>NC_064931.1:8963432-9266462 GCF_023897955.1 Schistocerca gregaria
GCCCCCCCCCCCCCCAGGGGTTATTCGAGATATCTTAATCGAAACCCTAGTAACGAGGCATTGGCTACCTTAAGAGAGTCATAGTTACTCGTCCCAATTGCTCACCAAGTCCAACATTTTTTCTTACTGCATCCAGTCTGCTAGAAGCGATATGTCACTAGTTGTGTATTATAAAAGAGTGATCGTTATTCCTCCCAGGGGTTATTCGAGATATCTTAATCGAAACCCTAGTAACGAGGCATTGGCTACCTTAAGAGAGTCATAGTTACTCGTCCCAATTGCTCACCCAGTAAAACGTTTTTTCTTTTTGCAGCCTGTCTGCCAGAAGCGATATGTCACTATTTGTGTATCTTAAAAGAGTGATTGTTACTCCTCCCAGGGGTTATTCGAGATATCTTAATCGAAACCCTAGTAACGAGGCATTGGCTACCTTAAGAGAGTCATAGTTACTCGTCCCAATTGCTCACCCAGTCCAACATTTTCTCTTACTGCAGCCAGTCTGCCAGATGCAATTTGTCACTAGTTGTGTATCATAAAAGAGTCATCGTTTCTCCTCCCAGGGGTTATTCGAGATATCTTAATCGAAACCCTAGTAACGAGGCATTGGCTACCTTAAGAGAGTCATAGTTACTCGTCCCAATTGCTCACCATTTCTGCCATTTTGTCTTACTGTGGCCAGTCTGCCAAAAGCGATATGTCACTAGTTGTGTATCATAAAAGAGTCATCGTTACTCTTCCCAGGGGTTATTCGAGATATCTTAATCGAAACCCTAGTAACGAGGCATTGGCTACCTTAAGAGAGTCATAGTTACTCGTCCCAATTGCTCACCCAGTCCAACATTTTCCCTTACTGCAGCCAGTCTGCCAGAAGCAATTTGTCACTAGTTGTGTATCATAAAAGAGTCATCGTTTCTCCTCCCAGTTGTTATTCGAGATAACTTAATCGAAACCCTAGTAACGAGGCATTGGCTACCTTAAGAGAGTCATAGTTACTCGTCCCAATTGCTCACCCAGTCTGCCATTTTTTCTTACTGTGTCCAGTCTGCCAGAAGCGATATGTCACTAGTTGTGAATCATAAAAGAGTCATCGTTACTCCTCCCAGTTGTTATTCGAGATAACTTAATCGAAACCCTAGTAACGAGGCATTGGCTACCTTAAGAGAGTCATAGTTACTCGTCCCAATAGCTCACACAGTCTGCCATTTTTTCTTACTGCAGCCAGTCTGCCAGAAACGATATGTCACTAGTTGTGTATCGTAAAAGAGTCATCGTTACTCCTCCCAGGGGTTATTCGAGATATCTTAATCGAAACCCTAGTAACGAGGCATTGGCTGCCTTAAGAGAGTCATAGTTACTCGTCCCAATAGTTCAACCAGTCCAACATTTTTTCTTACTGCAGCCAGTCTGCCAAAAGCGATATGACACTAGTTGTGTATCATAAAAGAGTCATCGTTACTCCTCCGAGGGGTTATTCGAGATATCTTAATCGAAACCCTAGTAACGAGCCATTGGCTGCCTTAAGAGAGTCGTAGTTACTCGTATCAATTGCTCACCCAGTCCAACATTTTCTCATACTGCAGCCAGTCTGCCAGAAGCAATATGTCACTAGTTGTGTTTCATAAAAGAGTCATCGTTTCTCCTTCCAGGGGTTATTCGAGATATCTTAATCGAAACCCTAGTAACGAGGCATTGGATACCTTAAGAGAGTCATAGTTACTCGTCCCAATTTCTCACCCAGTCTGCCATTTTTTCTTACTGTGGCCAGTCTGCCAGAAGCGATATGTCACTAGTTGTGTATCATAAAAGAGTCATCGTTAGCCCCCCCCCCCCCCCCAGGGGTTATTCGAGATATCTTAATCAAAACCCTAGTAACGAGGCATTGGCTACCTTAAGAGAGTCATAGTTACTCGTCCCAATTGCTCACCCAGTCCAACATTTTTTCTTACTGCAGCCAGTCTGCTAGAAGCGATATGTCACTAGTTGTATATTGTAAAAGAGTGATCGTTATTCCTCCCAGGGGTTAATCGAGATATCTTAATCGAAACCCTAGTAACGAGGCATTGGCTACCTTAAGAGAGTCATAGTTACTCGTCCCAATTGCTCACCCAGTAAAACGTTTTTTCTTACTGCAGCCAGTCTGCCAGAAGCGATATGTCACTAGTGGTGTATCTTAAAAGAGTGATTGTTACTTCTCCCAGGGGTTATTCGAGATATCTTAATCGAAACCCTAGTAACGAGGCATTGGCTACCTTAAGAGTGTCATAGTTACTCGTCCCAATTGCTCACCCAGTCCAACATTTTCTCTTACTGCAGCCAGTCTGCCAGAAGCAATTTGTCACTAGTTGTGTATCATAAAAGAGTCATCGTTTCTCCTCCCAGGGGTTATTCGAGATATCTTAATCGAAACCCTAGTAACGAGGCATTGGCTACCTTAAGAGAGTCATAGGTACTCGTCCCAATTGCTCACCCAGTCTGCCATTTTGTCTTACTGTGGCCAGTCTGCCAGAAGCGATATGTCACTAGTTGTCTATCATAAAAGAGTCATTGTTACTCCTCCCAGGGGTTATTCGAGATATCTTAATCGAAACCCTAGTAACGAGGCATTGGCTGCCTTAAGAGAGTCATAGTTACTCGTCCCAATAGCTCAACCAGTCCAACATTTTTTCTTACTGCAGCCAGTCTGCCAAAAGCGATATGTCACTAGTTGTGTATCATAAAAGAGTCATCGTTACTCCTACGAGGGGTTATTCGAGATATCTTAATCGAAACCCTAGTAACGAGGCATTGGCTGCCTTAAGAGAGTCGTAGTTACTCGTATCAATTGCTCACCCAGTCCAACATTTTCTCTTACTGCAGCCAGTCTGACAGAAGCAATTTGTCACTAGTTGTGTATCATAAAAGAGTCATCGTTTCTCCTTCCAGGGGTTATTCGAGATAT
Source organism: Schistocerca gregaria (assembly GCF_023897955.1). Lineage (NCBI taxonomy): Eukaryota > Metazoa > Arthropoda > Insecta > Orthoptera > Acrididae > Schistocerca > Schistocerca gregaria. The sequence goes on from NC_064931.1 coordinate 8,966,371, forward strand.
CTTAATCGAAACCCTAGTAACGAGGCATTGGATACCTTAAGAGAGTCATAGCTACTCGTCCCAATTTCTCACCCAGTCTGCCATTTTTTCTTACTGTGGCCAGTCTGCCAGAAGCGATATGTCACTAGTTGTGTATCATAAAACTGTCATCGTAACCCCCCCCCTAGGGGTTATTCGAGATATCTTAATCGAAACCCTAGTAACGAGGCATTGGCTACCTTAAGAGAGTCATAGTTACTCGTCCCAATTGCTCACCAAGTCCAACATTTTTTCTTACTGCAGCCAGTTTGCTAGAAGCGATATGTCACTAGTTGTGTATTATAAAAGAGTGATCGTTATTCCTCCCAGGGGTTATTCGAGATATCTTAATCGAAACCCTAGCAACGAGGCATTGGCTACCTTAAGAGAGTCGTAGTTACTCATCCCAATTGCTCACCCAGTCCAACATTTTCTCTTACTGCAGCCAGTCTGCCAGAACCAATTTGTCACTAGTTGTGTATCATAAAAGAGTCATCGTTTCTCCTTCCAGGGGTTATTCGAGATATCTTAATCGAAACCCTAGTAACGAGGCATTGGCTACCTTAAGAGAGTCATAGTTACTCGTCCCAATTGCTCACCCAGTCCAACATTTTTTCTTACTGCAGCCAGTCTGCTAGAAGCGATATGTCACTAGTTGTGTATTATAAAAGAGTGATCGTTATTCCTCCCAGGGGTTATTCGTGATATCTTAATCGAAACCCTAGTAACGAGGCATTGGCTACATTAAGAGAGTCATAGTTACTCGTCCCAATTGCTCACCCAGTAAAACGTTTTTTCTTACTGCAGCCAGTCTGCCAGAAGCGATATGTCACTAGTTGTGTATCTTAAAAGAGTGATTGTTACTCCTCCCAGGGGTTATTCGAGATATCTTAATCGAAACCCTAGTAACGAGGCATTGGCTACCTTAAGAGAGTCATAGTTACTCGTCCCAATTGCTCACCCAGTCCAACATTTTCTCTTACTGCAGCCAGTCTGCCAGAAGCAATTTGTCACTGGTTGTGTATCATAAAAGGGTCATCGTTTCTCCTCCCAGGGGTTATTCGAGATATCTTAATCGAAACCCTAGTAACGAGGCATTGGCTACCTTAAGAGGGTCATAGGTACTCGTCCCAATTGCTCACCCAGTCTGCCATTTTGTCTTACTGTGGCCAGTCTTCCAGAAGCGATATGTCACTAGTTGTGTATCATAAAAGAGTCATCGTTACTCCTCCCAGGGGTTATTCGAGATATCTTAATCGAAACCCTAGTAACGAGGCATTGGCTGCCTTAAGAGAGTCATAGTTACTCGTCCCAATAGCTCAACCAGTCCAACATTTTTTCTTACTGCAGCCAGTCTGCCAAAAGCGATATGTCACTAGTTGTGTATCATAAAAGTGTCATCGTTACTCCTCCGAGGTGTTATTCGAGATATCTTAATCGAAACCCAAGTAACGAGGCATTGGCTGCCTTAAGAGAGTCATAGTTACTCGTCCCAATTTCTCACCCAGTCTGCTATTTTTTCTTACTGTGGCCAGTCTGCCAGAAGCGATATGTCACTAGTTGTGTATCATAAAAGAGTCATCGTTACCCCCCCCCCCAGGGGTTATTCGAGATATCTTAATCGAAACCCTAGTAACGAGGCATTGGCTACCTTAAGAGTGTCATAGTTACTCGTCCCAATTGCTCACCAAGTCCAACATTTTTTATTACTGCAGCCAGTCTGCTAGAAGCGATATGTCACTAGTTGTGTATTATAAAAGAGTGATCGTTATTCCTCCCAGGGGTTATTCGAGATATCTTAATCGAAACCCTAGTAACGAGGCATTGGCTACCTTAAGAGAGTCATAGTTACTCGTCCCAATTGCTCACCCAGTAAAACGTTTTTTCTTACTGCAGCCAGTCTGCCAGAAGCGATATGTCACTATTTGTGTATCTTAAAAGAGTGATTGTTACTCCTCCCAGGGGTTATTCGAGATATCTTAATCGAAACCCTTGTAACGAGGCATTGGCTACCTAAAGAGAGTCATAGTTACTCGTCCCAATTGCTCACCCATTCCAACATTTTCTCTTACTGCAGCCAGTCTGCCAGAAGCAATTTGTCACTAGATGTGTATCATAAAAGAGTCATCGTTTCTCCTCCCAGGGGTTATTCGAGATATCTTAATCGAAACCCTAGTAACGAGGCATTGGCTACCTTAAGAGAGTCATAGTTACTCGTCCCAATTGCTCACCCAGTCCAACATTTTTTCTTACTGCAGCCAGTCTGCCAGAAGCAATTTGTCACTGGTTGTGTATCATAAAAGAGTCATCGTTTCTCCTCCCAGGGGTTATTCGAGATATCTTAATCGAAACCCTAGTAACGAGGCATTGGCTACCTTAAGAGGGTCATAGGTACTCGTCCCAATTGCTCACCCAGTCTGCCATTTTGTCTTACTGTGGCCAGTCTTCCAGAAGCGATATGTCACTAGTTGTGTATCATAAAAGAGTCATCGTTACTCCTCCCAGGGGTTATTCGAGATATCTTAATCGAAACCCTAGTAACGAGGCATTGGCTGCCTTAAGAGAGTCATAGTTACTCGTCCCAATAGTTCAACCAGTCCAACATTTTTTCTTACTGCAGCCAGTCTGCCAAAAGCGATATGACACTAGTTGTGTATCATAAAAGAGTCATCGTTACTCCTCCGAGGGGTTATTCGAGATATCTTAATCGAAACCCTAGTAACGAGCCATTGGCTGCCTTAAGAGAGTCGTAGTTACTCGTATCAATTGCTCACCCAGTCCAACATTTTCTCATACTGCAGCCAGTCTGCCAGAAGCAATATGTCACTAGTTGTGTTTCATAAAAGAGTCATCGTTTCTCCTTCCAGGGGTTATTCGAGATATCTTAATCGAAACCCTAGTAACGAGGCATTGGATACCTTAAGAGAGTCATAGTTACTCGTCCCAATTTCTCACCCAGTCTGCCATTTTTTCTTACTGTGGCCAGTCTGCCAGAAGCGATATGTCACTAGTTGTGTATCATAAAAGAGTCATCGTTAGCCCCCCCCCCCCCAGGGGTTATTCGAGATATCTTAATCAAAACCCTAGTAACGAGGCATTGGCTACCTTAAGAGAGTCATAGTTACTCGTCCCAATTGCTCACCCAGTCCAACATTTTTTCTTACTGCAGCCAGTCTGCTAGAAGCGATATGTCACTAGTTGTATATTGTAAAAGAGTGATCGTTATTCCTCCCAGGGGTTAATCGAGATATCTTAATCGAAACCCTAGTAACGAGGCATTGGCTACCTTAAGAGAGTCATAGTTACTCGTCCCAATTGCTCACCCAGTAAAACGTTTTTTCTTACTGCAGCCAGTCTGCCAGAAGCGATATGTCACTAGTGGTGTATCTTAAAAGAGTGATTGTTACTTCTCCCAGGGGTTATTCGAGATATCTTAATCGAAACCCTAGTAACGAGGCATTGGCTACCTTAAGAGTGTCATAGTTACTCGTCCCAATTGCTCACCCAGTCCAACATTTTCTCTTACTGCAGCCAGTCTGCCAGAAGCAATTTGTCACTAGTTGTGTATCATAAAAGAGTCATCGTTTCTCCTCCCAGGGGTTATTCGAGATATCTTAATCGAAACCCTAGTAACGAGGCATTGGCTACCTTAAGAGAGTCATAGGTACTCGTCCCAATTGCTCACCCAGTCTGCCATTTTGTCTTACTGTGGCCAGTCTGCCAGAAGCGATATGTCACTAGTTGTCTATCATAAAAGAGTCATTGTTACTCCTCCCAGGGGTTATTCGAGATATCTTAATCGAAACCCTAGTAACGAGGCATTGGCTGCCTTAAGAGAGTCATAGTTACTCGTCCCAATAGCTCAACCAGTCCAACATTTTTTCTTACTGCAGCCAGTCTGCCAAAAGCGATATGTCACTAGTTGTGTATCATAAAAGAGTCATCGTTACTCCTACGAGGGGTTATTCGAGATATCTTAATCGAAACCCTAGTAACGAGGCATTGGCTGCCTTAAGAGAGTCGTAGTTACTCGTATCAATTGCTCACCCAGTCCAACATTTTCTCTTACTGCAGCCAGTCTGACAGAAGCAATTTGTCACTAGTTGTGTATCATAAAAGAGTCATCGTTTCTCCTTCCAGGGGTTATTCGAGATATCTTAATCGAAACCCTAGTAACGAGGCATTGGATACCTTAAGAGAGTCATAGCTACTCGTCCCAATTTCTCACCCAGTCTGCCATTTTTTCTTACTGTGGCCAGTCTGCCAGAAGCGATATGTCACTAGTTGTGTATCATAAAACTGTCATCGTAACCCCCCCCCTAGGGGTTATTCGAGATATCTTAATCGAAACCCTAGTAACGAGGCATTGGCTACCTTAAGAGAGTCATAGTTACTCGTCCCAATTGCTCACCAAGTCCAACATTTTTTCTTACTGCAGCCAGTTTGCTAGAAGCGATATGTCACTAGTTGTGTATTATAAAAGAGTGATCGTTATTCCTCCCAGGGGTTATTCGAGATATCTTAATCGAAACCCTAGTAACGAGGCATTGGCTACCTTAAGAGAGTCGTAGTTACTCATCCCAATTGCTCACCCAGTCCAACATTTTCTCTTACTGCAGCCAGTCTGCCAGAAGCAATTTGTCACTAGTTGTGTATCATAAAAGAGTCATCGTTTCTCCTTCCAGGGGTTATTCGAGATATCTTAATCGAAACCCTAGTAACGAGGCATTGGCTACCTTAAGAGAGTCATAGTTACTCGTCCCAATTGCTCACCCAGTCCAACATTTTTTCTTACTGCAGCCAGTCTGCTAGAAGCGATATGTCACTAGTTGTGTATTATAAAAGAGTGATCGTTATTCCTCCCAGGGGTTATTCGTGATATCTTAATCGAAACCCTAGTAACGAGGCATTGGCTACATTAAGAGAGTCATAGTTACTCGTCCCAATTGCTCACCCAGTAAAACGTTTTTTCTTACTGCAGCCAGTCTGCCAGAAGCGATATGTCACTAGTTGTGTATCTTAAAAGAGTGATTGTTACTCCTCCCAGGGGTTATTCGAGATATCTTAATCGAAACCCTAGTAACGAGGCATTGGCTACCTTAAGAGAGTCATAGTTACTCGTCCCAATTGCTCACCCAGTCCAACATTTTCTCTTACTGCAGCCAGTCTGCCAGAAGCAATTTGTCACTGGTTGTGTATCATAAAAGGGTCATCGTTTCTCCTCCCAGGGGTTATTCGAGATATCTTAATCGAAACCCTAGTAACGAGGCATTGGCTACCTTAAGAGGGTCATAGGTACTCGTCCCAATTGCTCACCCAGTCTGCCATTTTGTCTTACTGTGGCCAGTCTTCCAGAAGCGATATGTCACTAGTTGTGTATCATAAAAGAGTCATCGTTACTCCTCCCAGGGGTTATTCGAGATATCTTAATCGAAACCCTAGTAACGAGGCATTGGCTGCCTTAAGAGAGTCATAGTTACTCGTCCCAATAGCTCAACCAGTCCAACATTTTTTCTTACTGCAGCCAGTCTGCCAAAAGCGATATGTCACTAGTTGTGTATCATAAAAGTGTCATCGTTACTCCTCCGAGGTGTTATTCGAGATATCTTAATCGAAACCCAAGTAACGAGGCATTGGCTGCCTTAAGAGAGTCATAGTTACTCGTCCCAATTTCTCACCCAGTCTGCTATTTTTTCTTACTGTGGCCAGTCTGCCAGAAGCGATATGTCACTAGTTGTGTATCATAAAAGAGTCATCGTTACCCCCCCCCCCCCAGGGGTTATTCGAGATATCTTAATCGAAACCCTAGTAACGAGGCATTGGCTACCTTAAGAGTGTCATAGTTACTCGTCCCAATTGCTCACCAAGTCCAACATTTTTTATTACTGCAGCCAGTCTGCTAGAAGCGATATGTCACTAGTTGTGTATTATAAAAGAGTGATCGTTATTCCTCCCAGGGGTTATTCGAGATATCTTAATCGAAACCCTAGTAACGAGGCATTGGCTACCTTAAGAGAGTCATAGTTACTCGTCCCAATTGCTCACCCAGTAAAACGTTTTTTCTTACTGCAGCCAGTCTGCCAGAAGCGATATGTCACTATTTGTGTATCTTAAAAGAGTGATTGTTACTCCTCCCAGGGGTTATTCGAGATATCTTAATCGAAACCCTTGTAACGAGGCATTGGCTACCTAAAGAGAGTCATAGTTACTCGTCCCAATTGCTCACCCATTCCAACATTTTCTCTTACTGCAGCCAGTCTGCCAGAAGCAATTTGTCACTAGATGTGTATCATAAAAGAGTCATCGTTTCTCCTCCCAGGGGTTATTCGAGATATCTTAATCGAAACCCTAGTAACGAGGCATTGGCTACCTTAAGAGAGTCATAGTTACTCGTCCCAATTGCTCACCCAGTCCAACATTTTTTCTTACTGCAGCCAGTCTGCCAGAAGCAATTTGTCACTGGTTGTGTATCATAAAAGAGTCATCGTTTCTCCTCCCAGGGGTTATTCGAGATATCTTAATCGAAACCCTAGTAACGAGGCATTGGCTACCTTAAGAGGGTCATAGGTACTCGTCCCAATTGCTCACCCAGTCTGCCATTTTGTCTTACTGTGGCCAGTCTTCCAGAAGCGATATGTCACTAGTTGTGTATCATAAAAGAGTCATCGTTACTCCTCCCAGGGGTTATTCGAGATATCTTAATCGAAACCCTAGTAACGAGGCATTGGCTGCCTTAAGAGAGTCATAGTTACTCGTCCCAATAGCTCAACCAGTCCAACATTTTTTCTTACTGCAGCCAGTCTGCCAAAAGCGATATGTCACTAGTTGTGTATCATAAAAGTGTCATCGTTACTCCTCCGAGGGGTTATTCGAGATATCTTAATCGAAACCCTAGTAACGAGGCATTGGCTGCCTTAAGAGAGTCGTAGTTACTCGTATCAATTGCTCACCCAGTCCAACATTTTCTCTTACTGCATCCAGTCTGCCAGAAGCAATTTGTCACTAGTTGTGTATCATAAAAGAGTCATCGCTTCTCCTTCCAGGGGTTATTCGAGATATCTTAATCGAAACCCTAGTAACGAGGCATTGGATACCTTAAGAGAGTCATAGTTACTCGTCCCAATTTCTCACCCAGTCTGCTATTTTTTCTTACTGTGGCCAGTCTGCCAGAAGCGATATGTCACTAGTTGTGTATCATAAAAGAGTCATCGTTACCCCCCCCCCCCAGGGGTTATTCGAGATATCTTAATCGAAACCCTAGTAACGAGGCATTGGCTACCTTAAGAGAGTCATAGTTACTCGTCCTAATTGCTCACCAAGTCCCACATTTTTTCTTACTGCAGCCAGTCTGCTAGAAGCGATATGTCACTAGTTGTGTATTATAAAAGAGTGATCGTTATTCCTCCCAGGGGTTATTCGAGATATCTTAATCGAAACCCTAGTAACGAGGCATTGGCTACCTTAAGAGAGTCATAGTTACTCGTCCCAATTGCTCACCCATTCCAACATATTCTCTTACTGCAGCCAGTCTGCCAGAAGCAATTTGTCACTAGTGGTGTATCATAAAAGAGTCATCGTTTCTCCTCCCAGGGGTTATTCGAGATATCTTAATCGAAACCCTAGTAACGAGGCATTGGCTACCTTAAGAGAGTCATAGGTACTCGTCCCAATTGCTCACCCACTCTGCCATTTTGTCTTACTGTGGCCAGTCTGCCAGAAGCGATATGTCACTAGTTGTGTATCATAAAAGAGTCATCGTTACTCCTCCAAGGGGTTATTCGAGATATCTTAATCGAAACCCTAGTAACGAGGCATTGGCTGCCTTAAGAGAGTCGTAGTTACTCGTATCAATTGCTCACCCAGTCCAACATTTTCTCTTACTGCAGCCAGTCTGCCAGAAGCAATTTGTCACTAGTTGTGTATCATAAAAGAGTCATCGTTTCTCCTTCCAGGGGTTATTCGAGATATCTTAATCGAAACCCTAGTAACGAGGCATTGGATACCTTAAGAGAGTCATAGTTACTCGTCCCAATTTCTCACCCAGTCTGCCATTTTTTCTTACTGTGGCCAGTCTGCCAGAAGCGATAAGTCACTAGTTGTGTATCATAAAAGAGTCATCGTTACCCTTCCCCCCCCCCAGGGGTTATTCGAGATATCTTAATCGAAACCCTAGTAACGAGGCATTGGCTACCTTAAGAGAGTCATAGTTACTCGTCCCAATTGCTCACCCAGTCCAACATTTTTTCTTACTGCAGCCAGTCTGCTAGAAGCGATATGTCACTAGTTGTGTATTATAAAAGAGTGATCGTTATTCCTCCCAGGGGTTATTCGAGATATCTTAATCGAAACCCTAGTAACGAGGCATTGGCTACCTTAAGAGAGTCATAGTTACTCGTCCCAATTGCTCACCCAGTAAAACGTTTTTTCTTACTGCAGCCACTCTGCCAGAAGCGATATGTCACTAGTTGTGTATCTTAAAAGAGTGATTGTTACTCCTCCCAGGGGTTATTCGAGATATCTTAATCGAAACCCTAGTAACGAGGCATTGGATACCTTAAGAGAGTCATAGTTACTCGTCCCAATTCCTCACCCAGTCTGCCATTTTTTCTTACTGTGGCCAGTCTGCCAGAAGCGATATGTCACTAGTTGTGTATCATAAAAGAGTCATCTTCACCCCCCCCCAGGGGTTATTCGAGATATCTTAATCGAAACCCTAGTAACGAGGCATTGGCTACTTTAAGAAAGTCATAGTTACTCGTCCCGATTGCTCACCAAGTCCAACATTTTTTCTTACTGCAGCCAGTCTGCTAGAAGCGATATGTCACTAGTTGTGTATTATAAAAGAGTGATCGTTATTCCTCCCAGGGGTTATTCGAGATATCTTAATCGAAACCCTAGTAACGAGGCATTGGCTACCTTAAGAGAGTCATAGTTACTCGTCCCAATTGCTCACCCAGTAAAACGTTTTTTCTTACTGCAGCCAGTCTGCCAGAAGCGATATGTCACTATTTGTGTATCTTAAAAGAGTGATTGTTACTCCTCCTAGGGGTTATTCGAGATATCTTAATCGAAACCCTAGTAACGAGGCATTGGCTACCTTAAGAGAGTCATAGTTACTCGTCCCAATTGCTCTCCCAGTCCAACATTTTCTCTTACTGCAGCCAGTCTGCCAGAAGCAATTTGTCACTAGTTGTGTATCATAAAAGAGTCATCGTTTCTCCTCCCAGGGGTTATTCGAGATATCTTAATCGAAACCCTAGTAACGAGGCATTGGCTACCTTAAGAGAGTCATAGGTACTCGTCCCAATTGCTCACCCAGTCTGCCATTTTGTCTTACTGTGGCCAGTCTGCCAGAAGCGATATGTCACTAGTTGTGTATCATAAAAGAGTCATCGTTACTCCTCCGAGGGGTTATTCGAGATATCTTAATCGAAACCCTAGTAACGAGTCATTGGCTGCCTTAAGAGAGTCGTAGTTACTCGTATCAATTGCTCACCCAGTCCAACATTTTCTCTTACTGCAGCCAGTCTGCCAGAAGCAATTTGTCACTAGTTGTGTATCATAAAAGAGTCATCGTTTCTCCTTCCAGGGGTTATTCGAGATACCTTAATCGAAACCCTAGTAACGAGGTATTGGATACCTTAAGAGAGTAATAGTTACTCGTCCCAATTTCTCACCCAGTCTGCCATTTTTTCTTACTGTGGCCAGTCTGCCAGAAGCGATATGTCACTAGTTGTGTATCATAAAAGAGTCATCGTTACCCCCCCCCCCCCCCCCAGGGGTTATTCGAGATATCTTAATCGAAACCCTAGTAACGAGGCATTGGCTACCTTAAGAGAGTCATAGTTACTCGTCCCAATTGCTCACCCAGTCCAACATTTTTTCTTACTGCAGCCAGTCTGCTAGAAGCGATATGTCACTAGTTGTGTATTATAAAAGAGTGATCGTTATTCCTCCCAGGGGTTATTCGACATATCTTAATCGAAACCCTAGTAACGAGGCATTGGCTACCTTAAGAGAGTCACAGTTACTCGTCCCAATTGCTCACCCAGTAAAACGTTTTTTCTTACTGCAGCCAGTCTGCCAGAAGCGATATGTCACTAGTTGTGTATGTTAAAAGAGTGATTGTTACTCCTCCCAGGGGTTATTCGAGATATCTTAATCGAAACCCTAGTAACGAGGCATTGGCTACCTTAAGAGAGTCATAGTTACTCGTCCCAATTGCTCACCCAGTCCAACATTTTCTCTTACTGCAGCCAGTCTGCCAGAAGCAATTTGTCACTAGTTGTGTATCATAAAAGAGTCATCGTTTCTCCTCGCAAGGGTTATTCGAGATATCTTAATCGAAACCCTAGTAACGAGGCATTGGCTACCTTAAGAGAGTCATAGGTACTCGTCCCAATTGCTCACCCAGTCCAACATTTTGTCTTATTGTGGCCAGTCTGCCAGAAGCGATATGTCACTAGTTGTGTATCATAAAAGAGTCATCGTTACTCCTCCCAGGGGTTATTCGAGATATCTTAATCGAAACCCTAGTAACGAGGCATTGGCTGCCTTAAGAGAGTCATAGTTACTCGTCCCAATAGCTCAACCAGTCCAACATTTTTTCTTACTGTGGCCAGTCTGCCAGAAGCGATATGTCACTAGTTGTGTATCATAAAAGAGTCATCGTTACCCCTCCCCCCCCAGGGGTTATTCGAGATATCTTAATCGAAACCCTAGTAACGAGGCATTGGCTACCTTAAGAGAGTCACAGTTACTCGTCCCAATTGCTCACCCAGTCCAACATTTTCTCTTACTGCAGCCAGTCTGCCAGAAGCAATTTGTCACTGGTTGTGTATCATAAAAGGGTCATCGTTTCTCCTCCCAGGGGTTATTCGAGATATCTTAATCGAAACCCTAGTAACGAGGCATTGGCTACCTTAAGAGGGTCATAGGTACTCGTCCCAATTGCTCACCCAGTCTGCCATTTTGTCTTACTGTGGCCAGTCTTCCAGAAGCGATATGTCACTAGTTGTGTATCATAAAAGAGTCATCGTTACTCCTCCCAGGGGTTATTCGAGATATCTTAATCGAAACCCTAGTAACGAGGCATTGGCTGCCTTAAGAGAGTCATAGTTACTCGTCCCAATAGCTCAACCAGTCCAACATTTTTTCTTACTGCAGCCAGTCTGCCAAAAGCGATATGTCACTAGTTGTGTATCATAAAAGTGTCATCGTTACTCCTCCGAGGGGTTATTCGAGATATCTTAATCGAAACCCTAGTAACGAGGCATTGGCTGCCTTAAGAGAGTCGTAGTTACTCGTATCAATTGCTCACCCAGTCCAACATTTTCTCTTACTGCAGCCAGTCTGCCAGAAGCAATTTGTCACTAGTTGTGTATCATAAAAGAGTCATCGTTTCTCCTTCCAGGGGTTATTCGAGATATCTTAATCGAAACCCTAGTAACGAGGCATTGGATACCTTAAGAGAGTCATAGTTACTCGTCCCAATTTCTCACCCAGTCTGCTATTTTTTCTTACTGTGGCCAGTCTGCCAGAAGCGATATGTCACTAGTTGTGTATCATAAAAGAGTCATCGTTACCCCCCCCCCCCAGGGGTTATTCGAGATATCTTAATCGAAACCCTAGTAACGAGGCATTGGCTACCTTAAGAGTGTCATAGTTACTCGTCCCAATTGCTCACCAAGTCCAACATTTTTTCTTACTGCAGCCAGTCTGCTAGAAGCGATATGTCACTAGTTGTGTATTATAAAAGAGTGATCGTTATTCCTCCCAGGGGTTATTCGAGATATCTTAATCGAAACCCTAGTAACGAGGCATTGGCTACCTTAAGAGAGTCATAGTTACTCGTCCCAATTGCTCACCCAGTAAAACGTTTTTTCTTACTGCAGCCAGTCTGCCAGAAGCGATATGTCACTATTTGTGTATCTTAAAAGAGTGATTGTTACTCCTCCCAGGGGTTATTCGAGATATCTTAATCGAAACCCTTGTAACGGGCATTGGCTACCTTAAGAGAGTCATAGTTACTCGTCCCAATTGCTCATCCATTCCAACATTTTCTCTTACTGCAGCCAGTCTGCCAGAAGCAATTTGTCACTAGTTGTGTATCATAAAAGAGTCATCGTTTCTCCTCCCAGGGGTTATTCGAGATATCTTAATCGAATCCCTAGTAACGAGGCATTGGCTACCTTAAGAGAGTCATAGTTACTCGTCCCAATAGCTCACCCAGTTCAACATTTTTTCTTACTGCAGCCAGTCTGCCAGAAGCAATTTGTCACTGGTTGTGTATCATAAAAGAGTCATCGTTTCTCCTCCCAGGGGTTATTCGAGATATCTTAATCGAAACCCTAGTAACGAGGCATTGGCTACCTTAAGAGGGTCATAGGTACTCGTCCCAATTGCTCACCCAGTCTGCCATTTTGTCTTACTGTGGCCAGTCTTCCAGAAGCGATATGTCACTAGTTGTGTATCATAAAAGAGTCATCGTTACTCCTCCCAGGGGTTATTCGAGATATCTTAATCGAAACCCTAGTAACGAGGCATTGGCTGCCTTAAGAGAGTCGTAGTTACTCGTATCAATTGCTCACCCAGTCCAACATTTTCTCTTACTGCATCCAGTCTGCCAGAAGCAATTTGTCACTAGTTGTGTATCATAAAAGAGTCATCGCTTCTCCTTCCAGGGGTTATTCGAGATATCTTAATCGAAACCCTAGTAACGAGGCATTGGATACCTTAAGAGAGTCATAGTTACTCGTCCCAATTTCTCACCCAGTCTGCTATTTTTTCTTACTGTGGCCAGTCTGCCAGAAGCGATATGTCACTAGTTGTGTATCATAAAAGAGTCATCGTTACCCCCCCCCCCCCCAGGGGTTATTCGAGATATCTTAATCGAAACCCTAGTAACGAGGCATTGGCTACCTTAAGAGAGTCATAGTTACTCGTCCTAATTGCTCACCAAGTCCAACATTTTTTCTTACTGCAGCCAGTCTGCTAGAAGCGATATGTCACTAGTTGTGTATTATAAAAGAGTGATCGTTATTCCTCCCAGGGGTTATTCGAGATATCTTAATCGAAACCCTAGTAACGAGGCATTGGCTACCTTAAGAGAGTCATAGTTACTCGTCCCAATTGCTCACCCATTCCAACATATTCTCTTACTGCAGCCAGTCTGCCAGAAGCAATTTGTCACTAGTGGTGTATCATAAAAGAGTCATCGTTTCTCCTCCCAGGGGTTATTCGAGATATCTTAATCGAAACCCTAGTAACGAGGCATTGGCTACCTTAAGAGAGTCATAGGTACTCGTCCCAATTGCTCACCCACTCTGACATTTTGTCTTACAGTGGCCAGTCTGCCAGAAGCGATATGTCACTAGTTGTGTATCATAAAAGAGTCATCGTTACTCCTCCAAGGGGTTATTCGAGATATCTTAATCGAAACCCTAGTAACGAGGCATTGGCTGCCTTAAGAGAGTCGTAGTTACTCGTATCAATTGCTCACCCAGTCCAACATTTTCTCTTACTGCAGCCAGTCTGCCAGAAGCAATTTGTCACTAGTTGTGTATCATAAAAGAGTCATCGTTTCTCCTTCCAGGGGTTATTCGAGATATCTTAATCGAAACCCTAGTAACGAGGCATTGGATACCTTAAGAGAGTCATAGTTACTCGTCCCAATTTCTCACCCAGTCTGCCATTTTTTCTTACTGTGGCCAGTCTGCCAGAAGCGATAAGTCACTAGTTGTGTATCATAAAAGAGTCATCGTTACCCTTCCCCCCCCCCAGGGGTTATTCGAGATATCTTAATCGAAACCCTAGTAACGAGGCATTGGCTGCCTTAAGAGAGTCATAGTTACTCGTCCCAATAGCTCAACCAGTCCAACATTTTTTCTTACTGCAGCCAGTCGGCCAAAAGCGATATGTCACTAGTTGTGTATCATAAAAGTGTCATCGTTACTCCTCCGAGGGGTTATTCGAGATATCTTAATCGAAACCCTAGTAACGAGGCATTGGCTGCCTTAAGAGAGTCGTAGTTACTCGTATCAATTGCTCACCCAGTCCAACATTTTCTCTTACTGCATCCAGTCTGCCAGAAGCAATTTGTCACTAGTTGTGTATCATAAAAGAGTCATCGTTTCTCCTCCCAGGGGTTATTCGAGATATCTTAATCGAAACCCTAGTAACGAGGCATTGGCTACCTTAAGAGAGTCATAGGTACTCGTCCCAATTGCTCACCCACTCTGCCATTTTGTCTTACAGTGGCCAGTCTGCCAGAAGCGATATGTCACTAGTTGTGTATCATAAAAGAGTCATCGTTACTCCTCCAAGGGGTTATTCGAGATATCTTAATCGAAACCCTAGTAACGAGGCATTGGCTGCCTTAAGAGAGTCGTAGTTACTCGTATCAATTGCTCACCCAGTCCAACATTTTCTCTTACTGCAGCCAGTCTGCCAGAAGCAATTTGTCACTAGTTGTGTATCATAAAAGAGTCATCGTTTCTCCTTCCAGGGGTTATTCGAGATATCTTAATCGAAACCCTAGTAACGAGGCATTGGATACCTTAAGAGAGTCATAGTTACTCGTCCCAATTTCTCACCCAGTCTGCCATTTTTTCTTACTGTGGCCAGTCTGCCAGAAGCGATAAGTCACTAGTTGTGTATCATAAAAGAGTCATCGTTACCCTTCCCCCCCCCCCCAGGGGTTATTCGAGATATCTTAATCGAAACCCTAGTAACGAGGCATTGGCTGCCTTAAGAGAGTCATAGTTACTCGTCCCAATAGCTCAACCAGTCCAACATTTTTTCTTACTGCAGCCAGTCGGCCAAAAGCGATATGTCACTAGTTGTGTATCATAAAAGTGTCATCGTTACTCCTCCGAGGGGTTATTCGAGATATCTTAATCGAAACCCTAGTAACGAGGCATTGGCTGCCTTAAGAGAGTCGTAGTTACTCGTCCTAATTGCTCACCAAGTCCAACATTTTTTCTTACTGCAGCCAGTCTGCTAGAAGCGATATGTCACTAGTTGTGTATTATAAAAGAGTGATCGTTATTCCTCCCAGGGGTTATTCGAGATATCTTAATCGAAACCCTAGTAACGAGGCATTGGCTACCTTAAGAGAGTCATAGTTACTCGTCCCAATTGCTTACCCATTCCAACATATTCTCTTACTGCAGCCAGTCTGCCAGAAGCAATTTGTCACTAGTGGTGTATCATAAAAGAGTCATCGTTTCTCCTCCCAGGGGTTATTCGAGATATCTTAATCGAAACCCTAGTAACGAGGCATTGGCTACCTTAAGAGAGTCATAGGTACTCGTCCCAATTGCTCACCCACTCTGCCATTTTGTCTTACTGTGGCCAGTCTGCCAGAAGCGATATGTCACTAGTTGTGTATCATAAAAGAGTCATCGTTACTCCTCCAAGGGGTTATTCGAGATATCTTAATCGAAACCCTAGTAACGAGGCATTGGCTGCCTTAAGAGAGTCGTAGTTACTCGTATCAATTGCTCACCCAGTCCAACATTTTCTCTTACTGCAGCCAGTCTGCCAGAAGCAATTTGTCACTAGTTGTGTATCATAAAAGAGTCATCGTTTCTCCTTCCAGGGGTTATTCGAGATATCTTAATCGAAACCCTAGTAACGAGGCATTGGATACCTTAAGAGAGTCATAGTTACTCGTCCCAATTTCTCACCCAGTCTGCCATTTTTTCTTACTGTGGCCAGTCTGCCAGAAGCGATAAGTCACTAGTTGTGTATCATAAAAGAGTCATCGTTACCCTTCCCCCCCCCCCCCAGGGGTTATTCGAGATATCTTAATCGAAACCCTAGTAACGAGGCATTGGCTACCTTTAGAGAGTCATAGTTACTCGTCCCAATTGCTCACCCAGTCCAACATTTTTTCTTACTGCAGCCAGTCTGCTAGAAGCGATATGTCACTAGTTGTGTATTATAAAAGAGTGATCGTTATTCCTCCCAGGGGTTATTCGAGATATCTTAATCGAAACCCTAGTAACGAGGCATTGGCTACCTTAAGAGAGTCATAGTTACTCGTCCCAATTGCTCACCCAGTAAAATGTTTTTTCTTACTGCAGCCACTCTGCCAGAAGCGATATGTCACTAGTTGTGTATCTTAAAAGAGTGATTGTTACTCCTCCCAGGGGTTATTCGAGATATCTTAATCGAAACCCTAGTAACGAGGCATTGGATACCTTAAGAGAGTCATAGTTACTCGTCCCAATTCCTCACCCAGTCTGCCATTTTTTCTTACTGTGGCCAGTCTGCCAGAAGCGATATGTCACTAGTTGTGTATCATAAAAGAGTCATCTTCACCCCCCCCCCCCAAGGGTTATTCGAGATATCTTAATCGAAACCCTAGTAACGAGGCATTGGCTACTTTAAGAGAGTCATAGTTACTCGTCCCGATTGCTCACCAAGTCCAACATTTTTTCTTACTGCAGCCAGTCTGCTAGAAGCGATATGTCACTAGTTGTGTATTATAAAAGAGTGATCGTTATTCCTCCCAGGGGTTATTCGAGATATCTTAATCGAAACCCTAGTAACGAGGCATTGGCTACCTTAAGAGAGTCATAGTTACTCGTCCCAATTGCTCACCCAGTAAAACGTTTTTTCTTACTGCAGCCAGTCTGCCAGAAGCGATATGTCACTATTTGTGTATCTTAAAAGAGTGATTGTTACTCCTCCTAGGGGTTATTCGAGATATCTTAATCGAAACCCTAGTAACGAGGCATTGGCTATGTTAAGAGAGTCATAGTTACTCGTCCCAATTGCTCACCCAGTCCAACATTTTCTCTTACTGCAGCCAGTCTGCCAGAAGCAATTTGTCACTAGTTGTGTATCATAAAAGAGTCATCGTTTCTCCTTCCAGGGGTTATTCGAGATATCTTAATCGAAACCCTAGTAACGAGGCATTGGATACCTTAAGAGTGTCATAGGTACTCGTCCCAATTGCTCACCCAGTCTGCCATTTTGTCTTACTGTGGCCAGTCTGCCAGAAGCGATATGTCACTAGTTGTGTATCATAAAAGAGTCATCGTTACTCCTCCGAGGGGTTATTCGAGATATCTTAATCGAAACCCTAGTAACGAGTCATTGGCTGCCTTAAGAGAGTCGTAGTTACTCGTATCAATTGCTCACCCAGTCCAACATTTTCTCTTACTGCAGCCAGTCTGCCAGAAGCAATTTGTCACTAGTTGTGTATCATAAAAGAGTCATCGTTTCTCCTTCCAGGGGTTATTCGAGATATCTTAATCGAAACCCTAGTAACGAGGTATTGGATAATTTAAGAGAGTCATAGTTACTCGTCCCAATTTCTCACCCAGTCTGCCACTTTTTCTTACTGTGGCCAGTCTGCCAGAAGCGATATGTCACTAGTTGTGTATCATAAAAGAGTCATCGTTACCCCCCCCCCCCCCAGGGGTTATTCGAGATATCTTAATCGAAACCCTAGTAAGGAGGCATTGGCTACCTTAAGAGAGTCATAGTTACTCGTCCCAATTGCTCACCCAGTCCAACATTTTTTCTTACTGCAGCCAGTCTGCTAGAAGCGATATGTCACTAGTTGTGTATTATAAAAGAGTGATCGTTATTCCTCCCAGGGGTTATTCGACATATCTTAATCGAAACCCTAGTAACGAGGCATTGGCTACCTTAAGAGAGTCATAGTTACTCGTCCCAATTGCTCACCCAGTAAAACGTTTTTTCTTACTGCAGCCAGTCTGCCAGAAGCGATATGTCACTAGTTGTGTATGTTAAAAGAGTGATTGTTACTCCTCCCAGGGGTTATTCGAGATATCTTAATCGAAACCCTAGTAACGAGGCATTGGCTACCTTAAGAGAGTCATAGTTACTCGTCCCAATTGCTCACCCAGTCCAACATTTTCTCTTACTGCAGCCAGTCTGCCAGAAGCAATTTGTCACTAGTTGTGTATCATAAAAGAGTCATCGTTTCTCCTCGCAGGGGTTATTCGAGATATCTTAATCGAAACCCTAGTAACGAGGCATTGGCTACCTTAAGAGAGTCATAGGTACTCGTCCCAATTGCTCACCCAGTCCAACATTTTGTCTTATTGTGGCCAGTCTGCCAGAAGCGATATGTCACTAGTTGTGTATCATAAAAGAGTCATCGTTACTCCTCCCAGGGGTTATTCGAGATATCTTAATCGAAACCCTAGTAACGAGGCATTGGCTGCCTTAAGAGAGTCATAGTTACTCGTCCCAATAGCTCAACCAGTCCAACATTTTTTCTTACTGTGGCCAGTCTGCCAGAAGCGATATGTCACTAGTTGTGTATCATAAAAGAGTCATCGTTACCCCTCCCCCACCAGGGGTTATTCGAGATATCTTAATCGAAACCCTAGTAACGAGGCATTGGCTACCTTAAGAGAGTCATAGTTACTCGTCCCAATTGCTCACCCAATCCAACATTTTTACTTACTGCAGCCAGTCTGCTAGAAGCGATATGTCACTAGTTGTGTATTATAAAAGAGTGATCGTTATTCCTCCCAGGGGTTATTCGAGATATCTTAATCGAAACCCTAGTAACGAGGCATTGGCTACCTTAAGAGAGTCATAGGTTCTCGTCCCAATTGCTCACCCAGTCTGCCATTTTGTCTTACTGTGGCCAGTCTGCCAGAAGCGATATGTCACTAGTTGTGTATCATAAAAGAGTCATCGTTACTCCTCCCAGGGGTTATTCGAGATATCTTAATCGAAACCCTAGTAACGAGGCATTGGCTGCCTTAAGAGAGTCATAGTTACTCGTCCCAATAGCTCAACCAGTCCAACATTTTTTCTTACTGTGGCCAGTCTGCCAGAAGCGATATGTCACTAGTTGTGATCTCATAAAAGAGTCATCGTTACCCCCCCCCCCCAGGGGTTATTCGAGATATCTTAATCGAAACCCTAGTAACGAGGCATTGGCTACCTTAAGAGAGTCATAGTTACTCGTCCCAATTGCTCACCCAGTCCAACATTTTTTCTTACTGCAGCCAGTCTGCTAGAACCGATATGTCACTAGTTGTGTATTATAAAAGAGTGATCGTTATTCCTCCCAGGGGTTATTCGACATATCTTAATCGAAACCCTAGTAACGAGGCATTGGCTACCTTAAGAGAGTCATAGTTACTCGTCCCAATTGCTCACCCAGTAAAACGTTTTTTCTTACTGCAGCCAGTCTGCCAGAAGCGATATGTCACTAGTTGTGTATCTTAAAAGAGTGATTGTTACTCCTCCCAGGGGTTATTCGAGATATCTTAATCGAAACCCTAGTAACGAGGCATTGGATACCTTAAGAGAGTCATAGTAACTCGTCCCAATTCCTCACCCAGTCTGCCATTTTTTCTTACTGTGGCCAGTCTGCCAGAAGCGATATGTCACTAGTAGTGTATCATAAAAGAGTCATCTTTACCCCCCCCCCCCCCAGGGGTTATTCGAGATATCTTAATCGAAACCCTAGTAACGAGGCATTGGCTGCCTTAAGAGAGTCATAGTTACTCGTCCCAATTGCTCACCAAGTCCAACATTTTTTCTTACTGCATCCAGTCTGCTAGAAGCGATATGTCACTAGTTGTGTATTATAAAAGAGTGATCGTTATTCCTCCCAGGGGTTATTCGAGATATCTTAATCGAAACCCTAGTAACGAGGCATTGGCTACCTTAAGAGAGTCATAGTTACTCGTCCCAATTGCTCACCCAGTAAAACGTTTTTTCTTACTGCAGCCAGTCTGCCAGAAGCGATATGTCACTATTTGTGTATCTTAAAAGAGTGATTGTTACTCCTCCCAGGGGTTATTCGAGATATCTTAATCGAAACCCTAGTAACGAGGCATTGGCTACATTAAGAGAGTCATAGTTACTCGTCCCAATTGCTCACCCATTCCAACATTTTCTCTTACTGCAGCCAGTCTGCCAGAAGCAATTTGTCACTAGTTGTGTATCATAAAAGAGTCATCGTTTCTCCTCCCAGGGGTTATTCGAGATATCTTAATCGAAACCCTAGTAACGAGGCATTGGCTACCTTAAGAGAGTCATAGGTACTCGTCCCAATTGCTCACCCAGTCTGCCATTTTGTCTTACTGTGGCCAGTCTGCCAGAAGCGATATGTCACTAGTTGTGTATCATAAAAGAGTCATCGTTACTCCTCCGAGGGGTTATTCGAGATATCTTAATCGAAACCCTAGTAACAAGGCATTGGCTGCCTTAAGAGAGTCGTAGTTACTCGTATCAATTGCTCACCCAGTCCAACATTTTCTCTTACTGCAGCCAGTCTGCCAGAAGCAATTTGTCACTAGTTGTGTATCATAAAAGAGTCATCGTTTCTCCTTCCAGGGGTTATTCGAGATATCTTAATCGAAACCCTAGTAACGAGGTATTGGATACCTTAAGAGAGTCATAGTTACTCGTCCCAATTTCTCACCCAGTCTGCCATTTTTTCTTACTGTGGCCAGTCTGCCAGAAGCGATATGTCACTAGTTGTGTATCATAAAAGAGTCATCGTTCCCCCCCCCCCCCCCCCAGGGGTTATTCGAGATATCTTAATCGAAACCCTAGTAACGAGGCATTGGCTACCTTAAGAGAGTCATAGTTACTCGTCCCAATTGCTCACCCAGTCCAACATTTTTTCTTACTGCAGCCAGTCTGCTAGAAGCGATATGTCACTAGTTGTGTATTATAAAAGAGTGATCGTTATTCCTCCCAGGGGTTATTCGACATATCTTAATCGAAACCCTAGTAACGAGGCATTGGCTACCTTAAGAGAGTCATAGTTACTCGTCCCAATTGCTCACCCAGTAAAACGTTTTTTCTTACTGCAGCCAGTCTGCCAGAAGCGATATGTCACTAGTTGTGTATGTTAAAAGAGTGATTGTTACTCCTCCCAGGGGTTATTCGAGATATCTTAATCGAAACCCTAGTAACGAGGCATTGGCTACCTTAAGAGAGTCATAGTTACTCGTCCCAATTGCTCACCCAGTCCAACATTTTCTCTTACTGCAGCCAGTCTGCCAGAAGCAATTTGTCACTAGTTGTGTATCATAAAAGAGTCATCGTTTCTCCTCGCAGGGGTTATTCGAGATATCTTAATCGAAACCCTAGTAACGAGGCATTGGCTACCTTAAGAGAGTCATAGGTACTCGTCCCAATTGCTCACCCAGTCCAACATTTTGTCTTATTGTGGCCAGTCTGCCAGAAGCGATATGTCACTAGTTGTGTATCATAAAAGAGTCATCGTTACTCCTCCCAGGGGTTATTCGAGATATCTTAATCGAAACCCTAGTAACGAGGCATTGGCTGCCTTAAGAGAGTCATAGTTACTCGTCCCAATAGCTCAACCAGTCCAACATTTTTTCTTACTGTGGCCAGTCTGCCAGAAGCGATATGTCACTAGTTGTGTATCATAAAAGAGACATCGTTACCCCTCCCCCCCCAGGGGTTATTCGAGATATCTTAATCGAAACCCTAGTAACGAGGCATTGGCTACCTTAAGAGAGTCATAGTTACTCGTCCCAATTGCTCACCCAATCCAACATTTTTTCTTACTGCAGCCAGTCTGCTAGAAGCGATATGTCACTAGTTGTGTATTATAAAAGAGTGATCGTTATTCCTCCCAGGGGTTATTCGAGATATCTTAATCGAAACCCTAGTAACGAGGCATTGGCTACTTTAAGAGAGTCATAGTTACTCGTCCCGATTGCTCACCAAGTCCAACATTTTTTCTTACTGCAGCCAGTCTGCTAGAAGCGATATGTCACTAGTTGTGTATTATAAAAGAGTGATCGTTATTCCTCCCAGGGGTTATTCGAGATATCTTAATCGAAACCCTAGTAACGAGGCATTGGCTACCTTAAGAGAGTCATAGTTACTCGTCCCAATTGCTCACCCAGTCCAACATTTTCTCTTACTGCAGCCAGTCTGCCAGAAGCAATTTGTCACTAGTTGTGTATCATAAAAGAGTCATCGTTTCTCCTCCCAGGGGTTATTCGAGATATCTTAATCGAAACCCTAGTAACGAGGCATTGGCTACCTTAAGAGTGTCATAGGTACTCGTCCCAATTGCTCACCCAGTCTGCCATTTTGTCTTACTGTGGCCAGTCTGCCAGAAGCGATATGTCACTAGTTGTGTATCATAAAAGAGTCATCGTTACTCCTCCGAGGGGTTATTCGAGATATCTTAATCGAAACCCTAGTAACGAGTCATTGGCTGCTTTAAGAGAGTCGTAGTTACTCGTATCAATTGCTCACCCAGTCCAACATTTTCTCTTACTGCAGCCAGTCTGCCAGAAGCAATTTGTCACTAGTTGTGTATCATAAAAGAGTCATCGTTTCTCCTTCCAGGGGTTATTCGAGATATCTTAATCGAAACCCTAGTAACGAGGTATTGGATACCTTAAGAGAGTCATAGTTACTCGTCCCAATTTCTCACCCAGTCTGCCACTTTTTCTTACTGTGGCCAGTCTGCCAGAAGCGATATGTCACTAGTTGTGTATCATAAAAGAGTCATCGTTACCCCCCCCCCCCCCAGGGGTTATTCGAGATATCTTAATCGAAACCCTAGTAAGGAGGCATTGGCTACCTTAAGAGAGTCATAGTTACTCGTCCCAATTGCTCACCCAGTCCAACATTTTTTCTTACTGCAGCCAGTCTGCTAGAAGCGATATGTCACTAGTTGTGTATTATAAAAGAGTGATCGTTATTCCTCCCAGGGGTTATTCGACATATCTTAATCGAAACCCTAGTAACGAGGCATTGGCTACCTTAAGAGAGTCATAGTTACTCGTCCCAATTGCTCACCCAGTAAAACGTTTTTTCTTACTGCAGCCAGTCTGCCAGAAGCGATATGTCACTAGTTGTGTATGTTAAAAGAGTGATTGTTACTCCTCCCAGGGGTTATTCGAGATATCTTAATCGAAACCCTAGTAACGAGGCATTGGCTACCTTAAGAGAGTCATAGTTACTCGTCCCAATTGCTCACCCAGTCCAACATTTTCTCTTACTGCAGCCAGTCTGCCAGAAGCAATTTGTCACTAGTTGTGTATCATAAAAGAGTCATCGTTTCTCCTCGCAGGGGTTATTCGAGATATCTTAATCGAAACCCTAGTAACGAGGCATTGGCTACCTTAAGAGAGTCATAGGTACTCGTCCCAATTGCTCACCCAGTCCAACATTTTGTCTTATTGTGGCCAGTCTGCCAGAAGCGATATGTCACTAGTTGTGTATCATAAAAGAGTCATCGTTACTCCTCCCAGGGGTTATTCGAGATATCTTAATCGAAACCCTAGTAACGAGGCATTGGCTGCCTTAAGAGAGTCATAGTTACTCGTCCCAATAGCTCAACCAGTCCAACATTTTTTCTTACTGTGGCCAGTCTGCCAGAAGCGATATGTCACTAGTTGTGTATCATAAAAGAGTCATCGTTACCCCTCCCCCCCCAGGGGTTATTCGAGATATCTTAATCGAAACCCTAGTAACGAGGCATTGGCTACCTTAAGAGAGTCATAGTTACTCGTCCCAATTGCTCACCCAATCCAACATTTTTACTTACTGCAGCCAGTCTGCTAGAAGCGATATGTCACTAGTTGTGTATTATAAAAGAGTGATCGTTATTCCTCCCAGGGGTTATTCGAGATATCTTAATCGAAACCCTAGTAACGAGGCATTGGCTACCTTAAGAGAGTCATAGGTACTCGTCCCAATTGCTCACCCAGTCTGCCATTTTGTCTTACTGTGGCCAGTCTGCCAGAAGCGATATGTCACTAGTTGTGTATCATAAAAGAGTCATCGTTACTCCTCCCAGGGGTTATTCGAGATATCTTAATCGAAACCCTAGTAACGAGGCATTGGCTGCCTTAAGAGAGTCATAGTTACTCGTCCCAATAGCTCAACCAGTCCAACATTTTTTCTTACTGTGGCCAGTCTGCCAGAAGCGATATGTCACTAGTTGTGATCTCATAAAAGAGTCATCGTTACCCCCCCCCCCCCAGGGGTTATTCGAGATATCTTAATCGAAACCCTAGTAACGAGGCATTGGCTACCTTAAGAGAGTCATAGTTACTCGTCCCAATTGCTCACCCAGTCCAACATTTTTTCTTACTGCAGCCAGTCTGCTAGAACCGATATGTCACTAGTTGTGTATTATAAAAGAGTGATCGTTATTCCTCCCAGGGGTTATTCGACATATCTTAATCGAAACCCTAGTAACGAGGCATTGGCTACCTTAAGAGAGTCATAGTTACTCGTCCCAATTGCTCACCCAGTAAAACGTTTTTTCTTACTGCAGCCAGTCTGCCAGAAGCGATATGTCACTAGTTGTGTATCTTAAAAGAGTGATTGTTACTCCTCCCAGGGGTTATTCGAGATATCTTAATCGAAACCCTAGTAACGAGGCATTGGATACCTTAAGAGAGTCATAGTTACTCGTCCCAATTCCTCACCCAGTCTGCCATTTTTTCTTACTGTGGCCAGTCTGCCAGAAGCGATATGTCACTAGTAGTGTATCATAAAAGAGTCATCTTTACCCCCCCCCCCAGGGGTTATTCGAGATATCTTAATCGAAACCCTAGTAACGAGGCATTGGCTGCCTTAAGAGAGTCATAGTTACTCGTCCCAATTGCTCACCAAGTCCAACATTTTTTCTTACTGCATCCAGTCTGCTAGAAGCGATATGTCACTAGTTGTGTATTATAAAAGAGTGATCGTTATTCCTCCCAGGGGTTATTCGAGATATCTTAATCGAAACCCTAGTAACGAGGCATTGGCTACCTTAAGAGAGTCATAGTTACTCGTCCCAATTGCTCACCCAGTAAAACGTTTTTTCTTACTGCAGCCAGTCTGCCAGAAGCGATATGTCACTATTTGTGTATCTTAAAAGAGTGATTGTTACTCCTCCCAGGGGTTATTCGAGATATCTTAATCGAAACCCTAGTAACGAGGCATTGGCTACATTAAGAGAGTCATAGTTACTCGTCCCAATTGCTCACCCATTCCAACATTTTCTCTTACTGCAGCCAGTCTGCCAGAAGCAATTTGTCACTAGTTGTGTATCATAAAAGAGTCATCGTTTCTCCTCCCAGGGGTTATTCGAGATATCTTAATCGAAACCCTAGTAACGAGGCATTGGCTACCTTAAGAGAGTCATAGGTACTCGTCCCAATTGCTCACCCAGTCTGCCATTTTGTCTTACTGTGGCCAGTCTGCCAGAAGCGATATGTCACTAGTTGTGTATCATAAAAGAGTCATCGTTACTCCTCCGAGGGGTTATTCGAGATATCTTAATCGAAACCCTAGTAACAAGGCATTGGCTGCCTTAAGAGAGTCGTAGTTACTCGTATCAATTGCTCACCCAGTCCAACATTTTCTCTTACTGCAGCCAGTCTGCCAGAAGCAATTTGTCACTAGTTGTGTATCATAAAAGAGTCATCGTTTCTCCTTCCAGGGGTTATTCGAGATATCTTAATCAAAACCCTAGTAACGAGGTATTGGATACCTTAAGAGAGTCATAGTTACTCGTCCCAATTTCTCACCCAGTCTGCCATTTTTTCTTACTGTAGCCAGTCTGCTAGAAGCGATATGTCACTAGTTGTGTATTATAAAAGAGTGATCGTTATTCCTCCCAGGGGTTATTCGACATATCTTAATCGAAACCCTAGTAACGAGGCATTGGCTACCTTAAGAGAGTCATAGTTACTCGTCCCAATTGCTCACCCAGTAAAACGTTTTTTCTTACTGCAGCCAGTCTGCCAGAAGCGATATGTCACTAGTTGTGTATGTTAAAAGAGTGATTGTTACTCCTCCCAGGGGTTATTCGAGATATCTTAATCGAAACCCTAGTAACGAGGCATTGGCTACCTTAAGAGAGTCATAGTTACTCGTCCCAATTGCTCACCCAGTCCAACATTTTCTCTTACTGCAGCCAGTCTGCCAGAAGCAATTTGTCACTAGTTGTGTATCATAAAAGAGTCATCGTTTCTCCTCGCAGGGGTTATTCGAGATATCTTAATCGAAACCCTAGTAACGAGGCATTGGCTACCTTAAGAGAGTCATAGGTACTCGTCCCAATTGCTCACCCAGTCCAACATTTTGTCTTATTGTGGCCAGTCTGCCAGAAGCGATATGTCACTAGTTGTGTATCATAAAAGAGTCATCGTTACTCCTCCCAGGGGTTATTCGAGATATCTTAATCGAAACCCTAGTAACGAGGCATTGGCTGCCTTAAGAGAGTCATAGTTACTCGTCCCAATAGCTCAACCAGTCCAACATTTTTTCTTACTGTGGCCAGTCTGCCAGAAGCGATATGTCACTAGTTGTGTATCATAAAAGAGTCATCGTTACCCCTCCCCCCCCAGGGGTTATTCGAGATATCTTAATCGAAACCCTAGTAACGAGGCATTGGCTACCTTAAGAGAGTCATAGTTACTCGTCCCAATTGCTCACCCAATCCAACATTTTTACTTACTGCAGCCAGTCTGCTAGAAGCGATATGTCACTAGTTGTGTATTATAAAAGAGTGATCGTTATTCCTCCCAGGGGTTATTCGAGATATCTTAATCGAAACCCTAGTAACGAGGCATTGGCTACCTTAAGAGAGTCATAGGTACTCGTCCCAATTGCTCACCCAGTCTGCCATTTTGTCTTACTGTGGCCAGTCTGCCAGAAGCGATATGTCACTAGTTGTGTATCATAAAAGAGTCATCGTTACTCCTCCCAGGGGTTATTCGAGATATCTTAATCGAAACCCTAGTAACGAGGCATTGGCTGCCTTAAGAGAGTCATAGTTACTCGTCCCAATAGCTCAACCAGTCCAACATTTTTTCTTACTGTGGCCAGTCTGCCAGAAGCGATATGTCACTAGTTGTGATCTCATAAAAGAGTCATCGTTACCCCCCCCCCCCCCCCCCAGGGGTTATTCGAGATATCTTAATCGAAACCCTAGTAACGAGGCATTGGCTACCTTAAGAGAGTCATAGTTACTCGTCCCAATTGCTCACCCAGTCCAACATTTTTTCTTACTGCAGCCAGTCTGCTAGAACCGATATGTCACTAGTTGTGTATTATAAAAGAGTGATCGTTATTCCTCCCAGGGGTTATTCGACATATCTTAATCGAAACCCTAGTAACGAGGCATTGGCTACCTTAAGAGAGTCATAGTTACTCGTCCCAATTGCTCACCCAGTAAAACGTTTTTTCTTACTGCAGCCAGTCTGCCAGAAGCGATATGTCACTAGTTGTGTATCTTAAAAGAGTGATTGTTACTCCTCCCAGGGGTTATTCGAGATATCTTAATCGAAACCCTAGTAACGAGGCATTGGATACCTTAAGAGAGTCATAGTTACTCGTCCCAATTCCTCACCCAGTCTGCCATTTTTTCTTACTGTGGCCAGTCTGCCAGAAGCGATATGTCACTAGTAGTGTATCATAAAAGAGTCATCTTTACCCCCCCCCCAGGGGTTATTCGAGATATCTTAATCGAAACCCTAGTAACGAGGCATTGGCTGCCTTAAGAGAGTCATAGTTACTCGTCCCAATTGCTCACCAAGTCCAACATTTTTTCTTACTGCATCCAGTCTGCTAGAAGCGATATGTCACTAGTTGTGTATTATAAAAGAGTGATCGTTATTCCTCCCAGGGGTTATTCGAGATATCTTAATCGAAACCCTAGTAACGAGGCATTGGCTACCTTAAGAGAGTCATAGTTACTCGTCCCAATTGCTCACCCAGTAAAACGTTTTTTCTTACTGCAGCCAGTCTGCCAGAAGCGATATGTCACTATTTGTGTATCTTAAAAGAGTGATTGTTACTCCTCCCAGGGGTTATTCGAGATATCTTAATCGAAACCCTAGTAACGAGGCATTGGCTACATTAAGAGAGTCATAGTTACTCGTCCCAATTGCTCACCCATTCCAACATTTTCTCTTACTGCAGCCAGTCTGCCAGAAGCAATTTGTCACTAGTTGTGTATCATAAAAGAGTCATCGTTTCTCCTCCCAGGGGTTATTCGAGATATCTTAATCGAAACCCTAGTAACGAGGCATTGGCTACCTTAAGAGAGTCATAGGTACTCGTCCCAATTGCTCACCCAGTCTGCCATTTTGTCTTACTGTGGCCAGTCTGCCAGAAGCGATATGTCACTAGTTGTGTATCATAAAAGAGTCATCGTTACTCCTCCGAGGGGTTATTCGAGATATCTTAATCGAAACCCTAGTAACAAGGCATTGGCTGCCTTAAGAGAGTCGTAGTTACTCGTATCAATTGCTCACCCAGTCCAACATTTTCTCTTACTGCAGCCAGTCTGCCAGAAGCAATTTGTCACTAGTTGTGTATCATAAAAGAGTCATCGTTTCTCCTTCCAGGGGTTATTCGAGATATCTTAATCAAAACCCTAGTAACGAGGTATTGGATACCTTAAGAGAGTCATAGTTACTCGTCCCAATTTCTCACCCAGTCTGCCATTTTTTCTTACTGTGGCCAGTCTGCCAGAAGCGATATGTCACTAGTTGTGTATCATAAAAGAGTCATCGTTACCCCCCCCCCCCCAGGGGTTATTCGAGATATCTTAATCGAAACCCTAGTAACGAGGCATTGGCTACCTTAAGAGAGTCATAGTTACTCGTCCCAATTGCTCACCCAGTCCAACATTTTTTCTTACTGCAGCCAGTCTGCTAGAAGCGATATGTCACTAGTTGTGTATTATAAAAGAGTGATCGTTATTCCTCCCAGGGGTTATTCGACATATCTTAATCGAAACCCTAGTAACGAGGCATTGGCTACCTTAAGAGAGTCATAGTTACTCGTCCCAATTGCTCACCCAGTAAAACGTTTTTTCTTACTGCAGCCAGTCTGCCAGAAGCGATATGTCACTAGTTGTGTATGTTAAAAGAGTGATTGTTACTCCTCCCAGGGGTTATTCGAGATATCTTAATCGAAACCCTAGTAACGAGGCATTGGCTACCTTAAGAGAGTCATAGTTACTCGTCCCAATTGCTCACCCAGTCCAACATTTTCTCTTACTGCAGCCAGTCTGCCAGAAGCAATTTGTCACTAGTTGTGTATCATAAAAGAGTCATCGTTTCTACTCCCAGGGGTTATTCGAGATATCTTAATCGAAACCCTAGTAACGAGGCATTGGCTACCTTAAGAGAGTCATAGGTACTCGTCCCAATTGCTCACCCAGTCCAACATTTTGTCTTATTGTGGCCAGTCTGCCAGAAGCGATATGTCACTAGTTGTGTATCATAAAAGAGTCATCGTTACTCCTCCCAGGGGTTATTCGAGATATCTTAATCGAAACCCTAGTAACGAGGCATTGGCTGCCTTAAGAGAGTCATAGTTACTCGTCCCAATAGCTCAACCAGTCCAACATTTTTTCTTACTGTGGCCAGTCTGCCAGAAGCGATATGTCACTAGTTGTGTATCATAAAAGAGACATCGTTACCCCTCCCCCCCCAGGGGTTATTCGAGATATCTTAATCGAAACCCTAGTAACGAGGCATTGGCTACCTTAAGAGAGTCATAGTTACTCGTCCCAATTGCTCACCCAATCCAACATTTTTTCTTACTGCAGCCAGTCTGCTAGAAGCGATATGTCACTAGTTGTGTATTATAAAAGAGTGATCGTTATTCCTCCCAGGGGTTATTCGAGATATCTTAATCGAAACCCTAGTAACGAGGCATTGGCTACCTTAAGAGAGTCATAGGTACTCGTCCCAATTGCTCACCCAGTCCAACATTTTGTCTTACTGTGGCCAGTCTGCCAGAAGCGATATGTCACTAGTTGTGTATCATAAAAGAGTCATCGTTACTCCTCCCAGGGATTATTCGAGATATCTTAATCGAAACCCTAGTAACGAGGCATTGGCTGCCTTAAGAGAGTCATAGTTACTCGTCCCAATAGCTCAACCAGTCCAACATTTTTTCTTACTGTGGCCAGTCTGCCAGAAGCGATATGTCACTAGTTGTGATCTCATAAAAGAGTCATCGTTACCCCCCCCCCCCAGGGGTTATTCGAGATATCTTAATCGAAACCCTAGTAACGAGGCATTGGCTACCTTAAGAGAGTCATAGTTACTCGTCCCAATTGCTCACCCAGTCCAACATTTTTTCTTACTGCAGCCAGTCTGCTAGAACCGATATGTCACTAGTTGTGTATTATAAAAGAGTGATCGTTATTCCTCCCAGGGGTTATTCGACTTATCTTAATCGAAACCCTAGTAACGAGGCATTGGCTACCTTAAGAGAGTCATAGTTACTCGTCCCAATTGCTCACCCAGTAAAACGTTTTTTCTTACTGCAGCCAGTCTGCCAGAAGCGATATGTCACTAGTTGTGTATCTTAAAAGAGTGATTGTTACTCCTCCCAGGGGTTATTCGAGATATCTTAATCGAAACCCTAGTAACGAGGCATTGGATACCTTAAGAGAGTCATAGTTACTCGTCCCAATTGCTCACCCAGTCCAACATTTTCTCTTACTGCAGCCAGTCTGCCAGAAGCAATTTGTCACTAGTTGTGTATCATAAAAGAGTCATCGTTTCTACTCCCAGGGGTTATTCGAGATATCTTAATCGAAACCCTAGTAACGAGGCATTGGCTACCTTAAGAGAGTCATAGGTACTCGTCCCAATTGCTCACCCAGTCCAACATTTTGTCTTATTGTGGCCAGTCTGCCAGAAGCGATATGTCACTAGTTGTGTATCATAAAAGAGTCATCGTTACTCCTCCCAGGGGTTATTCGAGATATCTTAATCGAAACCCTAGTAACGAGGCATTGGCTGCCTTAAGAGAGTCATAGTTACTCGTCCCAATAGCTCAACCAGTCCAACATTTTTTCTTACTGTGGCCAGTCTGCCAGAAGCGATATGTCACTAGTTGTGTATCATAAAAGAGACATCGTTACCCCTCCCCCCCCAGGGGTTATTCGAGATATCTTAATCGAAACCCTAGTAACGAGGCATTGGCTACCTTAAGAGAGTCATAGTTACTCGTCCCAATTGCTCACCCAATCCAACATTTTTTCTTACTGCAGCCAGTCTGCTAGAAGCGATATGTCACTAGTTGTGTATTATAAAAGAGTGATCGTTATTCCTCCCAGGGGTTATTCGAGATATCTTAATCGAAACCCTAGTAACGAGGCATTGGCTACCTTAAGAGAGTCATAGGTACTCGTCCCAATTGCTCACCCAGTCCAACATTTTGTCTTACTGTGGCCAGTCTGCCAGAAGCGATATGTCACTAGTTGTGTATCATAAAAGAGTCATCGTTACTCCTCCCAGGGATTATTCGAGATATCTTAATCGAAACCCTAGTAACGAGGCATTGGCTGCCTTAAGAGAGTCATAGTTACTCGTCCCAATAGCTCAACCAGTCCAACATTTTTTCTTACTGTGGCCAGTCTGCCAGAAGCGATATGTCACTAGTTGTGATCTCATAAAAGAGTCATCGTTACCCCCCCCCCCCCCCCAGGGGTTATTCGAGATATCTTAATCGAAACCCTAGTAACGAGGCATTGGCTACCTTAAGAGAGTCATAGTTACTCGTCCCAATTGCTCACCCAGTCCAACATTTTTTCTTACTGCAGCCAGTCTGCTAGAACCGATATGTCACTAGTTGTGTATTATAAAAGAGTGATCGTTATTCCTCCCAGGGGTTATTCGACTTATCTTAATCGAAACCCTAGTAACGAGGCATTGGCTACCTTAAGAGAGTCATAGTTACTCGTCCCAATTGCTCACCCAGTAAAACGTTTTTTCTTACTGCAGCCAGTCTGCCAGAAGCGATATGTCACTAGTTGTGTATCTTAAAAGAGTGATTGTTACTCCTCCCAGGGGTTATTCGAGATAACTTAATCGAAACCCTAGTAACGAGGCATTGGATACCTTAAGAGAGTCATAGTTACTCGTCCCAATTCCTCACCCAGTCTGCCATTTTTTCTTACTGTGGCCAGTCTGCCAGAAGCGATATGTCACTAGTAGTGTATCATAAAAGAGTCATCTTTACCCCCCCCCCCCAGGGGTTATTCGAGATATCTTAATCGAAACCCTAGTAACGAGGCATTGGCTACCTTAAGAGAGTCATAGTTACTCGTCCCAATTGCTCACCAAGTCCAACATTTTTTCTTACTGCAGCCAGTCTGCGAGAAGCGATATGTCACTAGTTGTGTATTATAAAAGAGTGATCGTTATTCCTCCCAGGGGTTATTCGAGATATCTTAATCGAAACCCTAGTAACGAGGCATTGGCTACCTTAAGAGAGTCATAGTTACTCGTCCCAATTGCTCACCCAGTAAAACGTTTTTTCTTACTGCAGCCAGTCTGCCAGAAGCGATATGTCACTAGTTGTGTATGTTAAAAGAGTGATTGTTACTCCTCCCAGGGGTTATTCGAGATATCTTAATCGAAACCCTAGTAACGAGGCATTGGCTACCTTAAGAGAGTCATAGTTACTCGTCCCAATTGCTCACCCAGTCCAACATTTTCTCTTACTGCAGCCACTCTGCCAGAAGCGATATGTCACTAGTTGTGTATCATAAAAGAGTCATCGTTACCCCCCCCCCCCCCCCAGGGGTTATTCGAGATATCTTAATCGAAACCCTAGTAACGAGGCATTGGCTACCTTAAGAGAGTCATAGTTACTCGTCCCAATTGCTCACCCAGTCCAACATTTTTTCTTACTGCAGCCAGTCTGCTAGAAGCGATATGTCACTAGTTGTGTATTATAAAAGAGTGATCGTTATTCCTCCCAGGGGTTATTCGACATATCTTAATCGAAACCCTAGTAACGAGGCATTGGCTACCTTAAGAGAGTCATAGTTACTCGTCCCAATTGCTCACCCAGTAAAAAGTTTTTTCTTACTGCAGCCAGTCTGCCAGAAGCGATATGTCACTAGTTGTGTATGTTAAAAGAGTGATTGTTACTCCTCATAGGGGTTATTCGAGATATCTTAATCGAAACCCTAGTAACGAGGCATTGGCTACCTTAAGAGAGTCATAGTTACTCGTCCCAATTGCTCACCCAGTCCAACATTTTCTCTTACTGCGGCCAGTCTGCCAGAAGCAATTTGTCACTAGTTGTGTATCATAAAAGAGTCATCGTTTCTCCTCCCAGGGGTTATTCGAGATATCTTAATCGAAACCCTAGTAACGAGGCATTGGCTACCTTAAGAGAGTCATAGGTACTCGTCCCAATTGCTCACCCAGTCCAACATTTTGTCTTATTGTGGCCAGTCTGCCAGAAGCGATATGTCACTAGTTGTGTATCATAAAAGAGTCATCGTTACTCCTCCCAGGGGTTATTCGAGATATCTTAATCGAAACCCTAGTAACGAGGCATTGGCTCCCTTAAGAGAGTCATAGTTACTCGTCCCAATAGCTCAACCAGTCCAACATTTTTTCTTACTGTGGCCAGTCTGCCAGAAGCGATATGTCACTAGTTGTGATCTCATAAAAGAGTCATCGTTACCCCCCCCCCCCCAGGGGTTATTCGAGATATCTTAATCGAAACCCTAGTAACGAGGCATTGGCTACCTTAAGAGAGTCATAGTTACTCGTCCCAATTGCTCACCCAGTCCAACATTTTTTCTTACTGCAGCCAGTCTGCTAGAACCGATATGTCACTAGTTGTGTATTATAAAAGAGTGATCGTTATTCCTCCCAGGGGTTATTCGACATATCTTAATCGAAACCCTAGTAACGAGGCATTGGCTACCTTAAGAGAGTCATAGTTACTCGTCCCAATTGCTCACCCAGTAAAACGTTTTTTCTTACTGCAGCCAGTCTGCCAGAAGCGATATGTCACTAGTTGTGTATCTTAAAAGAGTGATTGTTACTCCTCCCAGGGGTTATTCGAGATATCTTAATCGAAACCCTAGTAACGAGGCATTGGATACCTTAAGAGAGTCATAGTTACTCGTCCCAATTCCTCACCCAGTCTGCCATTTTTTCTTACTGTGGCCAGTCTGCCAGAAGCGATATGTCACTAGTAGTGTATCATAAAAGAGTCATCTTTACCCCCCCCCCCCAGGGGTTATTCGAGATATCTTAATCGAAACCCTAGTAACGAGGCATTGGCTATCTTAAGAGAGTCATAGTTACTCGTCCCAATTGCTCACCAAGTCCAACATTTTTTCTTACGGCATCCAGTCTGCTAGAAGCGATATGTCACTAGTTGTGTATTATAAAAGAGTGATCGTTATTCCTCCCAGGGGTTATTCGAGATATCTTAATCGAAACCCTAGTAACGAGGCATTGGCTATCTTAAGAGAGTCATAGTTACTCGTCCCAATTGCTCACCCAGTAAAACGTTTTTTCTTACTGCAGCCAGTCTGCCAGAAGCGATATGTCACTATTTGTGTATCTTAAAAGAGTGATTGTTACTCCTCCCAGGGGTTATTCGAGATATCTTAATCGAAACCCTAGTAACGAGGCATTGGCTACATTAAGAGAGTCATAGTTACTCGTCCCAATTGCTCACCCATTCCAACATTTTCTCTTACTGCAGCCAGTCTGCCAGAAGCAATTTGTCACTAGTTGTGTATCATAAAAGAGTCATCGTTTCTCCTCCCAGGGGTTATTCGAGATATCTTAATCGAAACCCTAGTAACGAGGCATTGGCTACCTTAAGAGAGTCATAGGTACTCGTCCCAATTGCTCACCCAGTCTGCCATTTTGTCTTACTGTGGCCAGTCTGCCAGAAGCGATATGTCACTAGTTGTGTATCATAAAAGAGTCATCGTTACTCCTCCGAGGGGTTATCGAGATATCTTAATCGAAACCCTAGTAACAAGGCATTGGCTGCCTTAAGAGAGTCGTAGTTACTCGTATCAATTGCTCACCCAGTCCAACATTTTCTCTTACTGCAGCCAGTCTGCCAGAAGCAATTTGTCACTAGTTGTATATCATAAAAGAGTCATCGTTTCTCCTTCCAGGGGTTATTCGAGATATCTTAATCGAAACCCTAGTAACGAGGCATTGGATACCTTAAGAGAGTCATAGTTACTCGTCCCAATTTCTCACCCAGTCTGCCATTTTTTCTTACTGTGGCCAGTCTGCCAGAAGCGATATGTCACTAGTTGTTTATTATAAAAGAGTGATCGTTATTCCTCCCAGGGGTTATTCGACATATCTTAATCGAAACCCTAGTAACGAGGCATTGGCTACATTAAGAGAGTCATAGTTACTCGTCCCAATTGCTCACCCAGTAAAACGTTTTTTCTTACTGCAGCCAGTCTGCCAGAAGCGATATGTCACTAGTTGTGTATCATAAAAGAGTCATCGTTACTCCTCCCAGGGGTTATTCGAGATATCTTAATCGAAACCCTAGTAACGAGGCATTGGCTGCCTTAAGAGAGTCATAGTTACTCGTCCCAATAGCTCAACCAGTCCATTATTTTTTCTTACTGTGGCCAGTCTGCCAGAAGCGATATGTCACTAGTTGTGTATCATAAAAGAGTCATCGTTACCCCCCCTCCCCCAGGGGTTATTCGAGATATCGTAATCGAAACCCTAGTAACGAGGCATTGGCTACCTTAAGAGAGTCATAGTTACTCGTCCCAATTGCTCACTCAGTCCAACATTTTTTCTTACTGCAGCCAGTCTGCTAGAAGCGATATGTCACTAGTTGTGTATTATAAAAGAGTGATCGTTATTCCTCCCAGGGGTTATTCGACATATCTTAATCGAAACCCTAGTAACGAGGCATTGGCTACCTTAAGAGAGTCATAGTTACTCGTCCCAATTGCTCACCCAGTAAAATGTTTTTTCTTACTGCAGCCAGTCTGCCAGAAGCGACATGTCACTAGTTGTGTATCTTAAAAGAGTGATTGTTACTCCTCCCAGGGGTTATTCGAGATATCTTAATCGAAACCCTTGTAACGAGGCATTGGCTACCTTAAGAGAGTCATAGTTACTCGTCCCAATTGCTCACCCAGTCCAACATTTTCTCTTACTGCAGCCAGTCTGCCAGAAGCAATTTGTCACTAGTTGTGTATCATAAAAGAGTCATCGTTTCTCCTCCCAGGGGTTATTCGAGATATCATAATCGAAACCCTAGTAACGAGGCATTGGCTACCTTAAGAGAGTCATAGGTACTCGTCCCAATTGCTCACCCAGTCTGCCATTTTGTCTTACTGTGGCCAGTCTGCCAGAAGCGATATGTCACTAGTTGTGTATCATAAAAGAGTCATCGTTACTCCTCCCAGGAATTATTCGAGATATCTTAATCGAAACCCTAGTAACGAGGCATTGGCTGCCTTAAGAGAGTCATAGTTACTCGTCCCAATAGCTCAACCAGTCCAACATTTTTCTTACTGCAGCCAGTCTGCCAAAAGCGATATGTCACTAGTTGTGTATCATAAAAGAGTCATCGTTACTCCTCCGAGGGGTTATTCGAGATATCTTAATCGAAACCCTAGTAACGAGGCATTGGCTGCCTTAAGAGAGTCGTAGTTACTCGTATCAATTGCTCACCCAGTCCAACATTTGCTCTTACTGCAGCCAGTCTGCCAGAAGCAATTTGTCACTAGTTGTGTATCATAAAAGAGTCATCGTTTCTCCTTCCAGGGGTTATTCGAGATATCTTAATCGAAACCCTAGTAACGAGGCATTGGATACCTTAAGAGAGTCATAGTTACTCGTCCCAATTTCTCAACCAGTCTGCCATTTTTTCTTACTGTGGCCAGTCTGCCAGAAGCGATATGTCACTAGTTGTGTATCATAAAAGAGTCATCGTTACTCCTCCCAGGGGTTATTCGAGATATCTTAATCGAAACCCTAGTAACGAGGCATTGGATACCTTAAGAGAGTCATAGTTACTCGTCCCAATTGCTCACCCAGTCCAACATTTTTTCTTACTGCAGCCAGTCTGCTAGAAGCGATATGTCACTAGTTGTGTATTATAAAAGAGTGAACGTTATTCCTCCCAGGGGTTATTCGAGATATCTTCATCGTAACCCTAGTAACGAGGCATTGGCTACCTTAAGAGAGTCATAGTTACTCGTCCCAATTGCTCACCCAGTAAAACGTTTTTTCTTACTGCAGCCAGTCTGCCAGAAGCGATATGTCACTAGTTGTGTATCTTGAAAGAGTGATTGTTACTCCTCCCAGGGGTTATTCGAGATATCTTAATCGAAACCCTAGTAACGAGGCATTGGATACCTTAAGAGAGTCATAGTTACTCGTCCCAATTGCTCACCCAGTCTGCCATTTTTTCTTACTGTGGCCAGTCTGCCAGAAGCGATATGTCACTAGTTGTGTATTATAAAAGAGTCGTCGTTACTCCTCCGAGGGGTTATTCGAGATATCTTAATCGAAACCCTAGTAACGAGGCATTGGCTACCTTAAGAGAGTCATAGTTACTCGTCCCAATTGCTCACCGATTCTGCCATTTTGTCTTACTGTGGCCAGTCTGCCAAAAGCGATATGTCACTAGTTGTGTATCATAAAAGAGTCATCGTTACTCCTCCCAGGGGTTATTCGAGATATCTTAATCGAAACCCTAGTAACGAGGCATTGGCTACCTTAAGAGAGTCATAGTTACTCGTCCCAATTGCTCACCCAGTCCAACATTTTTTCTTACTGCAGCCAGTCTGCTAGAAGCGATATGTCACTAGTTGTGTATTATAAAAGAGTGATCGTTATTCCTCCCAGGGGTTATTCGAGATATCTTAATCGAAACCCTAGTAACGAGGCATTGGCTACCTTAAGAGAGTCATAGTTACTCGTCCCAATTGCTCACCCAGTAAAACGTTTTTTCTTACTGCAGCCAGTCTGCCAGAAGCGATATTTCACTAGTTGTGTATCTTAAAAGAGTGATTGTTACTCCTCCCAGGGGTTATTCGAGATATCTTAATCGAAACCCTAGTAACGAGGCATTGGATACCTTAAGAGAGTCATAGTTACTCGTCCCAATTCCTCACCCAGTCTGCCATTTTTTCTTACTGTGGCCAGTCTGCCAGAAGCGATATGTCACTAGTTGTGTATCATAAAAGAGTCATCGTTACCCCCCCCCCCCCCCCCAGGGGTTATTCGAGATATCTTAATCGAAACCCTAGTAACGAGGCATTGGCTACCTTAAGAGAGTCATAGTTACTCGTCCCAATTGCTCACCCAGTAAAACGGTTTTTCTTACTGCAGCCAGTCTGCCAGAAGCGATATGTCACTATTTGTGTATCTTAAAAGAGTGATTGTTACTCCTCCCAGGGGTTATTCGAGATATCTTAATCGAAACCCTAGTAACGAGGCATTGGCTACCTTAAGAGAGTCATAGTTACTCGTCCCAATTGCTCACCCATTCCAACATTTTCTCTTACTGCAGCCAGTCTGCCAGAAGCAATTTGTCACTAGTTGTGAATCATAAAAGAGTCATCGTTTCTCCTCCCAGGGGTTATTCGAGATATCTTAATCGAAACCCTAGTAACGAGGCATTGGCTACCTTAAGAGAGTCATAGGTACTCGTCCCAATTGCTCACCCAGTCTGCCATTTTGTCTTACTGTGGCCAGTCTGCCAGAAGCGATATGTCACTAGTTGTGTATCATAAAAGAGTCATCGTTACTAGTCCGAGGGGTTATTCGAGATATCTTAATCGAAACCCTAGTAACGAGGCATTGGCTGCCTTAAGAGAGTCGTAGTTACTCGTATCAATTGCTCACCCAGTCCAACATTTTCTCTTACTGCAGCCAGTCTGCCAGAAGCAATTTGTCACTAGTTGTGTATCATAAAAGAGTCATCGTTTCTCCTTCCAGGGGTTATTCGAGATATCTTAATCGAAACCCTAGTAACGAGGCATTGGATACCTTAAGAGAGTCATAGTTACTCGTCCCAATTTCTCACCCAGTCTGCCAATTTTTCTTACTGTGGCCAGTCTGCCAGAAGCGATATGTCACTAGTTGTGTATCATAAAAGAGTCATCGTTACCCCCCCCCCGCCAGGGGTTATTCGAGATATCTTAATCGAAACCCTAGTAACGAGGCATTGGCTACCTTAAGAGAGTCATAGTTACTCGTCCCAATTGCTCACCCAGTCCAACATTTTTTCTTACTGCAGCCAGTCTGCTAGAAGCGATATGTCACTAGTTGTGTATTATAAAAGAGTGATCGTTATTCCTCCCAGGGGTTATTCGACATATCTTAATCGAAACCCTAGTAACGAGGCATTGGCTACCTTAAGAGAGTCATAGTTACTCGTCCCAATTGCTCACCCAGTCCAACATTTTCTCTTACTGCAGCCAGTCTGCCAGAAGCAATTTGTCACTAGTTGTGTATCATAAAAGAGTCATCGTTTCTCCTCCCAGGGGTTATTCGAGATATCTTAATCGAAACCCTAGTAACGAGGCATTGGATACCTTAAGAGAGTCATAGGTACTCGTCCCAATCGCTCACCCAGTCCAACATTTTGTCTTACTGTGGCCAGTCTGCCAGAAGCGATATGTCACTAGTTGTGTATCATAAAAGAGTCATCGTTACTCCTCCCAGGGGTTATTCGAGATATCTTAATCGAAACCCTAGTAACGAGGCATTGGCTGCCTTAAGAGAGTCATAGTTACTCGTCCCAATAGCTCAACCAGTCCAACATTTTTTCTTACTGCAGCCAGTCTGCCAAAAGCGATATGTCACTAGTTGTGTATCATAAAAGAGTCATCGTTACTCCTCCGAGGGGTTATTCGAGATATCTTAATCGAAACCCTAGTAACGAGGCATTGGCTGCCTTAAGAGAGTCGTAGTTACTCGTATCAATTGCTCACCCTGTCCAACATTTGCTCTTACTGCAGCCAGTCTGCCAGAAGCAATTTGTCACTAGTTGTGTATCATAAAAGAGTCATCGTTTCTCCTTCCAGGGGTTATTCGAGATACCTTAATCGAAACCCTAGTAACGAGGCATTGGATACCTTAAGAGAGTCATAGTTACTCGTCCCAATTTCTCACCCAGTCTGCCATTTTTTCTTACTGTGGCCAGTCTGCCAGAAGCGATATGTCACTAGTTGTGTATCATAAAAGAGTCATCGTTACTCCTCCCAGGGGTTATTCGAGATATCTTAATCGAAACCCTAGTAACGAGGCATTGGCTACCTTAAGAGAGTCATAGTTACTCGTCCCAATTGCTCACCCAGTAAAACGTTTTTTCTTACTGCAGCCAGTCTGCCAGAAGCGATATTTCACTAGTTGTGTATCTTAAAAGAGTGATTGTTACTCCTCCCAGGGGTTATTCGAGATATCTTAATCGAAACCCTAGTAACGAGGCATTGGATACCTTAAGAGAGTCATAGTTACTCGTCCCAATTCCTCACCCAGTCTGCCATTTTTTCTTACTGTGGCCAGTCTGCCAGAAGCGATATGTCACTAGTTGTGTATCATAAAAGAGTCATCGTTACCCCCCCCCCCCCAGGGGTTATTCGAGATATCTTAATCGAAACCCTAGTAACGAGGCATTGGCTACCTTAAGAGAGTCATAGTTACTCGTCCCAATTGCTCACCCAGTAAAACGGTTTTTCTTACTGCAGCCAGTCTGCCAGAAGCGATATGTCACTAGTTGTGTATCTTAAAAGAGTGATTGTTACTCCTCCCAGGGGTTATTCGAGATATCTTAATCGAAACCCTAGTAACGAGGCATTGGCTACCTTAAGAGAGTCATAGTTACTCGTCCCAATTGCTCACCCAGTCCAACATTTTCTCTTACTGCAGCCAGTCTGCCAGAAGCAATTTGTCACTAGTTGTGTATCATAAAAGAGTCATCGTTTCTCCTCCCAGGGGTTATTCGAGATATCTTAATCGAAACCCTAGTAACGAGGCATTGGCTACTTTAAGAGAGTCATAGGTACTCGTCCCAATTGCTCACAGAGTCTGCCATTTTGTCTTACTGTGGCCAGTCTGCCAGAAGCGATATGTCACTAGTTGTGTATCATAAAAGAGTCATCGTTACTCCTCCCAGGGGTTATTCGAGATATCTTAATCGAAACCCTAGTAACGAGGCATTGGCTGCCTTAAGAGAGTCATAGTTACTCGTCGCAATAGCTCAACCAGTCCAACATTTTTTCTTACTGCAGCCAGTCTGCCAAAAGCGATATGTCACTAGTTGTGTATCATAAAAGAGTCATCGTTACTCCTCCGAGGGGTTATTCGAGATATCTTAATCGAAACCCTAGTAACGAGGCATTGGCTGCCTTAAGAGAGTCGTAGTTACTCGTATCAATTGCTCACCCAGTCCAACATTTGCTCTTACTGCAGCCAGTCTGCCAGAAGCAATTTGTCACTAGTTGTGTATCATAAAAGAGTCATCGTTTCTCCTTCCAGGGGTTATTCGAGATACCTTAATCGAAACCCTAGTAACGAGGCATTGGATACCTTAAGAGAGTCATAGTTACTCGTCCCAATTTCTCACCCAGTCTGCCATTTTTTCTTACTGTGGCCAGTCTGCCAGAAGCGATATGTCCCTAGTTGTGTATCATAAAAGAGTCATCGTTACTCCTCCCAGGGGTTATTCGAGATATCTTAATCGAAACCCTAGTAACGAGGCATTGGATACCTTAAGAGAGTCATAGTTACTCGTCCCAATTGCTCACCCAGTAAAACGTTTTTTCTCACTGCAGCCAGTCTGCCAGAAGCGATATTTCACTAGTTGTGTATCTTAAAAGAGTGATTGTTACTCCTCCCAGGGGTTATTCGAGATATCTTAATCGAAACCCTAGTAACGAGGCATTGGATACCTTAAGAGAGTCATAGTTACTCGTCCCAATTCCTCACCCAGTCTGCCATTTTTTCTTACTGTGGCCAGTCTGCCAGAAGCGATATGTCACTAGTTGTGTATCATAAAAGAGTCATCGTTACCCCCCCCCCCCAGGGGTTATACGAGATATCTTAATCGAAACCCTAGTAACGAGGCATTGGCTACCTTAAGAGAGTCATAGTTACTCGTCCCAATTGCTCACACAGTAAAACGGTTTTTCTTACTGCAGCCAGTTTGCCAGAAGCGATATGTCACTATTTGTGTATCTTAAAAGAGTGATTGTTACTCCTCCCAGGGGTTATTCGAGATATCTTAATCGAAACCCTAGTAACGAGGCATTGGCTACCTTAAGAGAGTCATAGTTACTCGTCCCAATTGCTCACCCATTCCAACATTTTCTCTTACTGCAGCCAGTCTGCCAGAAGCAATTTGTCACTAGTTGTGTATCATAAAAGAGTCATCGTTCCTCCTCCCAGGGGTTATTCGAGATATCTTAATCGAAACCCTAGTAACGAGGCATTGGCTACCTTAAGAGAGTCATAGGTACTCGTCCCAATTGCTCACCCAGTCTGCCATTTTGTCTTACTGTGGCCAGTCTGCCAGAAGCGATATGTCACTAGTTGTGT
Source organism: Schistocerca gregaria (assembly GCF_023897955.1). Taxonomy (NCBI): domain Eukaryota; kingdom Metazoa; phylum Arthropoda; class Insecta; order Orthoptera; family Acrididae; genus Schistocerca; species Schistocerca gregaria. The sequence goes on from NC_064931.1 coordinate 9,008,730, forward strand.
ATCATAAAAGAGTCATCGTTACTAGTCCGAGGGGTTATTCGAGATATCTTAATCGAAACCCTAGTAACGAGGCATTGGCTGCCTTAAGAGAGTCGTAGTTACTCGTATCAATTGCTCACCCAGTCCAACATTTTCTCTTACTGCAGCCAGTCTGCCAGAAGCAATTTGTCACTAGTTGTGTATCATAAAAGAGTCATCGTTTCTCCTTCCAGGGGTTATTCGAGATATCTTAATCGAAACCCTAGTAACGAGGCATTGGATACCTTAAGAGAGTCATAGTTACCCGTCCCAATTTCTCACCCAGTCTGCCATTTTTTCTTACTGTGGCCAGTCTGCCAGAAGCGATATGTCACTAGTTGTGTATCATAAAAGAGTCATCGTTACCCCCCCCCCCCCAGGGGTTATTCGAGATATCTTAATCGAAACCCTAGTAACGAGGCATTGGCTACCTTAAGAGAGTCATAGTTACTCGTCCCAATTGCTCACCCAGTCCAACATTTTTTCTTACTGCAGCCAGTCTGCCAGAAGCGATATGTCACTAGTTGTGTATCTTAAAAGAGTGGTTGTTACTCCTCCCAGGGGTTATTCGAGATATCTTAATCGAAACCCTAGTAACGAGGCATTGGCTACCTTAAGAGAGTCATAGTTACTCGTCCCAATTGCTCACCCAGTCCAACATTTTCTCTTACTGCAGCCAGTCTGCCAGAAGCAATTTGTCACTAGTTGTGTATCATAAAAGAGTCATCGTTTCTCCTCCCAGGGGTTATTCGAGATATCTTAATCGAAACCCTAGTAACGAGCCATTGGCTGCCTTAAGAGAGTCATAGCTACTCGTCCCAATAGCTCAACCAGTCCAACATTTTTTCTTACTGCAGCCAGTCTGCCAAAAGCGATATGTCACTAGTTGTGTATCATAAAAGAGTCATCGTTACTCCTCCGAGGGGTTATTCGAGATATCTTAATCGAAACCCTAGTAACGAGGCATTGGCTGCCTTAAGAGAGTCGTAGTTACTCGTATCAATTGCTCACCCAGTCCAACATTTGCTCTTACTGCTGCCAGTCTGCCAGAAGCAATTTGTCACTAGTTGTGTATCATAAAAGAGTCATCGTTTCTCCTTCCAGGGGTTATTCGAGATACCTTAATCGAAACCCTAGTAACGAGGCATTGGATACCTTAAGAGAGTCATAGTTACTCGTCCCAATTTCTCACCCAGTCTGCCATTTTTTCTTACTGTGGCCAGTCTGCCAGAAGCGATATGTCACTAGTTGTGTATCATAAAAGAGTCATCGTTACTCCTCCCAGGGGTTATTCGAGATATCTTAATCGAAACCCTAGTAACGAGGCATTGGCTACCTTAAGAGAGTCATAGTTACTCGTCCCAATTGCTCACCCAGTCCAACATTTTTTCTTACTGCAGCCAGTCTGCTAGAAGCGAAATGTCACTAGTTGTGTATTATAAAAGAGTGATCGTTATTCCTCCCAGGGGTTATTCGAGATATCTTAATCGATACCCTAGTAACGAGGCATTGGCTACCTTAAGAGAGTCATAGTTACTCGTCCCAATTGCTCACCCAGTAAAACGTTTTTTCTTACTGCAGCCAGTCTGCCAGAAGCGATATGTCACTAGTTGTGTATCTTAAAAGAGTGATTGTTACTCCTCCCAGGGGTTATTCGAGATATCTTAATCGAAACCCAAGTAACGAGGCATTGGATACCTTAAGAGAGTCATAGCTACTCGTCCCAATTGCTCACCCAGTCTGCCATTTTTTCTTACTGTGGCCAGTCTGCCAGAAGCGATATGCCAGTAGTTGTGTATCATAAAGAGTGATTGTTACTCCTCCCAGGGGTTATTCGAGATATCTTAATCGAAACCCTAATAACGAGGCATTGGATACCTTAAGAGAGTCATAGTTACTCGTAACAATTTCTCACCCAGTCTGCCATTTTTTCTTACTGTGGCCAGTCTGCCAGAAGCGATATGTCACTAGTTGTGTATCATAAAAGATTCATCGTTACCCCCCCCCCCCCCCCCAGGGGTTATTCGAGATATCTTAATCGAAACCCTAGTAACGATGCATTGGCTACCTTAAGAGAGTCATAGTTACTCGTCCCAATTCCTCACCCAGTCCAACATTTTCCCTTACTGCAGCCAGTCTGCCAGAAGCAATTTGTCACTAGTTGTGTATCATAAAAGAGTCATCGTTTCTCCTCCCAGTTGTTATTCGAGATATCTTAATCGAAACCCTAGTAACGAGGCATTGGCTACCTTAAGAGAGTCATAGTTACTCGTCCCAATTGCTCACCCAGTAAAACGTTTTTTCTTACTGCAGCCAGTCTGCCAGAAGCGATATGTCACTAGTTGTGTATCTTAAAAGAGTGATTGTTACTCCTCCCAGGGGTTATTCGAGATATCTTAATCGAAACCCTACTAACGAGGAATTGGATACCTTAAGAGAGTCATAGTTACTCGTCCCAATTGCTCACCCAGTCTGCCATTTTTTCTTACTGTGGCCAGTCTGCCAGAAGCGATATGTCACTAGTTGTGTATCATAAAAGAGTCATCGTTACTCCTCCCAGTGGTTATTCGAGATATCTTAATCGAAACCCTAGTAACGAGGCATTGGCTACCATAAGAGAGTCATAGTTACTCGTCCCAATTGCTCACCCAGTCCAACATTTCTTCTTACTGCAGCCAGTCTGCCAGAAGCTATATGTCACTTGTTGTGTATTATAAAAGAGTGATCGTTATTCCTCCCAGGGGTTATTCGAGATATCTTAATCGAAACCCTAGTAACGAGGCATTGGCTACCTTAAGAGAGTCATAGTTACTCGTCCCAATTGCTCACCCAGTAAAACGTTTTTTCTTACTGCAGCCAGTCTGCCAGAAGCGATATGTCACTATTTGTGTATCTTAAAAGAGTGATTGTTACTCCTCCCAGGGGTTATTCGAGATATCTTAATCGAAACCCTAGTAACGAGGCATTGGCTACCTTAAGAGAGTCATAGTTACTCGTCCCAATTGCTCACCCATTCCAACATTTTCTCTTACTGCAGCCAGTCTGCCAGAAGCAATTTGTCACTAGTTGTGTATCATAAAAGAGTCATCGTTTCTCCTCCCAGGGGTTATTCGAGATATCTTAATCGAAACCCTAGTAACGAGGCATTGGCTACCTTAAGAGAGTCATAGGTACTCGTCCCAATTGCTCACCCAGTCTGCCATTTTGTCTTACTGTGGCCAGTCTGCCAGAAGCGATATGTCACTAGTTGTGTATCATAAAAGAGTCATCGTTACTCCTCCGAGGGGTTATTCGAGATATCTTAATCGAAACCCTAGTAACGAGGCATTGGCTGCCTTAAGAGAGTCGTAGTTACTCGTATCAATTGCTCACCCAGTCCAACATTTTCTCTTACTGCAGCCAGTCTGCCAGAAGCAATTTGTCACTAGTTGTGTATCATAAAAGAGTCATCGTTTCTCCTTCCAGGGGTTATTCGAGATATCTTAATCGAAACCCTAGTAACGAGGTATTGGATACCTTAAGAGAGTCATAGTTACTCGTCCCAATTTCTCACCCAGTCTGCCATTTTTTCTTACTGTGGCCAGTCTGCCAGAAGCGATATGTCACTAGTTGTGTATCATAAAAGAGTCATCGTTACCCCCCCCCCCCCAGGGGTTATTCGAGATATCTTAATCGAAACCCTAGTAACGAGGCATTGGCTACCTTAAGAGAGTCATAGTTACTCGTCCCAATTGCTCACCCAGTCCAACATTTTTTCTTACTGCAGCCAGTCTGCTAGAAGCGATATGTCACTAGTTGTGCATTATAAAAGAGTGATCGTTATTCCTCCCAGGGGTTATTCGACATATCTTAATCGAAACCCTAGTAACGAGGCATTGGCTACCTTAAGAGAGTCATAGTTACTCGTCCCAATTGCTCACCCAGTAAAACGTTTTTTCTTACTGCAGCCAGTCTGCCAGAAGCGATATGTCACTAGTTGTGTATCTTAAAAGAGTGATTGTTACTCCTCCCAGGGGTTATTCGAGATATCTTAATCGAAACCCTAGTAACGAGGCATTGGCTACCTTAAGAGAGTCATAGTTACTCGTCCCAATTGCTCACCCAGTCCAACATTTTCTCTTACTGCAGCCAGTCTGCCAGAAGCAATTTGTCACTAGTTGTGTATCATAAAAGAGTCATCGTTTCTCCTCCCAGGGGTTATTCGAGATATCTTAATCGAAACCCTAGTAACGAGGCATTGGCTACCTTAAGAGAGTCATAGGTACTCGTCCCAATTGCTCACCCAGTCCAACATTTTGTCTTACTGTGGCCAGTCTGCCAGAAGCGATATGTCACTAGTTGTGTATCATAAAAGAGTCATCGTTACTCCTCCCAGGGGTTATTCGAGATATCTTAATCGAAACCCTAGTAACGAGGCATTGGCTGCCTTAAGAGAGTCATAGTTACTCGTCCCAATAGCTCAACCAGTCCAACATTTTTTCTTACTGTGGCCAATCTGCCAGAAGCGATATGTCACTAGTTGTGTATCATAAAAGAGTCATCGTTACCCCCCCCCCAGGGGTTATTCGAGATATCTTAATCGAAACCCTAGTAACGAGGCATTGGCTACCTTAAGAGAGTCATAGTTACTCGTCCCAATTGCTCACCCAGTCCAACATTTTTTCTTACTGCAGCCAGTCTGCTAGAGGCGATATGTCACTAGTTGTGTATTATAAAAGAGTGATCGTTATTCCTCCCAGGGGTTATTCGAGATATCTTAATCGAAACCCTAGTAACGAGGCATTGGCTACCTTAAGAGAGTCATAGGTACACGTCCCAATTGCTCACCCAGTCCAACATTTTGTCTTACTGTGGCCAGTCTGCCAGAAGCGATATGTCACTAGTTGTGTATCATAAAAGAGTCATCGTTACTCCTCCCAGAGGTTATTCGAGATATCTTAATCGAAACCCTAGTAACGAGGCATTGGCTGCCTTAAGAGATTCATAGTTACTCGTCCCAATAGCTCAACCAGTCCAACATTTTTTCTTACTGTGGCCAGTCTGCCAGAAGCGATATGTCACTAGTTGTGTATCATAAAAGAGTCATCGTTACCCCCCCCCCCAGGGGTTATTCGAGATATCTTAATCGAAACCCTAGTAACGAGGCATTTGCTACCTTAAGAGAGTCATAGTTACTCGTCCCAATTGCTCACCCAGTCCAACATTTTTTCTTACTGCAGCCAGTCTGCTAGAAGCGATATGTCACTAGTTGTGTATTATAAAAGAGTGATCGTTATTCCTCCCAGGGGTTATTCGACATATCTTAATCGAAACCCTAGTAACGAGGCATTGGCTACCTTAAGAGATTCATAGTTACTCGTCCCAATTGCTCACCCAGTAAAACGTTTTTTCTTACTGCAGCCAGTCTGCCAGAAGCGATATGTCACTAGTTGTGTATCTTAAAAGAGTGATTGTTACTCCTCCCAGGGGTTATTCGAGATATCTTAATCGAAACCCTAGTAACGAGGCATTGGATACCTTAAGAGAGTCATAGTTACTCGTCCCAATTCCTCACCCAGTCTGCCATTTTTTCTTACTGTGGCCAGTCTGCCAGAAGCGATATGTCACTAGTTGTGTATCATAAAAGAGTCATCTTTACCCCCCCCCCCCAGGGGTTATTCGAGATATCTTAATCGAAACCCTAGTAACGAGGCATTGGCTACCTTAAGAGAGTCATAGTTACTCGTCCCAATTGCTCACCAAGTCCAACATTTTTTCTTACTGCAGCCAGTCTGCTAGAAGCGATATGTCACTAGTTGTGTATTATAAAAGAGTGATCGTTATTCCTCCCAGGGCTTATTCGACATATCTTAATCGAAACCCTAGTAACGAGGCATTGGCTACCTTAAGAGAGTCATAGTTACTCGTCCCAATTGCTCACACAGTAAAACGTTTTTTCTTACTGCAGCCAGTCTGCCAGAAGCGATATGTCACTATTTGTGTATCTTAAAAGAGTGATTGTTACTCCTCCCAGGGGTTATTCGAGATATCTTAATCGAAACCCTAGTAACGAGGCATTGGCTACCTTAAGAGAGTCATAGTTACTCGTCCCAATTGCTCACCCATTCCAACATTTTCTCTTACTGCAGCCAGTCTGCCAGAAGCAATTTGTCACTAGTTGTGTATCATAAAAGAGTCATCGTTTCTCCTCCCAGGGGTTATTCGAGATATCTTAATCGAAACCCTAGTAACGAGGCATTGGCTACCTTAAGAGAGTCATAGGTACTCGTCCCAATTGCTCACCCAGTCTGCCATTTTGTCTTACTGTGGCCAGTCTGCCAGAAGCGATATGTCACTAGTTGTGTATCATAAAAGAGTCATCGTTACTCCTCCCAGGGGTTATTCGAGATATCTTAATCGAAACCCTAGTAACAAGGCATTGGCTGCCTTAAGAGAGTCGTAGTTACTCGTATCAATTGCTCACCCAGTCCCACATTTTCTCTTACTGCAGCCAGTCTGCCAGAAGCAATTTGTCACTAGTTGTGTATCATAAAAGAGTCATCGTTTCTCCTTCCAGGGGTTATTCGAGATATCTTAATCGAAACCCTAGTAACGAGGCATTGGATACCTTAAGAGAGTCATAGTTACTCGTCCCAATTTCTCACCCAGTCTGCCATTTTTTCTTACTGTGGCCAGTCTGCCAGAAGCGATATGTCACTAGTTGTGTATCATAAAAGAGTCATCGTTACCCCCCCCCCAGGGGTTATTCGAGATATCTTAATCGAAACCCTAGTAACGAGGCATTGGCTACCTTAAGAGAGTCATAGTTACTTGCCCCAATTGCTCACCCAGTCCAACATTTTTTCTTACTGCAGCCAGTCTGCTAGAAGCGATATGTCACTAGTTGTGTATTATAAAAGAGTGATCGTTATTCCTCCCAGGGGTTATTCGACATATCTTAATCGAAACCCTAGTAACGAGGCATTGGCTACATTAAGAGAGTCATAGTTACTCGTCCCAATTGCTCACCCAGTAAAACGTTTTTTCTTACTGCAGCCAGTCTGCCAGAAGCGATATGTCACTAGTTGTGTATCTTAAAAGAGTGATTGTTACCCCTCCCAGGGGTTATTCGAGATATCTTAATCGAAACCCTAGTAACGAGGCATTGGCTACCTTAAGTGAGTCATAGTTACTCGTCCCAATTGCTCACCCAGTCCAACATTTTCTCTTACTGCAGCCAGTCTGCCAGAAGCAATTTGTCACTAGTTGTGTATCATAAAAGAGTCATCGTTTCTCCTCCCAGGGGTTATTCGAGATATCTTAATCGCAACCCTAGTAACGTGGCATTGGCTACCTTAAGAGAGTCATAGGTACTCGTCCCAATTGCTCACCCAGTCCAACATTTTGTCTTACTGTGGCCAGTCTGCCAGAAGCGATATGTCACTAGTTGTGTATCATAAAAGAGTCATCGTTACTCCTCCCAGGGGTTATTCGAGATATCTTAATCGAAACCCTAGTATCGAGGCATTGGCTGCCTTAAGAGAGTCATAGTTACTCGTCCCAATAGCTCAACCAGTCCAACATTTTTTCTTACTGTGGCCAGTCTGCCAGAAGCGATATGTCACTAGTTGTGTATCATAAAAGAGTCATCGTTACCCCCCCCCCCCCAGGGGTTATTCGAGATATCTTAATCGAAACCCTAGTAACGAGGCATTGGCTACCTTAAGAGAGTCATAGTTACTCGTCCCAATTGCTCACACAGTAAAACGTTTTTTCTTACTGCAGCCAGTCTGCCAGAAGCGATATGTCACTATTTGTGTATCTTAAAAGAGTGATTGTTACTCCTCCCAGGGGTTATTCGAGATATCTTAATCGAAACCCTAGTAACGAGGCATTGGCTACCTTAAGAGAGTCATAGTTACTCGTCCCAATTGCTCACCCATTCCAACAATTTCTCTTACTGCAGCCAGTCTGCCAGAAGCAATTTGTCACTAGTTGTGTATCATAAAAGAGTCATCGTTTCTCCTCCCAGGGGTTATTCGAGATATCTTAATCGAAACCCTAGTAACGAGGCATTGGCTACCTTAAGAGAGTCATAGGTACTCGTCCCAATTGCTCACCCAGTCTGCCATTTTGTCTTACTGTGGCCAGTCTGCCAGAAGCGATATGTCACTAGTTGTGTATCATAAAAGAGTCATCGTTACTCCTCCGAGGGGTTATTCGAGATATCTTAATCGAAACCCTAGTAACAAGGCATTGGCTGCCTTAAGAGAGTCGTAGTTACTCGTCCCAATTGCTCACCCAGTCTGCCATTTTGTCTTACTGTGGCCAGTCTGCCAGAAGCGATATGTCACTAGTTGTGTATCATAAAAGAGTCATCGTTTCTCCTCCCAGGGGTTATTCGAGATATCTTAATCGAAACCCTAGTAACGAGGCATTGGCTACATTAAGAGAGTCATAGTTACTCGTCCCAATTGCTCACCCAGTAAAACGTTTTTTCTTACTGCAGCCAGTCTGCCAGAAGCGATATGTCACTAGTTGTGTATCTTAAAAGAGTGATTGTTACCCCTCCCAGGGGTTATTCGAGATATCTTAATCGAAACCCTAGTAACGAGGCATTGGCTACCTTAAGTGAGTCATAGTTACTCGTCCCAATTGCTCACCCAGTCCAACATTTTCTCTTACTGCAGCCAGTCTGCCAGAAGCAATTTGTCACTAGTTGTGTATCATAAAAGAGTCATCGTTTCTCCTCCCAGGGGTTATTCGAGATATCTTAATCGCAACCCTAGTAACGTGGCATTGGCTACCTTAAGAGAGTCATAGGTACTCGTCCCAATTGCTCACCCAGTCCAACATTTTGTCTTACTGTGGCCAGTCTGCCAGAAGCGATATGTCACTAGTTGTGTATCATAAAAGAGTCATCGTTACTCCTCCCAGGGGTTATTCGAGATATCTTAATCGAAACCCTAGTATCGAGGCATTGGCTGCCTTAAGAGAGTCATAGTTACTCGTCCCAATAGCTCAACCAGTCCAACATTTTTTCTTACTGTGGCCAGTCTGCCAGAAGCGATATGTCACTAGTTGTGTATCATAAAAGAGTCATCGTTACCCCCCCCCCCCCAGGGGTTATTCGAGATATCTTAATCGAAACCCTAGTAACGAGGCATTGGCTACCTTAAGAGAGTCATAGTTACTCGTCCCAATTGCTCACCCAGTCCAACATTTTTTCTTACTGCAGCCAGTCTGCTAGAAGCGATATGTCACTAGTTGTGTATTATAAAAGAGTGATCGTTATTCCTCCCAGGGGTTATTCGACATATCTTAATCGAAACCCTAGTAACGAGGCATTGGCTACCTTAAGAGAGTCATAGTTACTCGTCCCAATTGCTCACCCAGTAAAACGTTTTTTCTTACTGCAGCCAGTCTGCCAGAAGCGATATGTCACTAGATGTGTATCTTAAAAGAGTGATTGTTACTCCTCCGTTTGGTTATTCGAGATATCTTAATCGAAACCCTAGTAACGAGGCATTGGCTACCTTAAGAGAGTCATAGTTACTCGTCCCAATTGCGCACAGAGTCCAACATTTTCTCTTACTGCAGCTAGTCTGCTAGAAGCAATTTGTCACTAGTTGTGTATCATAAAAGAGTCATCGTTTCTCCTCCCAGGGGTTATTCGAGATATCTTAATCGAAACCCTAGTAACGAGGCATTGGCTGCCTTAAGAGAGTCATAGTTACTCGTCCCAATAGCTCAACCAGTCCAACATTTTTTCTTACTGCAGCCAGTCTGCCAAAAGCGATATGTCACTAGTTGTGTATCATAAAAGAGTCATCGTCACTCCTCCGAGGGGTTATTCGAGATATCTTAATCGAAACCCTAGTAACGAGGCATTGGCTGCCTTAAGAGAGTCGTAGTTACTCGTATCAATTGCTCACCCAGTCCAACATTTGCTCTTACTGCAGCCAGTCTGCCAGAAGCAATTTGTCACTAGTTGTGTATCATAAAAGAGTCATCGTTTCTCCTTCCAGGGGTTATTCGAGATATCTTAATCGAAACCCTAGTAACGAGGCATTGGATACCTTAAGAGAGTCATAGTTACTCGTCCCAGTTTCTCGCCCAGTCTGCCATTTTTTCTTACTGTGGCCAGTCTGCCAGAAGCGATATGTCACTAGTTGTGTATCATAAAAGAGTCATCGTTACTCCTCCCAGGGGTTATTCGAGATATCTTAATCGAAACCCTAGTAACGAGGCATTGGCTACCTTAAGAGAGTCATAGTTACTCGTCCCAATTGCTCACCCAGTCCAACATTTTTTCTTACTGCAGCCAGTCTGCTAGAAGCGATATGTCACTAGTTGTGTATTATAAAAGAGTGATCGTTATTCCTCCCAGGGGTTATTCGAGATATCTTAATCGAAACCCTAGTAACGAGGCATTGGCTACCTTAAAAGAGTCATAGTTACTCGTCCCAATTGCTCACCCAGTAAAACGTTTTTTCTTACTGCAGCCAGTCTGCCAGAAGCGATATGTCACTAGTTGTGTATCTTGAAAGAGTGATTGTTACTCCTCCCAGGGGTTATTCGAGATATCTTAATCGAACCCTAGTAACGAGGCATTGGATACCTTAAGAGAGTCATAGTTACTCGTCCCAATTGCTCACCCAGTCTGCCATTTTTTCTTACTGTGGCCAGTCTGCCAGAAGCGATATGTCACTAGTTGTGTATCATAAAAGAGTCATCGTTACTCCTCCCAGGGGTTATTCGAGATATCTTAATCGAAACCCTAGTAACGAGGGATTGGCTACCTTAAGAGAGTCATAGTTACTCGTCCCAATTGCTCACCCAGTCTGCCATTTTGTCTTACTGTGGCCAGTCTGCCAAAAGCGATATGTCACTAGTTGTGTATCATAGAAGAGTCATCGTTACTCCTCCCAGGGGTTATTCGAGATATGTTAATCGAAACCCTAGTAACGAGGCATTGGCTGGCTTAAGAGAGTCATAGTTACTCGTCCCAATAGCTCAACCAGTCCAACATTTTTTCTTACTGCAGCCAGTCTGCCAAAAGCGATATGTCACTAGTTGTGTATCATAAAAGAGTCATCGTCACTCCTCCGAGGGGTTATTCGAGATATCTTAATCGAAACCCTAGTAACGAGGCATTGGCTGCCTTAAGAGAGTCGTAGTTACTCGTATCAATTGCTCACCCAGTCCAACATTTGCTCTTACTGCAGCCAGTCTGCCAGAAGCAATTTGTCACTAGTTGTGTATCATAAAAGAGTCATCGTTTCTCCTTCCAGGGGTTATTCGAGATATCTTAATCGAAACCCTAGTAACGAGGCATTGGATACCTTAAGAGAGTCATAGTTACTCGTCCCAATTTCTCGCCCAGTCTGCCATTTTTTCTTACTGTGGCCAGTCTGCCAGAAGCGATATGTCACTAGTTGTGTATCATAAAAGAGTCATCGTTACTCCTCCCAGGGGTTATTCGAGATATCTTAATCGAAACCCTAGTAACGAGGCATTGGCTACCTTAAGAGAGTCATAGTTACTCGTCCCAATTGCTCACCCAGTCCAACATTTTTTCTTACTGCAGCCAGTCTGCTAGAAGCGATATGTCACTAGTTGTGTATTATAAAAGAGTGATCGTTATTCCTCCCAGGGGTTATTCGAGATATCTTAATCGAAACCCTAGTAACGAGGCATTGGCTACCTTAAGAGAGTCATAGTTACTCGTCCCAATTGCTCACCCAGTAAAACGTTTTTTCTTACTGCAGCCAGTCTGCCAGAAGCGATATGTCACTAGTTGTGTATCTTAAAAGAGTGATTGTTACTCCACCCAGGGGTTATTCGAGATATCTTAATCGAAGCCCTAGTAACGAGGCATTGGATACCTTAAGAGAGTCATAGTTACTCGTCCCAATTCCACACCCAGTCTGCCATTTTTTCTTACTGTGGCCAGTCAGCCAGAAGCGATATGTCACTAGTTGTGTATCATAAAAGAGTCATCGTTACCCCCCCCCCCCCAGGGGTTATTCGAGATATCTTAATCGAAACCCTAGTAACGAGGCATTGGCTACCTTAAGAGAGTCATAGTTACTCGTCCCAATTGCTCACCAAGTCCAACATTTTTTCTTACTGCAGCCAGTCTGCTAGAAGCGATATGTCACTAGTTGTGTATTATAAAAGAGTGATCGTTATTCCTCGAAGGGGTTATTCGAGATATCTTAATCGAAACCCTAGTAACGAGGCATTGGCTACCTTAAGAGAGTCATAGTTACTCGTCCCAATTGCTCACCCAGTAAAACGTTTTATCTTACTGCAGCCAGTCTGCCAGACGCGATATGTCACTATTTGTGTATCTTAAAAGAGTGATTGTTACTCCTCCCAGGGGTTATTCGAGATATCTTAATCGAAACCCTAGTAACGAGGCATTGGCTACCTTAAGAGAGTCATAGTTACTCGTCCCAATTGCTCACCCATTCCAACATTTTCTCTTACTGCAGCCAGTCTGCCAGAAGCAATTTGTCACTAGTTGTGTATCATAAAAGAGTCATCGTTTCTCCTCCCAGGGGTTATTCGAGATATCTTAATCGAAACCCTAGTAACGAGGCATTGGCTACCTTAAGAGAGTCATAGGTACTCGTCCCAATTGCTCACCCAGTCTGCCATTTTGTCTTACTGTGGCCAGTCTTCCAGAAGCGATATGTCACTAGTTGTGTATCATAAAAGAGTCATCGTTACTCCTCCGAGGGGTTATTCGAGATATCTTAATCGAAACCCTAGTAACGAGGCATTGGCTGCCTTAAGAGAGTCGTAGTTACTCGTATCAATTGCTCACCCAGTCCAACATTTTCTCTTACTGCAGCCAGTCTGCCAGAAGCAATTTGTCACTAGTTGTGTATCATAAAAGAGTCATCGTTTCTCCTTCCAGGGGTTATTCGAGATATCTTAATCGAAACCCTAGTAACGAGGCATTGGATACCTTAAGAGAGTCATAGTTACTCGTCCCAATTTCTCACCCAGTCTGCCATTTTTTCTTACTGTGGCCAGTCTGCCAGAAGCGATATGTCACTAGTTGTGTATCATAAAAGAGTCATCGTTACCCCCCCCCCCCCCCCAGGGGTTATTCGAGATATCTTAATCGAAACCCTAGTAACGAGGCATTGGCTACCTTAAGAGAGTCATAGTTACTCGTCCCAATTGCTCACCCAGTCCAACATTTTTTCTTACTGCAGCCAGTCTGCTAGAAGCGATATGTCACTAGTTGTGTATTATAAAAGAGTGATCGTTATTCCTCCCAGGGGTTATTCGACATATCTTAATCGAAACCCTAGTAACGAGGCATTGGCTACCTTAAGAGAGTCATAGTTACTCGTCCCAATTGCTCACCCAGTAAAACGTTTTTTCTTACTGCAGCCAGTCTGCCAGAAGCGATATGTCACTAGTTGTGTATCTTAAAAGAGTGATTGTTACTCCTCCCAGGGGTTATTCGAGATATCTTAATCGAAACCCTAGTAACGAGGCATTGGCTACCTGAAGAGAGTCATAGTTACTCGTCCCAATTGCTCACCCAGTCCAACATTTTCTCTTACTGCAGCCAGTCTGCCAGAAGCAATTTGTCACTAGTTGTGTATCATAAAAGAGTCATCGTTTCTCCTCCCAGGGGTTATTCGAGATATCTTAATCGAAACCCTAGTAACGAGGCATTGGCTACCTTAAGAGAGTCATAGGTACTCGTCCCAATTGCTCACCCAGTCCAACATTTTGTCTTACTGTGGCCAGTCTGCCAGAAGCGATATGTCACTAGTTGTGTATCATAAAAGAGTCATCGTTACTCCTCCCAGGGGTTATTCGAGATATCTTAATCGAAACCCTAGTAACGAGGCATTGGCTGCCTTAAGAGAGTCATAGTTTCTCGTCCCAATAGCACAACCAGTCCAACATTTTTTCTTACTGCAGCCAGTCTGCCAAAAGCGATATGTCACTAGTTGTGTATCATAAAAGAGTCATCGTTACTCCTCCGAGGGGTTATTCGAGATATCTTAATCGAAACCCTAGTAACGAGGCATTGGCTGCCTTAAGAGAGTCGTAGTTACTCGTATCAATTGCTCACCCAGTCCAACATTTGCTCTTACTGCAGCCAGTCTGCCAGAAGCAATTTGTCACTAGTTGTGTATCATAAAAGAGTCATCGTTTCTCCTTCCAGGGGTTATTCGAGATATCTTAATCGAAACCCTAGTAACGAGGCATTGGATACCTTAAGAGAGTCATAGTTACTCGTCCCAATTGCTCACCCAGTCTGCCATTTTTTCTTACTGTGGCCAGTCTGCCAGAAGCGATATGTCACTAGTTGTGTATCATAAAAGAGTCATCGTTACTCCTCCCAGGGGTTATTCGAGATATCTTAATCGAAACCCTAGTAACGAGGCATTGGCTACCTTAAGAGAGTCATAGTTACTCGTCCCAATTGCTCACCCAGTCCAACATTTTTTCTTACTGCAGCGAGTCTGCTAGAAGCGATATGTCACTAGTTGTGTATTATAAAAGAGTGATCGTTATTCCTCCCAGGGGTTATTCGAGATATCTTAATCGATACCCTAGTAACGAGGCATTGGCTACCTTAAGAGTGTCATAGTTACTCGTCCCAATTGCTCACCCAGTAAAACGTTTTTTCTTACTGCAGCCAGTCTGCCAGAAGCGATATGTCACTAGTTGTGTATCTTAAAAGAGTGATTGTTACTCCTCCCAGGGGTTATTCGAGATATCTTAATCGAAACCCTAGTAACGAGGCATTGGCTACCTTAAGAGAGTCATAGTTACTCGTCCCAATTGCTCACCCAGTCCAACATTTTTTCTTACTGCAGCCAGTCTGCTAGAAGCGATATGTCACTAGTTGTGTATTATAAAAGAGTGATCGTTATTCCTCCCAGGGGTTATTCGAGATATCTTAATCGAAACCCTAGTAACGAGGCATTGGCTACCTTAAGAGAGTCATAGTTACTCGTCCCAATTGCTCACCCAGTAAAACGTTTTTTCTTACTGCAGCCAGTCTGCCAGAAGCGATATGTCACTAGTTGTGTATCTTAAAAGAGTGATTGTTACTCCACCCAGGGGTTATTCGAGATATCTTAATCGAAGCCCTAGTAACGAGGCATTGGATACCTTAAGAGAGTCATAGTTACTCGTCCCAATTCCACACCCAGTCTGCCATTTTTTCTTACTGTGGCCAGTCTGCCAGAAGCGATATGTCACTAGTTGTGTATCATAAAAGAGTCATCGTTACCCCCCCCCCCCAGGGGTTATTCGAGATATCTTAATCGAAACCCTAGTAACGAGGCATTGGCTACCTTAAGAGAGTCATAGTTACTCGTCCCAATTGCTCACCAAGTCCAACATTTTTTCTTACTGCAGCCAGTCTGCTAGAAGCGATATGTCACTAGTTGTGTATTATAAAAGAGTGATCGTTATTCCTCCCAGGGGTTATTCGAGATATCTTAATCGAAACCCTAGTAACGAGGCATTGGCTACCTTAAGAGAGTCATAGTTACTCGTCCCAATTGCTCACCCAGTAAAACGTTTTTTCTTACTGCAGCCAGTCTGCCAGAAGCGATATGTCACTATTTGTGTATCTTAAAAGAGTGATTGTTACTCCTCCCAGGGGTTATTCGAGATATCTTAATCGAAACCCTAGTAACGAGGCATTGGCTACCTTAAGAGAGTCATAGTTACTCGTCCCAATTGCTCACCCATTCCAACATTTTCTCTTACTGCAGCCAGTCTGCCAGAAGCAATTTGTCACTAGTTATGTATCATAAAAGAGTCATCGTTTCTCCTCCCATGGGTTATTCGAGATATCTTAATCGAAACCCTAGTAACGAGGCATTGGCTACCTTAAGAGAGTCATAGGTACTCGTCCCAATTGCTCACCCAGTCTGCCATTTTGTCTTACTGTGGCCAGTCTGCCAGAAGCGATATGTCACTAGTTGTGTATCATAAAAGAGTCATCGTTACTCCTCCGAGGGGTTATTCGAGATATCTTAATCGAAACCCTAGTAACGAGGCATTGGCTGCCTTAAGAGAGTCGTAGTTACTCTTATCAATTGCTCACCCAGTCCAACATTTTCTCTTACTGCAGCCAGTCTGCCAGAAGCAATTTGTCACTAGTTGTGTATCATAAAAGAGTCATCGTTTCTCCTTCCAGGGGTTATTCGAGATATCTTAATCGAAACCCTAGTAACGAGGCATTGGATACCTTAAGAGAGTCATAGTTACTCGTCCCAATTTCTCACCCAGTCTGCCATTTTTTCTTACTGTGGCCAGTCTGCCAGAAGCGATATGTCACTAGTTGTGTATCATAAAAGAGTCATCGTTACCCCCCCCCCCCCCAGGGGTTATTCGAGATATCTTAATCGAAACCCTAGTAACGAGGCATTGGCTACCTTAAGAGAGTCATAGTTACTCGTCCCAATTGCTCACCCAGTCCAACATTTTTTCTTACTGCAGCCAGTCTGCTAGAAGCGATATGTCACTAGTTGTGTATTATAAAAGAGTGATCGTTATTCCTCCCAGGGGTTATTCGACATATCTTAATCGAAACCCTAGTAACGAGGCATTGGCTACCTTAAGAGAGTCATAGTTACTCGTCCCAATTGCTCACCCAGTAAAACGTTTTTTCTTACTGCAGCCAGTCTGCCAGAAGCGATATGTCACTAGTTGTGTATCTTAAAAGAGTGATTGTTACTCCTCCCAGGGGTTATTCGAGATATCTTAATCGAAACCCTAGTAACGAGGCATTGGCTACCTTAAGAGAGTCATAGTTACTCGTCCCAATTGCTCACCCAGTCCAACATTTTCTCTTACTGCAGCCAGTCTGCCAGAAGCAATTTGTCACTAGTTGTGTATCATAAAAGAGTCATCGTTTCTCCTCCCAGGGGTTATTCGAGATATCTTAATCGAAACCCTAGTAACGAGGCATTGGCTACCTTAAGAGAGTCAAAAGTACTCGTCCCAATTGCTCACCCAGTCCAACATTTTGTCTTACTGTGGCCAGTCTGCCAGAAGCGATATGTCACTAGTTGTGTATCATAAAAGAGTCATCGTTACTCCTCCCAGGGGTTATTCGAGATATCTTAATCGAAACCCTAGTAACGAGGCATTGGCTGCCTTAAGAGAGTCATAGTTACTCGTCCCAATAGCACAACCAGTCCAACATTTTTTCTTACTGCAGCCAGTCTGCCAAAAGCGATATGTCACTAGTTGTGTATCATAAAAGAGTCATTGTTACTCCTCCGAGGGGTTATTCGAGATATCTTAATCGAAACCCTAGTAACGAGGCATTGGCTGCCTTAAGAGAGTCGTAGTTACTCGTATCAATTGCTCACCCAGTCCAACATTTGCTCTTACTGCAGCCAGTCTGCCAGAAGCAATTTGTCACTAGTTGTGTATC
The DNA here is from genome assembly GCF_023897955.1 of Schistocerca gregaria. Classification (NCBI taxonomy): domain Eukaryota; kingdom Metazoa; phylum Arthropoda; class Insecta; order Orthoptera; family Acrididae; genus Schistocerca; species Schistocerca gregaria. The sequence goes on from NC_064931.1 coordinate 9,026,170, forward strand.
ATAAAAGAGTCATCGTTTCTCCTTCCAGGGGTTATTCGAGATATCTTAATCGAAACCCTAGTAACGAGGCATTGGATTCCTTAAGAGAGTCATAGTTACTCGTCCCAATTGCTCACCCAGTCTGCCATTTTTTCTTACTGTGGCCAGTCTGCCAGAAGCGATATGTCACTAGTTGTGTATCATAAAAGAGTCATCGTTACTCCTCCCAGGGGTTATTCGAGATATCTTAATCGAAACCCTAGTAACGAGGCATTGGCTACCTTAAGAGAGTCATAGTTACTCGTCACAATTGCTCACCCAGTCCAACATTTTTTCTTACTGCAGCCAGTCTGCTAGAAGCGATATGTCACTAGTTGTGTATTATAAAAGAGTGATCGTTATTCCTCCCAGGGGTTATTCGAGATATCTTAATCGATACCCTAGTAACGAGGCATTGGCTACCTTAAGAGGGTCATAGTTACTAGTCCCAATTGCTCACCCAGTAAAACGTTTTTTCTTACTGCAGCCAGTCTGCCAGAAGCGATATGTCACTAGTTGTGTATCTTAAAAGAGTGATTGTTACTCCTCCCAGGGGTTATTCGAGATATCTTAATCGAAACCCTAGTAACGAGGCATTGGCTACCTTAAGAGAGTCATAGTTACTCGTCCCAATTGCTCACCCATTCCAACATTTTCTCTTACTGCAGCCAGTCTGCCAGAAGCAATTTGTCACTAGTTGTGTATCATAAAAGAGTCATCGTTTCTCCTCCCAGGGGTTATTCGAGATATCTTAATCGAAACCCTAGTAACGAGGCATTGGCTACCTTAAGAGAGTCATAGGTACTCGTCCCAATTGCTCACCCAGTCTGCCATTTTGTCTTACTGTGGCCAGTCTGCCAGAAGCGATATGTCACTAGTTGTGTATCATAAAAGAGTCATCGTTACTCCTCCGAGGGGTTATTCGAGATATCTTAATCGAAACCCTAGTAACGAGGCATTGGCTGCCTTAAGAGAGTCGTAGTTACTCGTATCAATTGCTCACCCAGTCCAACATTTTCTCTTACTGCAGCCAGTCTGCCAGAAGCAATTTGTCACTAGTTGTGTATCATAAAAGAGTCATCGTTTCTCCTTCCAGGGGTTATTCGAGATATCTTAATCGAAACCCTAGTAACGAGGCATTGGATACCTTAAGAGAGTCATAGTTACTCGTCCCAATTTCTCACCCAGTCTGCCATTTTTTCTTACTGTGGCCAGTCTGCCAGAAGCGATATGTCACTAGTTGTGTATCATAAAAGAGTCATCGTTACCCCCCCCCCCCCAGGGGTTATTCGAGATATCTTAATCGAAACCCTAGTAACGAGGCATTGGCTACCTTAAGAGAGTCATAGTTACTCGTCCCAATTGCTCACCCAGTCCAACATTTTTTCTTACTGCAGCCAGTCTGCTAGAAGCGATATGTCACTAGTTGTGTATTATAAAAGAGTGATCGTTATTCCTCCCAGGGGTTATTCGAGATATCTTAATCGATACCCTAGTAACGAGGCATTGGCTACCTTAAGAGTGTCATAGTTACTCGTCCCAATTGCTCACCCAGTAAAACGTTTTTTCTTACTGCAGCCAGTCTGCCAGAAGCGATATGTCACTAGTTGTGTATCTTAAAAGAGTGATTGTTACTCCTCCCAGGGGTTATTCGAGATATCTTAATCGAAACCCTAGTAACGAGGCATTGGCTACCTTAAGAGAGTCATAGTTACTCGTCCCAATTGCTCACCCAGTCCAACATTTTTTCTTACTGCAGCCAGTCTGCTAGAAGCGATATGTCACTAGTTGTGTATTATAAAAGAGTGATCGTTATTCCTCCCAGGGGTTATTCGAGATATCTTAATCGAAACCCTAGTAACGAGGCATTGGCTACCTTAAGAGAGTCATAGTTACTCGTCCCAATTGCTCACCCAGTAAAACGTTTTTTCTTACTGCAGCCAGTCTGCCAGAAGCGATATGTCACTAGTTGTGTATCTTAAAAGAGTGATTGTTACTCCACCCAGGGGTTATTCGAGATATCTTAATCGAAGCCCTAGTAACGAGGCATTGGATACCTTAAGAGAGTCATAGTTACTCGTCCCAATTCCACACCCAGTCTGCCATTTTTTCTTACTGTGGCCAGTCTGCCAGAAGCGATATGTCACTAGTTGTGTATCATAAAAGAGTCATCGTTACCCCCCCCCCCCAGGGGTTATTCGAGATATCTTAATCGAAACCCTAGTAACGAGGCATTGGCTACCTTAAGAGAGTCATAGTTACTCGTCCCAATTGCTCACCAAGTCCAACATTTTTTCTTACTGCAGCCAGTCTGCTAGAAGCGATATGTCACTAGTTGTGTATTATAAAAGAGTGATCGTTATTCCTCCCAGGGGTTATTCGAGATATCTTAATCGAAACCCTAGTAACGAGGCATTGGCTACCTTAAGAGAGTCATAGTTACTCGTCCCAATTGCTCACCCAGTAAAACGTTTTTTCTTACTGCAGCCAGTCTGCCAGAAGCGATATGTCACTATTTGTGTATCTTAAAAGAGTGATTGTTACTCCTCCCAGGGGTTATTCGAGATATCTTAATCGAAACCCTAGTAACGAGGCATTGGCTACCTTAAGAGAGTCATAGTTACTCGTCCCAATTGCTCACCCATTCCAACATTTTCTCTTACTGCAGCCAGTCTGCCAGAAGCAATTTGTCACTAGTTGTGTATCATAAAAGAGTCATCGTTCCTCCTCCCATGGGTTATTCGAGATATCTTAATCGAAACCCTAGTAACGAGGCATTGGCTACCTTAAGAGAGTCATAGGTACTCGTCCCAATTGCTCACCCAGTCTGCCATTTTGTCTTACTGTGGCCAGTCTGCCAGAAGCGATATGTCACTAGTTGTGTATCATAAAAGAGTCATCGTTACTCCTCCGAGGGGTTATTCGAGATATCTTAATCGAAACCCTAGTAACGAGGCATTGGCTGCCTTAAGAGAGTCGTAGTTACTCTTATCAATTGCTCACCCAGTCCAACATTTTCTCTTACTGCAGCCAGTCTGCCAGAAGCAATTTGTCACTAGTTGTGTATCATAAAAGAGTCATCGTTTCTCCTTCCAGGGGTTATTCGAGATATCTTAATCGAAACCCTAGTAACGAGGCATTGGATACCTTAAGAGAGTCATAGTTACTCGTCCCAATTTCTCACCCAGTCTGCCATTTTTTCTTACTGTGGCCAGTCTGCCAGAAGCGATATGTCACTAGTTGTGTATCATAAAAGAGTCATCGTTACCCCCCCCCCCCCAGGGGTTATTCGAGATATCTTAATCGAAACCCTAGTAACGAGGCATTGGCTACCTTAAGAGAGTCATAGTTACTCGTCCCAATTGCTCACCCAGTCCAACATTTTTTCTTACTGCAGCCAGTCTGCTAGAAGCGATATGTCACTAGTTGTGTATTATAAAAGAGTGATCGTTATTCCTCCCAGGGGTTATTCGACATATCTTAATCGAAACCCTAGTAACGAGGCATTGGCTACCTTAAGAGAGTCATAGTTACTCGTCCCAATTGCTCACCCAGTAAAACGTTTTTTCTTACTGCAGCCAGTCTGCCAGAAGCGATATGTCACTAGTTGTGTATCTTAAAAGAGTGATTGTTACTCCTCCCAGGGGTTATTCGAGATATCTTAATCGAAACCCTAGTAACGAGGCATTGGCTACCTTAAGAGAGTCATAGTTACTCGTCCCAATTGCTCACCCAGTCCAACATTTTCTCTTACTGCAGCCAGTCTGCCAGAAGCAATTTGTCACTAGTTGTGTATCATAAAAGAGTCATCGTTTCTCCTCCCAGGGGTTATTCGAGATGTCTTAATCGAAACCCTAGTAACGAGGCATTGGCTACCTTAAGAGAGTCAAAAGTACTCGTCCCAATTGCTCACCCAGTCCAACATTTTGTCTTACTGTGGCCAGTCTGCCAGAAGCGATATGTCACTAGTTGTGTATCATAAAAGAGTCATCGTTACTCCTCCCAGGGGTTATTCGAGATATCTTAATCGAAACCCTAGTAACGTGGCATTGGCTGCCTTAAGAGAGTCATAGTTACTCGTCCCAATAGCACAACCAGTCCAACACTTTTTCTTACTGCAGCCAGTCTGCCAAAAGCGATATGTCACTAGTTGTGTATCATAAAAGAGTCATTGTTACTCCTCCGAGGGGTTATTCGAGATATCTTAATCGAAACCCTAGTAACGAGGCATTGGCTGCCTTAAGAGAGTCGTAGTTACTCGTATCAATTGCTCACCCAGTCCAACATTTGCTCTTACTGCAGCCAGTCTGCCAGAAGCAATTTGTCACTAGTTGTGTATCATAAAAGAGTCATCGTTTCTCCTTCCAGGGGTTATTCGAGATATCTTAATCGAAACCCTAGTAACGAGGCATTGGATTCCTTAAGAGAGTCATAGTTACTCGTCCCAATTGCTCACCCAGTCTGCCATTTTTTCTTACTGTGGCCAGTCTGCCAGAAGCGATATGTCACTAGTTGTGTATCATAAAAGAGTCATCGTTACTCCTCCCAGGGGTTATTCGAGATATCTTAATCGAAACCCTAGTAACGAGGCATTGGCTACCTTAAGAGAGTCATAGTTACTCGTCACAATTGCTCACCCAGTCCAACATTTTTTCTTACTGCAGCCAGTCTGCTAGAAGCGATATGTCACTAGTTGTGTATTATAAAAGAGTGATCGTTATTCCTCCCAGGGGTTATTCGAGATATCTTAATCGATACCCTAGTAACGAGGCATTGGCTACCTTAAGAGAGTCATAGTTACTAGTCCCAATTGCTCACCCAGTAAAACGTTTTTTCTTACTGCAGCCAGTCTGCCAGAAGCGATATGTCACTAGTTGTGTATCTTAAAAGAGTGATTGTTACTCCTCCCAGGGGTTATTCGAGATATCTTAATCGAAACCCTAGTAACGAGGCATTGGATACCTTAAGAGAGTCATAGTTACTCGTAACAATTTCTCACCCAGTCTGCCATTTTTTCTTACTGTGGCCAGTCTGCCAGAAGCGATATGTCACTAGCTGTGTATCATAAAAGAGTCATCGTTACCCCCCCCCCCCGGGGGTTATTCGAGATATCTTAATCGAAACCCTAGTAACGAGGCATTGGCTACCTTAAGAGAGTCATAGTAACTCGTCCCAATTCCTCACCCAGTCCAACATTTTCCCTTACTGCAGCCAGTCTGCCAGAAGCAATTTGTCACTAGTTGTGTATCATAAAAGAGTCATCGTTTCTCCTCCCAGTTGTTATTCGAGATATCTTAATCGAAACCCTAGTAACGAGGCATTGGCTACCTTAAGAGAGTCATAGTTACTCGTCCCAATTGCTCACCCAGTCTGCCATTTTTTCTTACTGTGGCCAGTCTGCCAGAAGCGATATGTCACTAGTTGTGTATCATAAAAGAGTCATCGTTACTCCTCCCAGGGGTTATTCGAGATATCTTAATCGAAACCCTAGTAACGAGGCACTGGCTACCATAAGAGAGTCATAGTTACTCGTCCCAATTGCTCACCCAGTCCAACATTTCTTCTTACTGCAGCCAGTCTGCCAGAAGCGATATGTCACTAGTTGTGTATTATAAAAGAGTCGTCGTTACTCCTCCGAGGGGTTATTCGAGATATCTTAATCGAAACCCTAGTAACGAGGCATTGGCTACCTTAAGAGAGTCGTAGTTAGTCGTCCCAATTGCTCACCCAGTCCAACATTTTGTCTTACTGCGGCCAGTCTGCCAGAAGCGATATGTCACTAGTTGTGTATCATAAAAGAGTGATTGTTACTCCTCCCAGAGGTTATTGGAGATATCTTAATCGAAACCCTAGTAACGAGGCATTGGCTACCTTAAGAGAGTCGTAGTTACTCGTCCCAATTGCTCACCCAGTCCAACATTTTGTCTTACTGCGGCCAGTCTGCCAGAAGCGATATGTCACTAGTTGTGTATCATAAAAGAGTGATTGTTACTCCTCCCAGAGGTTATTGGAGATATCTTAATCGAAACCCTAGTAACGAGGCATTGGCTACCTTAAGAGAGTCATAGTTACTCGTCCCAATAGCTCAACCATTCCTACATTTTTTCTTACTGCAGCCAGTCTGCCAGAAGCGAAATGTCACTAGTTGTGTATCAGAAAAGAGTCATCGTTACTTCTCCGATTGGTTATTCGAGATATCTTAATCGAAACCCTAGTAACGAGGCATTGGCAACCTTAAGAGAGTCATAGTTACTCGTCCCAATTGCTCACCGATTCTGCCATTTTGTCTTACAGTGGCCAGTCTGCCAGAAGCGATATGTCACTAGTTGTGTATCTTAAAAGAGTCATCGTTACTCCTCCCAGGGGTTATTCGAGATATCTTAATCGAAACCCTAGTAACGAGGCATTGGCTACCTTAAGAGAGTCATAGTTACTCGTCAAAATAGCTCAACCAGTCCAACATTTTTTCTTACTCCAGCCAGTCTGCCAGAAGCGAAATGTCACTAGTTGTGTATCATAAAAGAGTCATCGATACTCCTCCGATTGGTTATTCGAGATATCTTAATCGAAACCCTAGTAACGAGGCATTGGCTACCTTAAGAGAGTCATAGTTACTCGTCCCAATTGCTCACCGATTCTGCCATTTTGTCTTATTGTGGCCAGTCTGCCAAAAGCGATATGTCACTAGTTGTGTATCATAAAAGAGTCATCGTTACTCTTCCCAGGGGTTATTCGAGATATCTTAATCGAAACCCTAGTAACGAGGCATTGGCTACCTTAAGAGAGTCATAGTTACTCGTCCCAATTGCTCACCCAGTCCAACATTTTCCCTTACTGCAGCCAGTCTGCCAGAAGCAATTTGTCACTAGTTGTGTATCATAAAAGAGTCATCGTTTCTCCTCCCAGTTGTTATTCGAGATAACGTAATCGAAACCCTAGTAACGAGGCATTGGCTACCTTAAGAGAGTCATAGTTACTCGTCCCAATTGCTCACCCAGTCTGCTATTTTGTCTTACTGTGGCCAGTCTGCCAGAAGCGATATGTCACTAGTTGTGAATCATAAAAGAGTCATCGTTACTCCTCCCAGGGTTTATTCGAGATATCTTAATCGAAACCCTAGTAACGAGGCATTGGCTACCTTAAGAGAGTCATAGTTACTCGTCCCAATTGCTCACCCAGTCTGCTATTTTGTCTTACTGTGGCCAGTCTGCCAGAAGCGATATGTCACTAGTTGTGAATCATAAAAGAGTCATCGTTACTCCTCCCAGGGTTTATTCGAGATATCTTAATCGAAACCCTAGTAACGAGGCATTGGTTACCTAAAGAGAGTCATAGTTACTCGTCCCAATTGCTCACCGATTCTGGCATTTTTTCTTACTGTGGCCAGTCTGCCAGAAGCGATATGTCACAAGCTGTGTATCATAAAAGAGTCATCGTTACTCCTCCCAGGGTTTATTCGAGATATCTTAATCGAAACCCTAGTAACGAGGCATTGGTTACCTTAAGAGAGTCATAGTTACTCGTCCCAATTGCTCACCCAGTCCAACATTTTCCCTTACTGCAGCCAGTCTGCCAGAAGCAATTTGTCACTAGTTGTGTATCATAAAAGAGTCATCGTTACTCTTCCCAGGGGTTATTCGAGATATCTTAATCGAAACCCTAGTAACGAGGCATTGGCTACCTTAAGAGAGTCATAGTTACTCGTCCCAATTGCTCACCCAGTCCAACTTTTCCCTTACTGCAGCCAGTCTGCCAGAAGCAATTTGTCACTAGTTGTGTATCATTAAAGAGTCATCGTTTCTCCTCCCAGTTGTTATTCGAGATAACTTAATCGAAACCCTAGTAACGAGGCATTGGCTACCTTAAGAGACTCATAGTTACTCGTCCCAATTGCTCACCCAGTCTGCTATTTTGTCTTACTGTGGCCAGTCTGCCAGAAGCGATATGTCACTAGTTGTGAATCATAAAAGAGTCATCGTTACTCCTCCCAGGGTTTATTCGAGATATCTTAATCGAAACCCTAGTAACGAGGCATTGGTTACCTAAAGAGAGTCATAGTTACTCGTCCCAATTGCTCACCGATTCTGGCATTTTTTCTTACTGTGGCCAGTCTGCCAGAAGCGATATGTCACAAGCTGTGTATCATAAAAGAGTCATCGTTACTCCTCCCAGGGTTTATTCGAGATATCTTAATCGAAACCCTAGTAACGAGGCATTGGCTACCTTAAGAGAGTCATAGTTACTCGTCCCAATTGCTCACCCAGTCCAACATTTTCCCTTACTGCAGCCAGTCTGCCAGAAGCAATTTGTCACTAGTTGTGTATCATAAAAGAGTCATCGTTTCTCCTCCCAGTTGTTATTCGAGATAACTTAATCGAAACCCTAGTAACGAGGCTTTGGCTACTTTAAGAGAGTCATAGTTACTCGTCCCAATTGCTCACACAGTCTGCCATTTTTTCTTACTGCGGCCTGTCTGCCAGAAGCGATATGCCAGTAGTTGTGTATCATAAAAGAGTGATTGTTACTCCTCCCAGGGGTTATTCGAGATATCTTAATCGAAACCCTAGTAACGAGGCATTGGATACCTTAAGAGAGTCATAGTTACTCGTAACAATTTCTCACCCAGTCTGCCATTTTTTCTTACTGTGGCCAGTCTGCCAGACGCGATATGTCTCTAGTTGTGTATCATAAAAGAGTCATCGTTACCCCCCCCCCCCAGGGGTTATTCGAGATATCTTAATCGAAAACCTAGTAACGAGGCATTGGCTACCTTAAGAGAGTCATAGTTACTCGTCCCAATTGCTCACCCAGTCCAACATTTTTTCTTACTGCAGCCAGTCTGCAAGAAGCGATATGTCACTAGTTGTGTATTATAAAAGAGTGATCGTTATTCCTCCCAGTGGCTATTCGAGATATCTTAATCGAAACCCTAGTAACGAGGCATTGGCTACCTTAAGAGAGTCATAGTTACTCGTCCCAATTGCTCACCCAGTAAAACGTTTTTTCTTACTGCAGCCAGTCTGCCAGAAGCGATATGTCACTAGTTGTGTATCTTAAAAGAGTGATTGTTACTCCTCCCAGGGGTTATTCGAGATATCTTAATCGAAACCCTAGTAACGAGGAATTGGATACCTTAAGAGAGTCATAGTTACTCGTCCCAATTGCTCACCCAGTCTGCCATTTTTTTCTTACTGTGGCCAGTCTGCCAGAAGCGATGTGTCACTAGTTGTGTATCATAAAAGAGTCATCGTAACTCCTCCCAGGGGTTATTCGAGATATCTTAATCGAAACCCTAGTAACGAGGCATTGGCTACCATAAGAGAGTCATAGTTACTCGTCCCAATTGCTCACCCAGTCCAACATTTTTTCTTACTGCAGCCAGTCTGCCAGAAGCGACATGTCACTAGTTGTGTATTATAAAAGAGTCGTCGTTACTCCTCCGACTGGTTATTCGAGATATCTTAATCGAAACCCTAGTAACGAGGCATTGGCTACCTTAAGAGAGTCATAGTTACTCGTCCCAATTGCTCACACAGTCCAACATTTTGTCTTACTGCGGCCAGTCTGCCAGAAGCGATATGTCACTAGTTGTGTATCATAAAAGAGTGATTGTTACTCCTCCCAGAGGTTATTCAAGATATCTTAATCGAAACCCTAGTAACGAGGCATTGGCTACCTTAAAAGGGTCATAGTTACTCGTCCCAATTGCTCACTCAGTCTGCCATTTTTTCTTACTGCGGCCAGTCTGCCAGAAGAGATATGTCACTAGTTGTGTATCTTAAAAGAGTCATCGTTACTCCTCCCAGGGGTTATTCGAGATATCTTAATCGAAACCCTAGTAACGAGGCATTGGCTACCTTAAGAGAGTCATAGTTACTCGTCCCAATAGCTCAACCAGTCCAACATTTTTTCTTACTGCAGCCAGTCTGCCAGAAGCGAAATGTCACTAGTTGTGTATCATAAAAGAGTCATCGTTACTCCTCCGATTGGTTATTCGAGATATCTTAATCGAAACCCTAGTAACGAGGCATTGGCAACCTTAAGAGAGTCATAGTTACTCGTCCCAATTGCTCACCGATTCTGCCATTTTGTCTTACTGTGGCCAGTCTGCCAGAAGCGATATGTCACTAGTTGTGTATCTTAAAAGAGTGATCGTTACTCCTCCCAGGGGTTATTCGAGATATCTTAATCGAAACCCTAGTAACGAGGCATTGGCTACCTTAAGAGAGTCATAGTTACTCGTCAAAATAGCTCAACCAGTCCAACATTTTTTCTTACTGCAGCCAGTCTGCCAGAAGCGAAATGTCACTAGTTGTGTATCATAAAAGAGTCATCGATACTCCTCCGATTGGTTATTCGAGATATCTTAATCGAAACCCTAGTAACGAGGCATTGGCTACCTTAAGAGAGTCATAGTTACTCGTCCCAATTGCTCACCGATTCTGCCATTTTGTCATACTGTGGCCAGTCTGCCAAAAGCGATATGTCACTAGTTGTGTATCATAAAAGAGTCATCGTTACTCTTCCCAGGGGTTATTCGAGATATCTTAATCGAAACCCTGGTAACGAGGCATTGGCTACCTTAAGAGAGTCATAGTTACTCGTCCCAATTGCTCACCCAGTCCAACATTTTCCCTTACTGCAGCCAGTCTGCCAGAAGCAATTTGTCACTAGTTGTGTATCATAAAAGAGTCATCGTTTCTCCTCCCAGTTGTTATTCGAGATAACTTAATCGAAACCCTAGTAACGAGGCATTGGCTACCTTAAGAGAGTCATAGTTACTCGCCCCAATTGCTCACACAGTCTGCCATTTTTTCTTACTGGCGCCAGGCTGCCAGAAGCGATATGTCACTAGTTGTGTATCATAAAAGAGTCATCGTTACTCTTCCCAGGGGTTATTCGAGATAACTTAATCGAAACCCTAGTAACGAGGCTTTGGCTACCTTAAGAGAGTCATAGTTACTCGTCCCAATTGCTCACACAGTCTGCCATTTTTTCTTACTGCGGCCAGTCTGCCAGAAGCGATATGCCAGTAGTTGTGTATCATAAAAGAGTGATTGTTACTCCTCACAGGGGTTATTCGAGATATCTTAATCGAAACCCTAGTAACGAGGCATTGGATACCTTAAGAGAGTCATAGTTACTCGTAACAATTTCTCACCCAGTCTGCCATTTTTTCTTACTGTGGCCAGTCTGCCAGAAGCGATATGTCACTAGTTGTGTATCATAAAAGAGTCATCGTTACCCCCCCCCCAAGGGTTATTCGAGATATCTTAATCGAAAACCTAGTAACGAGGCATTGGCTACCTTAAGAGAGTCATAGTTACTCGTCCCAATTGCTCACCCAGTCCAACATTTTTTCTTACTGCAGCCAGTCTGCAAGAAGCGATATGTCACTAGTTGTGTATTATAAAAGAGTGATCGTTATTCCTCCCAGTGGTTATTCGAGATATCTTAATCGAAACCCTAGTAACGAGGCATTGGCTACCTTAAGAGAGTCATAGTTACTCGTCCCAATTGCTCGCCCAGTAAAACGTTTTTTCTTACTGCAGCCAGTCTGCCAGAAGCGATATGTCACTAGTTGTGTATCTTAAAAGAGTGATTGTTACTCCTCCCAGGGGTTATTCGAGATATCTTAATCGAAACCCTAGTAACGAGGAATTGGATACCTTAAGAGAGTCATAGTTACTCGTCCCAATTCCTCACCCAGTCTGCCACTTTTTCTTACTGTGGCCAGTCTGCCAGAAGCGATATGTCACTAGTTGTGTATCATAAAAGAGTCATCGTTACTCCTCCCAGGGGTTATTCGAGATATCTTAATCGAAACCCTAGTAACGAGGCATTGGCTACCATAAGAGAGTCATAGTTACTCGTCCCAATTGCTCACCCAGTCCAACATTTTTTCTTACTGCAGCCAGTCTGCCAGGAGCGATATGTCACTAGTTGTGTATTATAAAAGAGTCGTCGTTACTCCTCCGAGGGGTTATTCGAGATATCTTAATCGAAACCCTAGTAACGAGGCATTGGCTACCTTAAGAGAGTCATAGTTACTCGTCCCAATTGCTTACCCAGTCCAACATTTTGTCTTACTGCGGCCAGTCTGCCAGAAGCGATATGTCACTAGTTGTGTATCATAAAAGAGTGATTGTTACTCCTCCCAGAGGTTATTCGAGATATCTTAATCGAAACCCTAGTAACGAGGCATTGGCTACCTTAAGAGTGTCATAGTTACTCGTCCCAATTGCTCACTCAGTCTGCCATTTTTTCTTACTGCGGCCAGTCTGCCAGAAGCGATATGTCACTAGTTGTGTATCTTAAAAGAGTCATCGTTACTCCTCCCAGGGGTTATTCGAGATATCTTAATCGAAACCCTAGTAACGAGGCATTGGCTACCTTAAGAGAGTCATAGTTACTCGTCCCAATAGCTCAACCAGTCCAACATTTTTTCTTACTGCAGCCAGTCTGCCAGAAGCGAAATGTCACTAGTTGTGTATCATAAAAGAGTCATCGTTACTCCTCCGATTGGTTATTCGAGATATCTTAATCGAAACCCTAGTAACGAGGCATTGGCAACCTTAAGAGAGTCATAGTTACTCGTCCCAATTGCTCACCGATTCTGCCATTTTGTCTTACTGTGGCCAGTCTGCCAGAAGCGACATGTCACTAGTTGTGTATCTTAAAAGAGTGATCGTTACTCCTCCCAGGGGTTATTCGACATATCTTAATCGAAACCCTAGTAACGAGGCATTGGCTACCTTAAGAGAGTCATAGTTACTCGTCAAAATAGCTCAACCAGTCCAACATTTTTTCTTACTGCAGCCAGTCTGCCAGAAGCGAAATGTCACTAGTTGTGTATCATAAAAGAGTCATCGATACTCCTCCGATTGGTTATTCGAGATATCTTAATCGAAACCCTAGTAACGAGGCATTGGCTACCTTAAGAGAGTCATAGTTACTCGTCCCAATTGCTCACCGATTCTGCCATTTTGTCTTAACGTGGCCAGTCTGCCAAAAGCGATATGTCACTAGTTGTGTATCATAAAAGAGTTATCGTTACTCTTCCCAGGGGTTATTCGAGATATCTTAATCGAAACCCTAGTAACGAGGCATTGGCTACCTTAAGAGAGTCATAGTTACTCGTCCCAATTGCTCACCCAGTCCAACATTTTCCCTTACTGCAGCCAGTCTGCCAGAAGCAATTTGTCACTAGTTGTGTATCATAAAAGAGTCATCGTTTCTCCTCCCAGTTGTTATTCGAGATAACTTAATCGAAACCCTAGTTACGAGGCATTGGCTAGCTTAAGAGAGTCATAGTTACTCGTCCCAATTGCTCACCCAGTCTGCTATTTTGTCTTACTGTGGCCAGTCTGCCAGAAGCGATATGTCACTAGTTGTGAATCATAAAACAGTCATCGTTACTCCTCCCAGGGTTTACTCGAGATATCTTAATCGAAACCCTAGTAACGAGGCATTGGTTACCTAAAGAGAGTCATAGTTACTCGTCCCAATTGCTCACCGATTCTGGCATTTTTTCTTACTGTGGCCAGTCTGCCAGAAGCGATATGTCACAAGCTGTGTATCATTAAAGAGTCATCGTTACTCCTCAAAGGGGTAATTCGAGATATCTTAATTGAAACCCTAGTAACGAGGCATTGGCTACCTTAAGAGAGTCATAGTTACTCGTTCCAATTGCTCACACAGTCTGCCATTTTTTCTTACTGGGGCCAGGCTGCCAGAAGCGATATGCCAGTAGTTGTGTATCATAAAAGAGTGATTGTTACTCCTCCCAGGGGTTATTCGAGATATCTTAATCAAAACCCTAGTAACGAGGCATTGGCTACCTTAAGAGAGTCATTGTTACTCGTCCCAATTGCTCACCCAGTAAAACGTTTTTTCTTACTGCAGCCAGTCTGCCAGAAGCGATATGTCACTAGTTGTGTATCTTAAAAGAGTGATTGTTACTCCTCCCAGGGGTTATTCGAGATATCTTAATCGAAACCCTAGTAACGAGGAATTGGATACCTAAAGAGAGTCATAGTTACTCGTCCCAATTGCTCACCCAGTTTGCCATTTTTTCTTACTGTGGCCAGTCTGCCAGAAGCGATATGTCACTAGTTGTGTATCATAAAAGAGTCATCGTTACTCCTCCCAGGGGTTATTCGAGATATCTTAATCGAAACCCTAGTAACGAGGCATTGGCTACCATAAGAGAGTCATAGTTACTCGTCCCAATTGATCACCCATTCCAACATTTTTTCTTACTGCAGCCAGTCTGCCAGAAGCGATATGTCACTAGTTGTGTATTATAAAATAGTCGTCGTTACTCCTCCGAGGGGTTATTCGAGATATCTTAATCGAAACCCTAGTAACGAGGCATTGGCTACCTTAAGAGAGTCATAGTAACTCGTCCCAATTGCTCACCCAGTCCAACATTTTGTCTTACTGCGGCCAGTCTGCCAGAAGCGATATGTCACTAGTTGTGTATCATAAAAGAGTGGTTGTTACTCCTCCCAGAGGTTATTCGAGATATCTTAATCGAAACCCTAGTAACGAGGCATTGGCTACCTTAAGAGAGTCATAGTTACTCGTCCCAATTGCTCACTCAGGCTGCCATTTTTTCTTACTGCGGCCAGTCTGCCAGAAGCGATATGTCACTAGTTGTGTATCTTAAAAGAGTGATCGTTACTCCTCCCAGGGGTTATTCGAGATATCTTAATCGAAACCCTAGTAACGAGGCATTGGCTACCTTAAGAGAGGCATAGTTACTCGTCCCAATAGCTCAACCAGTCCAACATTTTTTCTTACTGCAGCCAGTCTGCCAGAAGCGAAATGTCACTAGTTGTGTATCATAAATGAGTCATCGTTACTCCTCCGATTGGTTATTCGAGATATCTTAATCGAAACCCTAGTAACGAGGCATTGGCTACCTTAAGAGAGTCATAGTTACTCATCCCAATTGCTCACCCAGTCCAAAATTTTTTCTTACTGCGACCAGTCTGCCAGAAGCGATATGTCACTAGTTGTGTATCATAAAAGAGTCATCGTTACTCCTCCCAGGGGTTATTCGTGATATCTTAATCGAAACCCTAGTAACGAGGCATTGGCTACTTTAAGAGAGTCATAGTTACTCGTCCCAATTGCTCACCCAGTCCAACATTTTCTCTTACTGCAGCCAGTCTGCCAGAAGCAATTTGTCACTAGTTGTGTATCATAAAAGAGTCATCGTTTCTCCTCCCAGGGGTTATTCGAGATATCTTTATCGAAACCCTAGTAACGAGGCATTGGCTACCTTAAGAGAGTCATAGGTACTCGTCCCAATTGCTCACCCAGTCTGCCATTTTGTCTTACTGTGGCCAGTCTGCCAGAAGCGATATGTCACTAGTTGTGTATCATAAAAGAGTCATCGTTACACCTCCCAGGGGTTATTCGAGATATCTTAATCGAAACCCTAGTAACGAGGCATTGGCTGCCTTAAGAGAGTCATAGTTACTCGTCCCAATAGCTCAACCAGTCCAACATTTTTTCTTACTGCAGCCAGTCTGCCAAAAGCGATATGTCACTAGTTGTGTATCATAAAAGAGTCATCGTTACTCCTCCGAGGGGTTATTCGAGATATCTTAATCGAAACCCTAGTAACGAGGCATTGGCTGCCTTAAGAGAGTCATAGTTACTCGTCCCAATTGCTCAACCAGTCCAACATTTTTTCTTACTGCAGCCAGTCTGCTAGAAGTGATATGTCACTAGTTGTGTATTATAAAAGAGTGATCGTTATTCCTCCCAGGGGTTATTCGAGATATCTTAATCGAAACCCTAGTAACGAGGCATTGGCTACCTTAAGAGAGTCATAGATACTCGTCCCAATTGCTCACCCAGTAAAACGTTTTTTCTTACTGCAGCCAGTCTGCCAGAAGCGATATGTCACTAGTTGTGTATCTTAAAAGAGTGATTGTTACTCCTCCCAGGGGTTATTCGAGATATCTTAATCGAAACCCTAGTAACGAGGCATTGGATACCTTAAGAGAGTCATAGTTACTCGTCCCAATTGCTCACCCAGTCTGCCATTTTTTCTTACTGTGGCCAGTCTGCCAGAAGCGATATGTCACTAGTTGTGTATCATAAAAGAGTCATCGTTACTCCTCCCATGGGTTATTCGAGATATCTTAATCGAAACCCTAGTAACGAGGCATTGGCTACCATAAGAGAGTCATAGTTACTTGTCCCAATTGCTCACCCAGTCCAACATTTTTTCTTACTGCAGCCAGTCTGCGTGAAGCGATATGTCACTAGTTGTGTATTATAAAAGAGTCGTCGTTACTCCTCCGAGGGGTTATTCGAGATATCTTAATCGAAACCCTAGTAACGAGGCATTGGCTACCTTAAGAGAGTCATAGTTACTCGTCCCAATTGCTCACCGATTCTGCCATTTTGTCTTACTGTGGCCAGTCTGCCAAAAGCGATATGTCACTAGTTGTGTATCATAAAAGAGTCATCGTTACTCTTCCCAGGGGTTATTCGAGATATCTTAATCGAAACCCTAGTAACGAGGCATTGGCTACCTTAAGAGAGTAATAGTTACTCGTCCCAATTGCTCACCCAGTCCAACATTTTCCCTTACTGCAGCCAGTCTGCCTGAAGCAATTTGTCACTAGTTGTGTATCATAAAAGAGTCATCGTTTCTCCTCCCAGTTGTTATTCGAGATAACTTAATCGAAACCCTAGTAACGAGGCATTGGCTACCTTAAGAGAGTCATAGTTACTCGTCCCAATTGCTCACCCAGTCTGCCATTTTGTGTTACTGTGGCTGTCTGCCAGAAGCGATATGTCACTAGTTGTGTATCATAAAAGAGTCATCGTTACTCCTCCCAGGGTTTATTCGAGATATCTTAATCGAAACCCTAGTAACGAGGCATTGGCTACCTAAAGAGAGTCATAGTTACTCGTCCCAATTGCTCACCGATTCTGGCATTTTTTCTTACTGTGGCCAGTCTGCCAGAAGCGATATGTCACAAGCTGTGTATCATAAAAGAGTCATCGTTACTCCTCAAAGGGGTAATTCGAGATATCTTAATTGAAACCCTAGTAACGAGGCATTGGCTACCTTAAGAGAGTCATAGTTCCTCGTCCCAATTGCTCACACAGTCTGCCATTTTTTCTTACTGCGGCCAGTATGCCAGAAGCGATATGTCACTAGTTGTGTATCGTAAAAGAGTCATCGTTACTCCTCCCAGGGGTTATTCGAGATATCTTAATCGAAACCCTAGTAACGAGGCATTGTCTACCTTAAGAGTGTCATTGTTACTCGTCCCAATTGCTCACCCAGTCCAACATTTTTTCTTACTGCGACCAGTCTGCCAGAAGCGATATGTCACTAGTTGTGTATCATAAAAGGGTCATCGTTACTCCTCCCAGGGGTTATTCGAGATATCTTAATCGAAACCCTAGCAACGAGGCATTGGCTACCTTAAGAGAGTCATAGTTACTCGTCCCAATTGCTCACCCAGTCCAACATTTTCTCTTACTGCAGCCAGTCTGCCAGAAGCAATTTGTCACTAGTTGTGTATCATAAAAGAGTCATCGTTTCTCCTCCCAGGGGTTATTCGAGATATCTCAATCGAAACCCTAGTAACGAGGCATTGGCTACCTTATGAGAGTCATAGGTACTCGTCCCAATGGCTCACACAGTCTGCCATTTTGTCTTATTGTGGCCAGTCTGCCAGAAGCGATATGTCACTAGTTGTGTATCATAAAAGAGTCATCGTTACTCCTCCCAGGGGTTATTCGAGATATCTTAATCGAAACCCTAGTAACGAGGCATTGGCTACCTAAAGAGAGTCATAGTTACTCGTCCCAATTGCTCACCGATTCTGCCATTTTTTCTTACTGTGGCCAGTCTGCCAGAAGCGATATGTCACTAGCTGTGTATCATAAAAGAGTCATCGTTACTCCTCAATGGGGTTATTCGAGATATCTTAATCGAAACCCTAGTAACGAAGCATTGGCTACCTTAAGAGAGTCATAGTTACTCGTCCCAATAGCTCACCCAGTCCAACATTTTTTCTTACTGCAGCCAGTCTGCCAGATGCGATATGTCACTAGTTGTGTATCATAAAAGAGTTGTCGTTACTCTTCCGAGGGGTTATTCGAGATATCTTAATCGAAACCCTAGTAACGAGGCATTGGCTACCTTAAGAGAGTCATAGTTACTCGTCCCAATTGCTCACCCAGTCCAACATTTTTTCTTACTGCGACCAGTCTGCCAGAAGCGATATGTCACTAGTTGTGTATCATAAAAGAGTGATCGTTACTCCTCCCAGGGGTTATTCGAGATATCTTAATCGAAACCCTAGTAACGAGGCATTGGCTGTCTTAAGAGAGTCATAGTTACTCGTCCCAATAGCTCAACCAGTCCAACATTTTTTCTTACTGCAGTCAGTCTGCCAAAAGCGATATGTCACTAGTTGTGTATCATAAAAGAGTCATCGTTACTTCTCCGAGGGGTTATTCGAGATATCTTAATGGAAACCCTAGTAACGAGGCATTGGCTGCCTTAAGAGAGTCATAGTTACTCGTATCAATTGCTCACCCAGTCCAACATTTTCTCTTACTGCAGCCAGTCTGCCAGAAGCAATTTGTCACTAGTTGTGTATCATAAAAGAGTCATCGTTTCTCCTCCCAGGGGTTATTCTAGATATCTTAATCGGAACCCTAGTAACGAGGCATTGGCTACCTTAAGAGAGTCATAGGTACTCGTCCCAATTGCTCACCCAGTCTGCCATTTTGTCTTACTGTGGCGAGTCTGCCAGAAGCGATATGTCACTAGTTGTGTATCATAAAAGAGTCATCGTTACTCCTCAAAGGGGTTATTCGAGATATCTTAATCGAAACCCTAGTAACGAGGCATTGGCTACCTAAAGAGAGTCATAGTTACTCGTCCCAATTGCTCACAGATTCTGCCATTTTTTCTTACTGTGGCCAGTCTTCCAGAAGCGATATGTCACTAGCTGTGTATCATAAAAGAGTCATCGTTACTCCTCAAAGGGGTTATTCGAGATATCTTAATCGAATCCATAGTAACGGGGCATTGGCTACCTTAAGAGAGTCATAGTTACTCGTCCCAATTGCTCACACAGTCTGCCATGTTTTCTTAGTGCGGCCAGTCTGCCAGAAGCGATATGTCACTAGTTGTGTATCATAAAAGAGTGATCGTTACTCCTCCCGGAGGTTATTCGAGATATCTTAATCGAAACCCTAGTAACGAGGCATTGGCTACATTAAGAGAGTCATAGTTACTCGTCCCAATAGCTCAACCAACCCAAAATTTTTTCTTACTGCAGCCAGTCTGCCAGAAGCGAAATGTCACTAGTTGTGTATCATAAAAGAGTCATCGTTACTCTTCCCAGGGGTTATTCGAGATATCTTAATCGAAACCCTAGTAACGAGGCATTGGCTACCTTAAGAGGGTCATAGTTACTCGTCCCAATTGCTCACCGATTCTGCCATTTTGTCTTACTGTGGCCAGTCTGCCAGAAGCGATATGTCACTAGTTGTGTATCATAAAAGAGTCATCGTTACTCTTCCCAGGGGTTATTCGAGATATCTTAATCGAAACCCTAGTGACGAGGCATTGGCTACTTTAAGAGAGTCATAGTTACTCGTCCCAATTGCTCACCCAGTCCAACATTTTCTCTTACTGCAGCCAGTCTGCCAGAAGCAATTTGTCACTAGTTGTGTATCGTAAAAGAGTCATCGTTTCTCCACCCAGGGGTTATTCGCGATATCTTAATCGAAACCCTAGTAACGAGGCATTGGCTACCTTAAGAGAGACATAGTTACTCGTCCCAATTGCACACCCAGTCCAACATTTTCTCTTACTGCAGCCAGTCTGCCAGAAGCAATTTGTCACTAGTTGTGTATCATAAAAGAGTCATCGTTTCTGCTCCCAGGGGTTATTCGAGATATCTTAATCGAAACCCTAGTAACGAGGCATTGGCTACCTTAAGAGAGTCATAGTTACTCGTCCCAATTGCTCACCCAGTCTGCCATTTTGTCTTACTGTGGCCAATCTGCCAGTAGCGATATGTCACTAGTTGTGTATCATAAAAGAGTCATCGTTACTCCTCCCAGGGGTTATTCGAGATATCTTAATCGAAACCCTAGTAACGAGGCATTGACTACCTTAAGAGAGTCATAGTTACTCGTCCCAATTGCTCACCGATTCTGCCATTTTGTCTTACTGTGGCCAGTCTGCCAGAAGCGATATGTCACTAGTTGTGTATCATAAAAGAGTCATCGTTACTCTTCCCAGGGGTTATTCGAGATATCTTAATCGAAACCCTAGTAACGAGGCATTGGCTACCTTAAGAGAGTCATAGTTACTCGTCCCAATTGCTCACCCAGTCCAACATTTTTTCTTACTGCCACCAGTCTGCCAGAAGCGATATGTCACTAGTTGTGTATCATAAAAGAGTGATCGTTACTCCTCCCAGGGGTTATTCGAGATATCTTAATCGAAACCCTAGTAACGAGGCATTGGCTACCTTAAGAGAGTCATAGTTACTCGTCCCAGTAGCTCAACCAGTCCAACATTTTTTCTTACTGCAGCCGGTCTGCCAGAAGCGAAATGTTACTAGTTGTGTATCATAAAAGAGTCATCGTTACTCCTCCGATTGGTTATTCGAGATATCATAATCGAAACCCTAAAAACGAGGCACTGGCTACCTTAAGAGAGTCATAGTTACTCGTCCCAATTGCTCACCGATTCTGCCATTTTGTCTTATTGTGGCCAGTCTGCCAGAAGCGATATGTCACCAGTTGTGTATCATAAAAGAGTCATCGTTACTCTTCCCAGGGGTTATTCGAGGTATCTTAATCGAAACCCTAGTAACGAGGTATTGGCTACCTTAAGAGAGTCATAGTTACTCGTCCCAAATACTCACCCAGTCCAACATTTTCTCTTACTACAGCCAGTCTGCCAGAAGCGATATGTCACTAGTTGTGTATCATAAAAGAGTCATCGTTTCTCCTCCCAGGGGTCATTCGAGATATCTTAATCGAAACCCTAGTAACGTGGCATTGGATACCTTAAGAGAGTCATAGTTACTCGTCCCAATAGCTCAACCTGTCCAACATTTTTTCTTACAGCAGCCAGTCTGCCAGAAGCGAAATGTCACTAGTTGTGTATCATAAAAGAGTCATCGTTACTCTTCCCAGGGGTTATTCGAGATATCTTAATCGAAACCCTAGTAACGACGCATTGGCTACCTTAAGAGAGTCATAGTTAGTCGTCCCAATTGCTCACCGATTCTGCCATTTTGTCTTACTGTGGCCAGTCTGCCAGAAGCGATATGTCACTAGTTGTGTATCATAAAAGAATCATCGTTATTCCTCCCAGGGGTTATTCGAGATATCTTAATCGAAACCCTAGTAACGAGGCATTGGCTACCTTAAGAGAGTCGTAGTTACTCGTCCCAATTGCTCACCCAGTCCAACATTTTCTCTTACTGCAGCCAGTCTGCCAGAAGCAATTTGTCACTAGTTGTGTATCGTAAAAGAGTCATCGTTTCTCCTCCCAGGGGTTATTCGAGATATCTTAATCGAAACCCTAGTAACGAGGCATTGGATACCTTAAGAGAGTCATAGTTACTCGTCCCAATTGCTCACCCAGTCTGCCATTTTTTCTTACTGTGACCAGTCTGCCAGAAGCGATATGTCACTAGTTGTGTATCATAAAAGAGTGATTGTTACTCCTCCCAGAGGTTATTCGAGATATCTTAATCAAACCCTAGTAACGAGGCATTGGCTACCTTAAGAGAGTCATAGTTACTCGTCCCAATTGCTCACTCAGTCTGCCATTTTTTCTTACTGCGGCCAGTCTGCCAGAAGCGATATGTCACTAGTTGTGTATCTTAAAAGAGTCATCGTTACTCCTCCCAGGGGTTATTCGAGATATCTTAATCGAAACCCTAGTAACGAGGCATTGGCTACCTTAAGAGAGTCATAGTTACTCGTCCCAATAGCTCAACCTGTCCAACATTTTTTCTTACTGCAGCCAGTCTGCCAGAAGCGAAATGTCACTAGTTGTGTATCATAAAAGAGTCATCGTTACTCTTCCCAGGGGTTATTCGAGATATCTTAATCGAAACCCTAGTAACGACGCATTGGCTACCTTAAGAGAGTCATAGTTACTCGTCCCAATTGCTCACCGATTCTGCCATTTTGTCTTACTGTGGCCAGTCTGCCAGAAGCGATATGTCACTAGTTGTGTATCATAAAAGAGTCATCGTTATTCTTCCCAGGGGTTATTCGAGATATCTTAATCGAAACCCTAGTAACGAGGCATTGGCTACCTTATGAGAGTCATAGTTACTCGTCCCAATTGCTCACCCAGTCCAACACTTTCTCTTACTGCAGCCAGTCTGCCAGAAGCAATTTGTCACTAGTTGTGTATCATAAAAGAGTCATCGTTTCTCCTCCCAGGGGTTATTCGAGCTATCTTAATCGAAACCCTAGTAACGAGGCATTGGCTACCTTAAGAGAGTCATAGGTACTCGTCCCAATTGCTCACCCAGTCTGCCATTTTGTCTTACTGTGGCCAGTCTGCCAGAAGCGATATGTCACTAGTTGTGTATCATAAAAGAGTCATCGTTACTCCTCCCAGGGGTTATTCGAGATATCTTAATCGAAACCCTAGTAACGAGGCATTGGCTACCTAAAGAGAGTCATAGTTACTCGTCCCAATTGCTCACCGATTCTGCCATTTTTTCTTACTGTGGCCAGTCTGCCAGAAGCGATATGTCACTAGCTGTGTATCATAAAAGAGTCATCGTTACTCCTCAAAGGGGGTATTCGAGATATCTTAATCGAAACCCTAGTAACGAAGCATTGGCTACCTTAAGAGAGTCATAGTTACTCGTCCCAATAGCTCACCCAGTCCAACATTTTTTCTTACTGCGACCAGTCTGCCAGATGCGATATGTCACTAGTTGTGTATCATAAAAGAGTCATCGTTACTCCTCCGAGCGGTTATTCGAGATATCTTAATCGAAACCCTAGTAACGAGGCATTGGCTACCTTAAGAGAGTCATAGTTACTCGTCCCAATTGCTCACCCAGTCCAACATTTTTTCTTACTGCGAACAGTCTGCCAGAAGCGATATGTCACTAGTTGTGTATCATAAAAGAGTGATCGTTACTCCTCCCAGGGGTTATTCGAAATATCTTAATCGAAACCCTAGTAACGAGGCATTGGCTGCCTTAAGAGAGTCATAGTTACTCGTCCCAATAGCTCAACCAGTCCAACATTTTTTCTTACTGCAGCCAGTCTGCCAAAAGCGATATGTCACTAGTTGTGTATCATAAAAGAGTCATCGTTACTCCTCCGAGGGGTTATTCGAGATATCTTAATCGAAACCATAGTAACGAGGCATTGGCTGCCTTAAGAGAGTCATGGTTACTCGTATCAATTGCTCACCCAGTCCAACATTTTCTCTTATTGCAGCCAGTCTGCCAGAAGCAATCTGTCACTAGTTGTGTATCATAAAAGAGTCATCGTTTCTCCTCCCAGGGGTTATTCGAGATATCTTAATCGAAACCCTAGTAACGAGGCATTGGCTACCTTAAGAGTGTCATAGGTACTCGTCCCAATTGCTCACCCAGTCTGCCATTTTGTCTTACTGTGGCCAGTCTGCCAGAAGCGATATGTCACTAGTTGTGTATCATAAAAGAGTCATCGTAACTCCTCAAAGGGGTTATTCGAGATATCTTAATCGAAACCCTAGTAACAAGGCATTGGCTACCTAAAGAGAGTCATAGTTACTCGTCCCAATTGCTCACAGATTCTGCCATTTTTTCTTACTGTGGCCAGTCTACCAGAAGCGATATGTCACTAGCTGTGTATCATGAAAGAGTCATCGTTACTCCTCAAAGGGGATATTCGAGATATCTTAATCGAAACTATAGTAACGGGGCATTGGCTACCTTAAGAGAGTCATAGTTACTCGTCCCAATTGCTCACACAGTCTGCCATTTTTTCTTAGTGCGGCCAGGCTGCCAGAAGCGATATGTCACTAGTTGTGTATCATAAAAGAGTCATCGTTACTCCTCCCAGGGGTTATTCGAGATATCTTAATCGAATCCCTAGTAACGAGACATTGGCTACCTTAAGAGAGTCATAGTTACTCGTCCCAATTGCTCACCCAGTCCAACATTTTTTCTTACTGCAGCCAGTCTGCCAGATGCGATATGTCACTAGTTGTGTATCATAAAAGAGTCGTCGTTACTCCTCCGAGGGGTTTTTCGGGATATCTTAATCGAAACCCTAGTAACGAGGCATTGGCTACCTTAAGAGAGTCATAGTTACTCTTCCCAATTGCTCACCCAGTCCTACATTTTTTCTTACTGCAGCCAGTCTGCCAGATGCGATATGTCACTAGTTGTGTATCATAAAAGAGTCGTTGTTACTCCTCCGAGGGGTTATTCGAGATATCTTAATCGAAACCCTAGTAACGAGGCATTGGCTACCTTAAGAGAGTCATAGTTACTCGTCCCAATTGCTCACCCAGTCCAACATTTTTTCTTACTGCAGCCAGTCTGCTAGATGCGATATGTCACTAGTTGTGTATCTTAAAAGAGTGATTGTTACTCATCCCAGGGGTTATTCGAGATATCTTAATCGAAACCCTAGTAACGAGGCATTGGATACCTTAAGAGAGTCATAGTTACTCGTCCCAATTGCTCATCCAGTCCAACATCTTCTCTTACTGCAGCCAGTCTGCCAGAAGCAATTTGTCACTAGTTGTGTATCATAAAAGAGTCATCGTTACTCGTCAAAGGGGTTATTCGAGATATCGTAATCGAAACCATAGTAACGAGAAATTGGCTACCTTAAGAGAGTCATAGTTACTCGTCCCAATTGCTCACCCAGTCGAACATTTTTTCTTACTGTGACCAGTCTGCCAGAAGCGATATGTCACTAGTTGTGTATCATAAAAGAGTGATCGTTACTCCTCCCAGGGGTTATTCGAGATATCTTAATCGAAACCCTAGTAACGAGGCATTGGCTACCTTAAGAGAGTCGTAGTTACTCGTCCCAATAGCTCAACCAGTCCAACATTTTTTCTTACTGCAGCCAATCTGTTAGAAGCGAAATGTCACTAGTTGTGTATCATAAAAGAGTCATCGTTACTCCTCCCAGGGGTTATTCGAGATATCTTAATCGAAACCCTAGTAACGAGGCATTGGCTACCTTAAGAGAGTCATAGTTACTCGTCCCAATTGCTCACCCAGTCTGCCATTTTGTCTTACTGTGGCCAGTCTGCCAGAAGCGATATGTCACTAGTTGTGTATCATAAAAGAGTCATCGTTACTCCTCCCAGGGGTTATTCGAGATATCTTAATCGAAACCCTAGTGACGAGGCATTGGCTACCTTAAGAGAGTCATAGTTACTCGTCCCAATTGCTCACCGATTCTGCCATTTTGTCTTACTGTGGCCAGTCTGCCAGAAGCGATATGTCACTAGTTGTGTATCATAAAAGAGTCATCGTTACTCTTCCCAGGGGTTATTCGAGATATCTTAATCGAAACCCTAGTAACGAGGCATTGGCTACCTTAAGAGAGTCATAGTTACTCGTCCCAATTGCTCACCCAGTCCAACATTTTTTCTTACTGCGACCAGTCTGCCAGAAGCGATATGTCACTAGTTGTGTATCATAAAAGAGTGATCGTTACTCCTCCCAGGGGTTATTCGAGATATCTTAATCGAAACCCTAGTAACGAGGCATTGGCTACCTTAAGAGAGTCGTAGTTACTCGTCCCTATAGCTCAACCAGTCCTACATTTTTTCTTACTGCAGCCAGTCTGCCAGATGCGATATGTCACTAGTTGTGTATCATAAAAGAGTCATCGTTACTCCTCCGATTGGTTATTCGAGATATCTTAATCAAAACCCTAGTAAAGAGGCATTGGCTACCTTAAGAGAGTCATAGTTACTCGTCCCAATTGCTCACCGATTCTGCCATTTTGTCTTATTGTGGCCAGTCTGCCAGAAGCGATATGTCACTAGTTGTGTATCATAAAAGAGTCATCGTTACTCTTCCCAGGGGTTATTCGAGGTATCTTAATCGAAACCCTAGTAACGAGGTATTGGCTACCTTAAGAGAGTCATAGTTATCCGTCCGAATTGCTCACCCAGTCCAACATTTTTTCTTACTGCAGCCAGTCTGCCAGAAGCGAAATGTCCCTAGTTGTGTATCATAAAAGAGTCATCGTTACTCTTCCCAGGGGTTATTCGAGATATCTTAATCGAAACCCTAGTAAGGACGCATTGGCTACCTTAAGAGAGTCATAGTTACTCGTCCCAATTGCTCACCGATTCTGCCATTTTGTCTTACTGTGGCCAGTCTGCCAGAAGCGATATGTCACTAGTTGTGTATCATAAAAGAGTCATCGTTATTCTTCCCAGGGGTTATTCGAGATATCTTAATCGAAACCCTAGTAACGAGGCATTGGCTACCTTAAGAGAGTCATAGTTAATCGTCCCAATTGCTCACCCAGTCTGCCATTTTTTCTTACTGCAGCCAGTCTGCCAGAAGCGATATGTCACTAGTTGTGTATTATAAAAGAGTCGTCGTTACCCCTCCGAGGGTTTATTCGAGATATCTTAATCGAAACTCTAGTAACGAGGCATTGGCTACCTTAAGAGAGTCATAGTTACTCGTCCCAATTGCTCACCCTGTCCAAGATTTTGTCTTACTGCGGCCAGTCTGCCAGAAGCGATATGTCACTAGTTGTGTATCATAAAAGAGTGATTGTTACTCCTCCCAGAGGTTATTCGAGATATCTTAATCGAAACCCTAGTAACGAGGCATTGGCTACCTTAAGAGAGTCATAGTTACTCGTCCCAATTGCTCACTCAGTCTGCCATTTTTTCTTACTGCGGCCAGTCTGCCAGAAGCAATATGTCACTAGTTGTATATCTTAAAAGAGTGATCGTTACTCCTCCCAGGGGTTATTCGAGATATCTTAATCGAAACCCTAGTAACGAGGCATTGGCTACCTTAAGAGAGTCATAGTTACCCGTCCCAATAGCTCAACCAGTCCAACATTTTTTCTTACTGCAGCCAGTCTGCCAGAAGCGAAATGTCACTAGTTGTGTATCATAAAAGAGTCATCGTTACTCTTCCCAGGGGTTATTCGAGATATCTTAATCGAAACCCTAGTAACGACGCATTGGCTACCTTAAGAGAGTCATAGTTACTCGTCCCAATTGCTCACCGATTCTGCCATTTTGTCTTACTGTTGCCAGTCTGCCAGAAGCGATATGTCACTAGTTGTTTATCATAAAAGAGTCATCGTTATTCTTCCCAGGGGTTATTCGAGATATCTTAATCGAAACCCTAGTAACGAGGCATTGGCTACCTTAAGAGAGTCATAGTTACTCGTCCCAATTGCTCACCCAGTCCAACATTTTCTCTTACTGCAGCCAGTCTGCCAGAAGCCATTTGTCACTAGTTGTGTATCATAAAAGAGTCATCGTTTCTCCTCCCAGGGGTTATTCGAGATATCTTAATCGAAACCCTAGTAACGAAGCATTGGCTACCTTAAGAGAGTCATAGTTACTCGTCCCAATTGCTTAGCCAGTCCAACACTTTCTCTTACTACAGCCAGTCTGCCAGAAGCAATTTGTCACTAGTTGTGTATCATAAAACAGTCATCGTTTCTCCTCCCAGGGGTTATTCGAGATATCTTAATCGAAACCCTAGTAACGAGGCAGTGGCTACCTTAAGAGAGTCATAGTTACACGTCCCAATTGCTCACCCAGTCTGCCATTTTTTCTTACTGTGGCCAGTCTGCCAGAAGCGATAGGTCACTAGTTGTGTATCATAAAAGAGTCATCGTTACCCCCCCCCCAGGGGTTATTCGAGATATCTTAATCGAAACCCTAGTAACGAGGCATTGGCTACCTTAAGAGAGTCATAGTTACTTGTCCCAATTGCTCACCCAGTCCAACATTTTTTCTTACTGCAGCCAGTCTGCAAGAAGCGATATGTCACTAGTTGTGTATTATAAAAGATTGATCGTTATTACTCCCAGGGGTTATTCGAGATATCTTAATCGAAACCCTAGTAACGAGGCATTGGCTACCTTAAGAGAGTCATAGTTACTCGTCCCAATTGCTCACCCAGTAAAACGTTTTTTCTCTACTGCAGCCAGTCTGCCAGAAGCGATATGTCACTAGTTGTGTATCTTAAAAGAGTGATTGTTACTCCTCCCAGGGGTTATTCGAGATATCTTAATCGAAACCCTAGTAACAAGGCATTTGCTACCTTAAGAGAGTCATAGTTACTCGTCAAAATTGCTCACCCAGTCTGCCATTTTTTCTTACTGTGGCCAGTCTGCCAGAAGCGATATGTCACTAGTTGTGTATCATAAAAGAGTCATCGTTACTCCTCCCAGGGGTTATTCGAGATATCTTAATCGAAACCCTAGTAACGAGGCATTGGCTACCATAAGAGAGTCATAGTTACTCGTCCCAATTCTTCACCCAGTCCAACACTTTTTCTTACTGCAGCCAGTCTGCCAGAAGCGATATGTCACTAGTTGTGTATTATAAAAGAGTCGTCGTTACTCCTCCGAATGGTTATTCGAGATATCTTAATCGAAACCCTAGTAACGAATCATTGGCTACCTTAAGAGCGTCATAGTTACTCGTCCCAATAGCTCAACCAGTCCAACATTTTTTCTTACTGCAGCCGGTCTGCCAGAAGCGAAATGTCACTAGTTGTGTATCTTAAAAGAGTCATCGTTACTCCTCCGTTTGGTTATTCGAGATATCTTAATCGAAACTCTAGTAACGAGGCATTGGCTACCTTAAGAGAGTCATAGTTACTCGTCCCAATTGCTCACCGATACTGCCATTTTGTCTTATTGTGGCCAGTCTGCCAGAAGCGATATGTCACTAGTTGTGTATCATAAAAGAGTCATCGTTACTCTTCCCAGGGGTTATTCGAGATATCTTAATCGAAACCCTAGTAACGAGGTATTGGCTACCTTAAGAGAGTCATAGTTACTCGTCCCAATTGCTCACCCAGTCCAACATTTTCTCTTACTACAGCCAGTCTGCCAGAAGCAATTCGTCACTAGTTGTGTATCATAAAAGAGTCATCGTTTCTCCTCCCAGGGGTTATTCGAGATATCTTAATCGAAACCCTAGTAACGAGGTATTGGCTACCTTAAGAGAGTCATAGTTACACGTCCCAATTGCTCACACAGTCTGCCATTTTTTCTTACTGCACCCAGTCTGCCAGAAGCGATATGTCACTTGTTGTGTATCATAAAAGAGTGATTGTTACTCCTCCCAGGGGTTATTCGAGATATCTTAATCGAAACCCTAGTAACGAGGCATTGGATACCTTAAGAGAGTCATAGTTACTCGTCCCAATAGCTCAACCAGTCCAACATTTTTTCTTACTGCAGCCAGTCTGCCAGAAGCGAAATGTCACTAGTTGTGTATCATAAAAGAGTCATCGTTACTCTTCCCAGGGGTTATTCGAGATATCTTAATCGAAACCCTAGTAACGACGCATTGGCTACCTTAAGAGAGTCATAGTTACTCGTCCCAATTGCTCACCGATTCTGCCATTTTGTCTTACTGTGGCCAGTCTGCCAGAAGCGATATGTCACTAGTTGTTTATCATAAAAGAGTCATCGTTATTCTTCCCAGGGGTTATTCGAGATATCTTAATCGAAACCCTAGTAACGAGGCATTGGCTACCTTAAGAGAGTCATAGTTACTCGTCCCAATTGCTTAGCCAGTCCAACACTTTCTCTTACTACAGCCAGTCTGCCAGAAGCAATTTGTCACTAGTTGTGTATCATAAAACAGTCATCGTTTCTCCTCCCAGGGGTTATTCGAGATATCTTAATCGAAACCCTAGTAACGAGGCAGTGGCTACCTTAAGAGAGTCATAGTTACACGTCCCAATTGCTCACCCAGTCTGCCATTTTTTCTTACTGTGGCCAGTCTGCCAGAAGCGATAGGTCACTAGTTGTGTATCATAAAAGAGTCATCGTTACCCCCCCCCCCCCCCCAGGGGTTATTCGAGATATCTTAATCGAAACCCTAGTAACGAGGCATTGGCTACCTTAAGAGAGTCATAGTTACTTGTCCCAATTGCTCACCCAGTCCAACATTTTTTCTTACTGCAGCCAGTCTGCAAGAAGCGATATGTCACTAGTTGTGTATTATAAAAGAATGATCGTTATTACTCCCAGGGGTTATTCGAGATATCTTAATCGAAACCCTAGTAACGAGGCATTGGCTACCTTAAGAGAGTCATAGTTACTCGTCCCAATTGCTCACCCAGTAAAACGTTTTTTCTTACTGCAGCCAGTCTGCCAGAAGCGATATGTCACTAGTTGTGTATCTTAAAAGAGTGATTGTTACTCCTCCCAGGGGTTATTCGAGATATCTTAATCGAAACCCTAGTAACAAGGCATTTGCTACCTTAAGAGAGTCATAGTTACTCGTCAAAATTGCTCACCCAGTCTGCCATTTTTTCTTACTGTGGCCAGTCTGCCAGAAGCGATATGTCACTAGTTGTGTATCATAAAAGAGTCATCGTTACTCCTCCCAGGGGTTATTCGAGATATCTTAATCGAAACCCTAGTAACGAGGCATTGGCTACCATAAGAGAGTCATAGTTACTCGTCCCAATTCTTCACCCAGTCCAACACTTTTTCTTACTGCAGCCAGTCTGCCAGAAGCGATATGTCACTAGTTGTGTATTATAAAAGAGTCGTCGTTACTCCTCCGAATGGTTATTCGAGATATCTTAATCGAAACCCTAGTAACGAATCATTGGCTACCTTACGAGCGTCATAGTTACTCGTCCCAATAGCTCAACCAGTCCAACATTTTTTCTTACTGCAGCCGGTCTGCCAGAAGCGAAATGTCACTAGTTGTGTATCTTAAAAGAGTCATCGTTACTCCTCCGTTTGGTTATTCGAGATATCTTAATCGAAACTCTAGTAACGAGGCATTGGCTACCTTAAGAGAGTCATAGTTACTCGTCCCAATTGCTCACCGATACTGCCATTTTGTCTTATTGTGGCCAGTCTGCCAGAAGCGATATGTCACTAGTTGTGTATCATAAAAGAGTCATCGTTACTCTTCCCAGGGGTTATTCGAGATATCTTAATCGAAACCCTAGTAACGAGGTATTGGCTACCTTAAGAGAGTCATAGTTACTCGTCCCAATTGCTCACCCAGTCCAACATTTTCTCTTACTACAGCCAGTCTGCCAGAAGCAATTCGTCACTAGTTGTGTATCATAAAAGAGTCATCGTTTCTCCTCCCAGGGGTTATTCGAGATATCTTAATCGAAACCCTAGTAACGAGGCATTGGCTACCATAAGAGAGTCATAGTTACTCGTCCCAATTGCTCACCCAGTCCAACATTTTTTCTTACTGCAGCCAGTCTGCCAGAAGCGATATGTCACTAGTTGTGTATTATAAAAGAGTCGTCGTTACTCCTCCGAGGGGTTATTCGAGATATCTTAATCGAAAACCTAGTAACGAGGCATTGGCTACCTTAACAGAGTCATAGTTACTCGTCCCAATAGCTCAACCAGTCCAACATTTTTTCTTACTGCAGCCGGTCTGCTAGAAGCGAAATGTCACTAGTTGTGTATCATAAAAGAGTCATCGTTACTCCTCCGATTGGTTATTCGAGATATCTTAATCGAAACTCTAGTAACGAGGCATTGGCTACCTTAAGAGAGTCATAGTTACTCGTCCCAATTGCTCACCGATACTGCCATTTTGTCTTATTGTGGCCAGTCTGCCAGAAGCGATATGTCACTAGTTGTGTATCATAAAAGAGTCATCGTTACTCTTCCCAGGGGTTATTCGAGATATCTTAATCGAAACCCTAGTAACGAGGTATTGGCTACCTTAAGAGAGTCATAGTTACTCGTCCCAATTGCTCACCCAGTCCAAAATTTTCTCTTACTACAGCCAGTCTGCCAGAAGCAATTTGTCACTAGTTGTGTATCATAAAAGAGTCATCGTTACCACCCCCCCCCCAGGGGTTATTCGAGATATCTTAAACGAAACCCTAGTAACGAGGCATTGGCTACCTTAAGAGGGTCATAGTTACACGTCCCAATTGCTCGCCCAGTCTGCCATTTTTTCTTACTGCAGCCAGTCTGCCAGAAGCGATATGTCACTTGTTGTGTATCATAAAAGAGTGATTGTTACTCCTCCCAGGGGTTATTCGAGATATCTTAATCGAAACCCTAGTAACGAGGCATTGGATACCTTAAGAGAGTCATAGTTACTTGTCCCAATTGCTCACCCAGTCTGCCATTTTTTCTTACTGTGGCGGAGTCTGCCAGAAGCGATATGTCACTAGTTGTGTATCATAAAAGAGTCATCGTTACCCCCCCCCCCCCCCCAGGGGTTATTCGAGATATCTTAATCGAAACCCTAGTAACGAGGCATTGGCTACCTTAAGAGAGTCATAGTTACTCGTCCCAATTGCTCACCCAGTCCAACATTTTTTCTTACTGCAGTCAGTCTGCAAGAAGCGATATGTCACTAGTTGTGTATTATAAAAGAGTGATCGTTATTCCTCCCAGGGGTTATTCGAGATATCTTAATCGAAACCCTAGTAACGAGGCATTGGCTACCTTAAGAGAGTCATAGTTACTCGTCCCAATTGCTCACCCAGTAAAACGTTTTTTCTTACTGCAGCCAGTCTGCCAGAAGCGATATGTCACTAGTTGTGTATCTTAAAAGAGTGATTGTTACTCCTCCCAGGGGTTATTCGAGATATCTTAATCGAAACCCTAGTAGCGAGGCATTGGATACCTTAAGAGAGTCATAGTTACTCGTCCCAATTGCTCACCCAGTCTGCCATTTTTTCTTACTGTGGCCAGTCTGCCAGAAGCGATATGTCACTAGTTGTGTATCATAAAAGAGTCATCGTTACTCCTCCCAGGGGTTATTCGAGATATCTTAATCGAAACCCTAGTAACGAGGCATTGGCTACCTTAAGAGAGTCATAGTTACTCGTCCCAATGCTCACTCAGTCTGCCATTTTTTCTTACTGCGGCCAGTCTGCCAGATGCGATATGTCACTAGTTGTGTATGTTAAAAGAGTGATCGTTACTCCTCCCAGGGGTTATTCGAGATATCTTAATCGAAACCC
Organism: Schistocerca gregaria; assembly: GCF_023897955.1. NCBI lineage: Eukaryota > Metazoa > Arthropoda > Insecta > Orthoptera > Acrididae > Schistocerca > Schistocerca gregaria. The sequence continues at coordinate 9,059,397 of NC_064931.1, forward strand.
TAGTAACGAGGCATTTGCCAACTTAAGAGAGTCATAGTTACTCGTCCCAATAGCTCAACCAGTCCAACATTTTTTCTTACTGCAGCAAGTCTGCCAGAAGCGAAATGTCACTAGTTGTGTATCATAAAGGAGTCATCGTTACTCCTCCGATTGGTTATTCGAGATATCTTAATCGAAACCCTAGTAACGAGGCATTGGCTACCTTAAGAGAGTCATAGTTACTCGTCCCAATTGCTCACCGACTCTGCCATTTTGTCTTACTGTGGCCAGTCTGCCAGAAGCGATATGTCACTAGTTGTGTATCATAAAAGAGTCATCGTTACTCTTCCCAGGGGTTATTCGAGATATCTTAATCGAAACCCTAGTAACGAGGCATTGGCTACCTTAAGAGAGTCATAGTTACTCGTCCCAATAGCTCAACCAGTCCAACATATTTTCTTACTGCAGCCGGTCTGCCAGAAGGTATATGTCACTAGTTGTGTATCATAAAAGAGTCATCGTTATTCCTCCGATTGGTTATTCGAGATATCTTAATCGAAACCGTCGTAACGAGGCATTGGCTACCTTAAGAGAGTCATAGTTACTCGTCCCAATTGCTCACCGATACTGCCATTTTGTCTTATTGTGGCCAGTCTGCCAGAAGCGATATGTCACTAGTTGTGCATCATAAAAGAGTCATCGTTACTCTTCCCAGGGGTTATTCGAGATATCTTCATCGAAACCAAAGTAACGAGATATTGGCTACCTTAAGAGAGTCATAGTTACTCGTCCCAATTGCTCACCCAGTCAAACATTTTCTCTTACTACAGCCAGTCTGCCAGAAGCTATTTGTCACTTGTTGTGTATCATAAAAGAGTCATCGTTTCTCCTCCCAGGGGTTATTCGAGATATCTTAATCGAAACCCTAGTAACGAGGCATTGGCTACCTTAAGAGAGTCATAGTTACACGTCCCAATTGCTCACCCAGTCTGCCATTTTTTCTTACTGCAGCCAGTCTGCCAGAAGCGATATGTCACTTGTTGTGTATCATAAAAGAGTGATTGTTACTCCTCCCAGGGGTTATTCGAGATATCTTAATCGAAACCCTAGTAACGAGGCATTGGATACCTTAAGAGAGTCATAGTTACTCGTCCCAATTGCTCACCCAGTCTGCCACTTTCTCTTACTGTGGCCAGTCTGCCAGAAGCGATATGTCACTAGTTGTGTGTCATAAAAGAGTCATCGTTACCCCACCCCCCAGGGGTTATTAGAGATATCTTAATCGAAACCCTAGTAACGAGGCATTTGCTACCTTAAGAGAGTCATAGTTACTCGTCCCAATTGCTCACCCAGTCCAACATTTTTTCTTACTGCAGCCAGTCTGCAAGAAGCGATATGTCACTAGTTGTGTATTATAAAAGAGTGATCGTTATTCCTCCCAGGGGTTATTCGAGATATCTTAATCGAAACCCTAGTGACGAGGCATTGGCTACCTTAAGAGAGTCATAGTTACTCGTCCCAATCGCTCACCCACTAAAACGTTTTTTCTTACTGCAGCCAGTCTGCCAGAGGCGATATGTCACTAGTTGTGTATCTTAAAAGAGTGATTGTTACTCCTCCCAGGGGTTATTCGAGATATCTTAATCGAAACCCTAGTAACGAGGCATTGGATACTTTAGAGAGTCATAGTTACTCGTCCCAATTGCTCACCCAGTCTGCCATTTTTTCTTACTGTGGCCAGTCTGCCAGGAGCGATATGTCACTAGTTGTGTATCTTAAAAGAGTGATTGTTACTCCTCCCAGGGGTTATTCGAGATATCTTAATCGAAACCCTAGTAACGAGGCATTTGATACCTTAAGAGAGTCATAGTTACTCGTCCCAATTGCTCACCCAGTCTGCCATTTTTTCTTACTGTGGCCAGTCTGCCAGAAGCGATATGTCACTAGTTGTGTATCATAAAAGAGTCATCATCACTCCTCCCAGGGGTTATTCGAGATATCTTAATCGAAACCCTAGTAACGAGGCATTGGCTACCATAAGAGAGTCATAGTTACTCGTCCCAATTGCCCACCGATTCTGAAATTTTTCTTACTGTGGCCAGTCTGCCAGAAGCGATATGTCACTAGCTCTGTATCATAAAAGAGTCATCGTTACTCCTCAAAGGGGTTATTCGAGATATCTTAATCGAAACCCTAGTAACGAGGCATTGGCTACCTTAAGAGAGTCATAGTTACTCGTCCCAATTCCTCACACAGTCTGCCATGTTTTCTTACTGCGGCCAGTCTGCCAGAAGCGATATGTCACTAGTTGTGTATCATAAAAGAGTCGTCGTTACTCCTCCGAGGGGTTATTCGAGATATCTTAATCGAAAAACTAGTAACGAGGCATTGGCTACCCTAAGAGAGTCATAGTTACTCGTCCCAATTGCTCACTCAGTCTGCCATTTGTTCCTACTGCTGCCAGTCTGCCAGAAGCGATATGTCACTAGTTGTGTATCTTAAAAGAGTGATCGTTACTCCTCCCAGGGGTTATTCGAGATATCTTAATCGAAACCCTAGTAACGAGGCATTGGCTACCTTAAGAGAGTCATAGTTACTCGTCCCAATAGCTCAACCAGTCCAACATTATTTCTTACTGCAGCCAGTCTGCCAGAAGCGAAATGTCACTAGTTGTGTACCATAAAAGAGTCATCGTTACTCCTCCGATTGGTTATTCCAGATATCTTAATCGAAACCCTACTAACGAGGCATTGGTTACCTTAAGAGAGTCATAGTTACTCGTCCCAATTGCTCACCGATTCTGCCATTTTGTCTTACTGTGGCCAGTCTGCCAGAAGCGATATGTCACTAGTTGTGTATCATAAAAGAGTCATCGTTACTCTTCCCAGGGATTATTCGAGATATCTTAATCGAAACCCTAGTAACGAGGCATTGGCTACCTTAAGAGAGTCATAGTTACTCGTCCCAATTGCTCACCCAGTCCAACATTTTCTCTTACTGCAGCCAGTCTGCCAGAAGCAATTTGTCACTAGTTGTGTATCATAAAAGAGTCATCGTTTCTCCTCCCAGGGGTTATTCGAGATATCTTATTCGAAACCCTAGTAACGAGGCATTGGCAACCTTAAGAGAGTCATAGTTACTCGTCCACATTGCTCACCCAGTCTGCCATTTTGTCTTACTGTGGCCAGTCTGCCAGAAGCGATATGTCACTAGTTGTGTATCATAAAAGAGTCATCGTTACTCCTCCCAGGGGTTATTCGAGATATCTTAATCGAAACCCTAGTAACGAGGCATTGGCTACCATAAGAGAGTCATAGTTACTCGTCCCAATTGCTCACCCAGTCCAACATTTTTTCTTACTGCAGCCAGTCTGCCAGAAGCGATATGTCACTAGTTGTGTATTATAAAAGAGTCGTCGTTACTCCTCCGAGGGGTTATTCGAGATATCTTAATCGAAACCCTAGTAACGAGGCATAGGCTACCTTAAGAGAGTCACAGTTACTCGTCCCAATTGCTCACCCAGTCCAACATTTTGTCTTACTGCGCCCAGTCTGCCAGAAGCGATATGTCACTAGTTGTGTATCATAAAAGAGTGATTGTTACTCCTCCCAGAGATTATTCGAGATATCTTAATCAAACCCTAGTAACGAGGCATTGGCTACCTTAAGAGAGTCATAGTTACTCGTCCCAATTGCTCACCGATTCTGCCATTTTGTCTTACTGTGGCTAGTCTGCCAGAAGCGATATGTCACTAGTTGTGTATCATAAAAGATTCATCGTTACTCTTCCCAGGGGTTATTCGAGATATCTTAATCGAAACCCTAGTAACGAGGCATTGGCTACCTTAAGAGAGTCATACTTACTCGTCCCAATTGCTCACCCAGTCCAACATTTTCTCTTACTGCAACCAGTCTGCCAGAAGCAATTTGTCACTAGTTGTGTATCATAAAAGAGTCATCGTTTCTCCTCCCAGGGGTTATTCGAGATATCTTAATCGAAACCCTAGTAACGAGGCATTGGCTACCTTAAGAGAGTCATAGTTACTCGTCCACATTGCTCACCCAGTCTGCCATTTTGTCTTACTGTGGCCAGTCTGCCAGAAGCGATATGTCACTAGTTGTGTATCATAAAAGAGTGATCGTTACTCCTCCCAGGTGTTATTCGAGATATCTTAATCGAAACCCTAGTAACGAGGCATTGGCTACCTTAAGAGAGTCATAGTTACTCGTCCCAATAGCTCAACCAGTCCAACATTTTTTCTTACTGCAGCCGGTCTGCCAGAAGCGAAATGTCACTAGTTGTGTATCATAAAAGAGTCATCGTTACTCCTCCGATTGGTTATTCGAGATATCTTAATCGAAACCCTAGTAACGAGGCATTGGCTACCTTAAGAGAGTCATAGTTACTCGTCCACATTGCTCACCCAGTCTGCCATTTTGTCTTACTGTGGCCAGTCTGCCAGAAGCGATATGTAACTAGTTGTGTATCATTAAAGAGTGATCGTTACTCCTCCCAGGGGTTATTCGAGATATCTTAATCGAAACCCTAGTAACGAGGCATTGGCTACCTTAAGAGAGTCATAGTTACTCGTCCCAATAGCTCAACCAGTCCAACATTTTTTCTTACTGCAGCCGGTCTGCCAGAAGCGAAATGTCACTAGTTGTGTATCATAAAAGAGTCATCGTTACTCCTCCGATTGGTTATTCGAGATATCTTAATCGAAACCCTAGTAACGAGGCATTGGCTACCTTAAGAGAGCCATAGTTACTCGTCCCAATTGCTCACGCAGTAAAACGTTTTTCCTTACTGCAGCCAGTCTGCCAGAAGCGATATGTCACTAGTTGTGTATCATAAAAGAGTGATTGTTACTCCTCCCAGAGATTATTCGAGATATCTTAATCAAACCCTAGTAACGAGGCATTGGCTACCTTAAGAGAGTCATAGTTACTCGTCCCAATTGCTCACCGATTCTGCCATTTTGTCTTACTGTGGCTAGTCTGCCAGAAGCGATATGTCACTAGTTGTGTATCATAAAAGATTCATCGTTACTCTTCCCAGGGGTTATTCGAGATATCTTAATCGAAACCCTAGTAACGAGGCATTGGCTACCTTAAGAGAGTCATACTTACTCGTCCCAATTGCTCACCCAGTCCAACATTTTCTCTTACTGCAACCAGTCTGCCAGAAGCAATTTGTCACTAGTTGTGTATCATAAAAGAGTCATCGTTTCTCCTCCCAGGGGTTATTCGAGATATCTTAATCGAAACCCTAGTAACGAGGCATTGGCTACCTTAAGAGAGTCATAGTTACTCGTCCACATTGCTCACCCAGTCTGCCATTTTGTCTTACTGTGGCCAGTCTGCCAGAAGCGATATGTCACTAGTTGTGTATCATAAAAGAGTGATCGTTACTCCTCCCAGGGGTTATTCGAGATATCTTAATCGAAACCCTAGTAACGAGGCATTGGCTACCTTAAGAGAGTCATAGTTACTCGTCCCAATAGCTCAACCAGTCCAACATTTTTTCTTACTGCAGCCGGTCTGCCAGAAGCGAAATGTCACTAGTTGTGTATCATAAAAGAGTCATCGTTACTCCTCCGATTGGTTATTCGAGATATCTTAATCGAAACCCTAGTAACGAGGCATTGGCTACCTTAAGAGAGTCATAGTTACTCGTCCACATTGCTCACCCAGTCTGCCATTTTGTCTTACTGTGGCCAGTCTGCCAGAAGCGATATGTAACTAGTTGTGTATCATTAAAGAGTGGTCGTTACTCCTCCCAGGGGTTATTCGAGATATCTTAATCGAAACCCTAGTAACGAGGCATTGGCTACCTTAAGAGAGTCATAGTTACTCGTCCCAATAGCTCAACCAGTCCAACATTTTTTCTTACTGCAGCCGGTCTGCCAGAAGCGAAATGTCACTAGTTGTGTATCATAAAAGAGTCATCGTTACTCCTCCGATTGGTTATTCGAGATATCTTAATCGAAACCCTAGTAACGAGGCATTGGCTACCTTAAGAGAGCCATAGTTACTCGTCCCAATTGCTCACGCAGTAAAACGTTTTTCCTTACTGCAGCCAGTCTGCCAGAAGCGATATGTCACTAGTTGTGTATCTTAAAAGAGTGATTGTTACTCCTCCCAGGGGTTATTCGAGATATCTTAATCGAAACCCTAGTAACGAGGCATTGGATACCTTAAGAGAGTCATAGTTTCTCGTCCCAATTGCTCACCCAGTCTGCCATTTTTTCTTACTGTGGCCAGTCTGCCAGAAGCGATATATCACTAGTTGTGTATCATAAAATAGTCATCGTTACCCCCCCCCCCCAGGGGTTATTAGAGATATCTTAATCGAAACCCTAGTAACGAGGCATTGGCTACATTAAGAGAGTCATAGTTACTCGTCCCAATTGCTCACCCAGTCCAACATTTTTTCTTACTGCAGCCAGTCTGCAAGAAGCGATATGTCACTAGTTGTGTATTATAAAAGAGTGATCGTTATTCCTCCCAGGGGTTATTCGAGATATCTTAATCGAAACCCTAGTAACGAGGCATTGGCTACCTTAAGAGAGTCATAGTTAGTCGTCCCAATTGCTCACCCAGTAAAAGGTTTTTTCTTACTGCAGCCAGTCTGCCAGAAGCGATATGTTACTAGTTGTGTATCTTAAAAGAGTGATTGTTACTCCTCCCAGGGGTTATTCGAGATATCTTAATCGAAACCCTAGTAACGAGGCATTTGATACCATAAGAGAGTCATAGTTACTCGTCCCAATTGCTCACCCAGTCTGCCATTTTTTCTTACTGTGGCCAGTCTGCCAGAAGCGATATGTCACTAGTTGTGTATCATAAAAGAGTCATCATCACTCCTCCCAGGGGTTATTCGAGATATCTTAATCGAAACCCTAGTAACGAGGCATTGGCTAACATAAGAGAGTCATAGTTACTCGTCCCAATTGCTCACCCAGTCTGCCATTTTTTCTTACTGCAGCCAGTCTGCCAGAAGCGATATGTCACTAGTTGTGTATTATAAAAGAGTCGTCGTTACTCCTCCGAGGGGTTATTCGAGATATCTTAATCGAAACCCTAGTAAAGAGGCATTGGCTACCTTAAGAGAGTCATAGTTACTCGTCCCAATTGCTCACCCAGTCCAACATTTCGTCTTACTGCGGCCAGTCTGCCAGAAGCGATATGTCACTAGTTGTGTATCATAAAAGAGTGATTGTTACTCCTCCCAGAGGTTATTCGAGATATCTTAATCAAACCATAGTAACGAGGCATTGGCTACCTTAAGAGAGTCATAGTTACTCGTCCCAATAGCTCAACCAGTCCAACATTATTTCTTACTGCAGCCAGTCTGCCAGAAGCGAAATGTCACTAGTTGTGTACCATAAAAGAGTCATCGTTACTCCTCCGATTGGTTATTCCAGATATCTTAATCGAAACCCTACTAACGAGGCATTGGTTACCTTAAGAGAGTCATAGTTACTCGTCCCAATTGCTCACCGATTCTGCCATTTTTTCTTACTGTGGCCAGTCTGCCAGAAGCGATATGTCACTAGTTGTGTATCATAAAAGAGTCATCGTTACTCTTCCCAGGGATTATTCGAGATATCTTAATCGAAACCCTAGTAACGAGGCATTGGCTACCTTAAGAGAGTCATAGTTACTCGTCCCAATTGCTCACCCAGTCCAACATTTTCTCTTACTGCAGCCAGTCTGCCAGAAGCAATTTGTCACTAGTTGTGTATCATAAAAGAGTCATCGTTACTCCTCCCAGGGGTTATTCGAGATATCTTAATCGAAACCCTAGTAACGAGGCATTGGCTACCATAAGAGAGTCATAGTTACTCGTCCCAATTGCTCACCCAGTCCAACATTTTTTCTTACTGCAGCCAGTCTGCCAGAAGCGATATGTCACTAGTTGTGTATTATAAAAGAGTCGTCGTTACTCCTCCGAGGGGTTATTCGAGATATCTTAATCGAAACCCTAGTAACGAGGCATAGGCTACCTTAAGAGAGTCACAGTTACTCGTCCCAATTGCTCACCCAGTCCAACATTTTGTCTTACTGCGCCCAGTCTGCCAGAAGCGATATGTCACTAGTTGTGTATCATAAAAGAGTGATTGTTACTCCTCCCAGAGATTATTCGAGATATCTTAATCAAACCCTAGTAACGAGGCATTGGCTACCTTAAGAGAGTCATAGTTACTCGTCCCAATTGCTCACCGATTCTGCCATTTTGTCTTACTGTGGCTAGTCTGCCAGAAGCGATATGTCACTAGTTGTGTATCATAAAAGATTCATCGTTACTCTTCCCAGGGGTTATTCGAGATATCTTAATCGAAAACCTAGTAACGAGGCATTGGCTACCTTAAGAGAGTCATACTTACTCGTCCCAATTGCTCACCCAGTCCAACATTTTCTCTTACTGCAACCAGTCTGCCAGAAGCAATTTGTCACTAGTTGTGTATCATAAAAGAGTCATCGTTTCTCCTCCCAGGGGTTATTCGAGATATCTTAATCGAAACCCTAGTAACGAGGCATTGGCTACCTTAAGAGAGTCATAGTTACTCGTCCACATTGCTCACCCAGTCTGCCATTTTGTCTTACTGTGGCCAGTCTGCCAGAAGCGATATGTCACTAGTTGTGTATCATAAAAGAGTGATCGTTACTCCTCCCAGGGGTTATTCGAGATATCTTAATCGAAACCCTAGTAACGAGGCATTGGCTACCTTAAGAGAGTCATAGTTACTCGTCCCAATAGCTCAACCAGTCCAACATTTTTTCTTACTGCAGCCGGTCTGCCAGAAGCGAAATGTCACTAGTTGTGTATCATAAAAGAGTCATCGTTACTCCTCCGATTGGTTATTCGAGATATCTTAATCGAAACCCTAGTAACGAGGCATTGGCTACCTTAAGAGAGTCATAGTTACTCGTCCACATTGCTCACCCAGTCTGCCATTTTGTCTTACTGTGGCCAGTCTGCCAGAAGCGATATGTAACTAGTTGTGTATCATTAAAGAGTGATCGTTACTCCTCCCAGGGGTTATTCGAGATATCTTAATCGAAACCCTAGTAACGAGGCATTGGCTACCTTAAGAGAGTCATAGTTACTCGTCCCAATAGCTCAACCAGTCCAACATTTTTTCTTACTGCAGCCGGTCTGCCAGAAGCGAAATGTCACTAGTTGTGTATCATAAAAGAGTCATCGTTACTCCTCTGATTGGTTATTCGAGATATCTTAATCGAAACCCTAGTAACGAGGCATTGGCTACCTTAAGAGAGCCATAGTTACTCGTCCCAATTGCTCACGCAGTAAAACGTTTTTCCTTACTGCAGCCAGTCTGCCAGAAGCGATATGTCACTAGTTGTGTATCATAAAAGAGTCATCGTTACTCTTCCCAGGGATTATTCGAGATATCTTAATCGAAACCCTAGTAACGAGGCATTGGCTACCTTAAGAGAGTCATAGTTACTCGTCCCAATTGCTCACCCAGTCCAACATTTTCTCTTACTGCAGCCAGTCTGCCAGAAGCAATTTGTCACTATTTGTGTATCATAAAAGAGTCATCGTTTCTCCTCCCAGGGGTTATTCGAGATATCTTAATCGAAACCCTAGTAACGAGGCATTGGCAACCTTAAGAGAGTCATAGTTACTCGTCCACATTGCTCACCCAGTCTGCCATTTTGTCTTACTGTGGCCAGTCTGCCAGAAGCGATATGTCACTAGTTGTGTATCATAAAAGAGTCATCGTTACTCCTCCCAGGGGTTATTCGAGATATCTTAATCGAAACCCTAGTAACGAGGCATTGGCTACCATAAGAGAGTCATAGTTACTCGTCCCAATTGCTCACCCAGTCCAACATTTTTTCTTACTGCAGCCAGTCTGCCAGAAGCGATATGTCACTAGTTGTGTATTATAAAAGAGTCGTCGTTACTCCTCCGAGGGGTTATTCGAGATATCGTAATCGAAACCCTAGTAACGAGGCATAGGCTACCTTAAGAGAGTCACAGTTACTCGTCCCAATTGCTCACCCAGTCCAACATTTTGTCTTACTGCGCCCAGTCTGCCAGAAGCGATATGTCACTAGTTGTGTATCATAAAAGAGTGATTGTTACTCCTCCCAGAGATTATTCGAGATATCTTAATCAAACCCTAGTAACGAGGCATTGGCTACCTTAAGAGAGTCATAGTTACTCGTCCCAATTGCTCACCGATTCTGCCATTTTGTCTTACTGTGGCTAGTCTGCCAGAAGCGATATGTCACTAGTTGTGTATCATAAAAGATTCATCGTTACTCTTCCCAGGGGTTATTCGAGATATCTTAATCGAAACCCTAGTAACGAGGCATTGGCTACCTTAAGAGAGTCATACTTACTCGTCCCAATTGCTCACCCAGTCCAACATTTTCTCTTACTGCAACCAGTCTGCCAGAAGCAATTTGTCACTAGTTGTGTATCATAAAAGAGTCATCGTTTCTCCTCCCAGGGGTTATTCGAGATATCTTAATCGAAACCCTAGTAACGAGGCATTGGCTACCTTAAGAGAGTCATAGTTACTCGTCCACATTGCTCACCCAGTCTGCCATTTTGTCTTACTGTGGCCAGTCTGCCAGAAGCGATATGTCACTAGTTGTGTATCATAAAAGAGTGATCTTTACTCCTCCCAGGGGTTATTCGAGATATCTTAATCGAAACCCTAGTAACGAGGCATTGGCTACCTTAAGAGAGTCATAGTTACTCGTCCCAATAGCTCAACCAGTCCAACATTTTTTCTTACTGCAGCCGGTCTGCCAGAAGCGAAATGTCACTAGTTGTGTATCATAAAAGAGTCATCGTTACTCCTCCGATTGGTTATTCGAGATATCTTAATCGAAACCCTAGTAACGAGGCATTGGCTACCTTAAGAGATTCATAGTTACTCGTCCACATTGCTCACCCAGTCTGCCATTTTGTCTTACTGTGGCCAGTCTGCCAGAAGCGATATGTAACTAGTTGTGTATCATTAAAGAGTGATCGTTACTCCTCCCAGGGGTTATTCGAGATATCTTAATCGAAACCCTAGTAACGAGGCATTGGCTACCTTAAGAGAGTCATAGTTACTCGTCCCAATAGCTCAACCAGTCCAACATTTTTTCTTACTGCAGCCGGTCTGCCAGAAGCGAAATGTCACTAGTTGTGTATCATAAAAGAGTCATCGTTACTCCTCCGATTGGTTATTCGAGATATCTTAATCGAAACCCTAGTAACGAGGCATTGGCTACCTTAAGAGAGCCATAGTTACTCGTCCCAATTGCTCACGCAGTAAAACGTTTTTCCTTACTGCAGCCAGTCTGCCAGAAGCGATATGTCACTAGTTGTGTATCATAAAAGAGTGATTGTTACTCCTCCCAGAGGTTATTCGAGATATCTTAATCAAACCATAGTAACGAGGCATTGGCTACCTTAAGAGAGTCATAGTTTCTCGTCCCAATTGCTCACCCAGTCTGCCATTTTTTCTTACTGTGGCCAGTCTGCCAGAAGCGATATATCACTAGTTGTGTATCATAAAATAGTCATCGTTACCCCCCCCCCCCACAGGGGTTATTAGAGATATCTTAATCGAAACCCTAGTAACGAGGCATTGGCTACATTAAGAGAGTCATAGTTACTCGTCCCAATTGCTCACCCAGTCCAACATTTTTTCCTACTGCAGCCAGACTGCAAGAAGCGATATGTCACTAGTTGTGTATTATAAAAGAGTGATCGTTATTCCTCCCAGGGGTTATTCGAGATATCTTAATCGAAACCCTAGTAACGAGGCATTGGCTACCTTAAGAGAGTCATAGTTAGTTGTCCCAATTGCTCACCCAGTAAAAGGTTTTTTCTTACTGCAGCCAGTCTGCCAGAAGCGATATGTTACTAGTTGTGTATCTTAAAAGAGTGATTGTTACTCCTCCCAGGGGTTATTCGAGATATCTTAATCGAAACCCTAGTAACGAGGCATTTGATACCATAAGAGAGTCATAGTTACTCGTCCCAATTGCTCACCCAGTCTGCCATTTTTTCTTACTGTGGCCAGTCTGCCAGAAGCGATATGTCACTAGTTGTGTATCATAAAAGAGTCATCATCACTCCTCCCAGGGGTTATTCGAGATATCTTAATCGAAACCCTAGTAACGAGGCATTGGCTAACATAAGAGAGTCATAGTTCCTCGTCCCAATTGCTCACCCAGTCTGCCATTTTTTCTTACTGCAGCCAGTCTGCCAGAAGCGATATGTCACTAGTTGTGTATTATAAAAGAGTCGTCGTTACTCCTCCGAGGGGTTATTCGAGATATCTTAATCGAAACCCTAGTAAAGAGGCATTGGCTACCTTAAGAGAGTCATAGTTACTCGTCCCAATTGCTCACCCAGTCCAACATTTCGTCTTACTGCGGCCAGTCTGCCAGAAGCGATATGTCACTAGTTGTGTATCATAAAAGAGTGATTGTTACTCCTCCCAGAGGTTATTCGAGATATCTTAATCAAACCATAGTAACGAGGCATTGGCTACCTTAAGAGAGACATAGTTACTCGTCCCAATTGCTCACTCAGTCTGCCATTTTTTCTTACTGCTGCCAGTCTGCCAGAAGCGATATGTCACTAGTTGTGTATCTTAAAAGAGTGATCGTTACTCCTCCCAGGGGTTATTCGAGATATCTTAATCGAAACCCTAATAACGAGGCATTGGCTACCTTAAGAGAGTCATAGTTACTCGTCCACATTGCTCACCCAGTCTGCCATTTTGTCTTACTGTGGCCAGTCTGCCAGAAGCGATATGTCACAAGTTGTGTATCATAAAAGAGTGATCGTTACTCCTCCCAAGGGTTATTCGAGATATCTTAATCGAAACCCTAGTAACGAGGCATTGGCTACCTTAAGAGAGTCATAGTTACTCGTCCCAATAGCTCAACCAGTCCAACATTTTTTCTTACTGCAGCCGGTCTGCCAGAAGCGAAATGTCACTAGTTGTGTATCATAAAAGAGTCTTCGTTACTCCTCCGATTGGTTATTCGAGATATCTTAATCGAAACCCTAGTAACGAGGCATTGGCTACCTTAAGAGAGTCATAGTTACTCGTCCACATTGCTCACCCAGTCTGCCATTTTGTCTTACTGTGGCCAGTCTGCCAGAAGCGATATGTCACTAGTTGTGTATCATAAAAGAGTGATCGTTACTCCTCCCAGGGGTTATTCGAGATATCTTAATCGAAACCCTAGTAACGAGGCATTGGCTACCTTAAGAGAGTCATAGTTACTCGTCCCAATAGCTCAACCAGTCCAACATTTTTTCTTACTGCAGCCGGTCTGCCAGAAGCGAAATGTCACTAGTTGTGTATCATAAAAGAGTCATCGTTACTCCTCCGATTGGTTATTCGAGATATCTTAATCGAAACCCTAGTAACGAGGCATTGGCTACCTTAAGAGAGTCATAGTTACTCGTCCACATTGCTCACCCAGTCTGCCATTTTGTCTTACTGTGGCCAGTCTGCCAGAAGCGATATGTAACTAGTTGTGTATCATTAAAGAGTGATCGTTACTCCTCCCAGGGGTTATTCGAGATATCTTAATCGAAACCCTAGTAACGAGGCATTGGCTACCTTAAGAGAGTCATAGTTACTCGTCCCAATAGCTCAACCAGTCCAACATTTTTTCTTACTGCAGCCGGTCTGCCAGAAGCGAAATGTCACTAGTTGTGTATCATAAAAGAGTCATCGTTACTCCTCCGATTGGTTATTCGAGATATCTTAATCGAAACCCTAGTAACGAGGCATTGGCTACCTTAAGAGAGCCATAGTTACTCGTCCCAATTGCTCACGCAGTAAAACGTTTTTCCTTACTGCAGCCAGTCTGCCAGAAGCGATATGTCACTAGTTGTGTATCATAAAAGAGTCATCGTTACTCTTCCCAGGGATTATTCGAGATATATTAATCGAAACCCTAGTAACGAGGCATTGGCTACCTTAAGAGAGTCATAGTTACTCGTCCCAATTGCTCACCCAGTCCAACATTTTCTCTTACTGCAGCCAGTCTGCCAGAAGCAATTTGTCACTAGTTGTGTATCATAAAAGAGTCATCGTTTCTCCTCCCAGGGGTTATTCGAGATATCTTAATCGAAACCCTAGTAACGAGGCATTGGCAACCTTAAGAGAGTCATAGTTACTCGTCCACATTGCTCACCCAGTCTGCCATTTTGTCTTACTGTGGCCAGTCTGCCAGAAGCGATATGTCACTAGTTGTGTATCATAAAAGAGTCATCGTTACTCCTCCCAGGGGTTATTCGAGATATCTTAATCGAAACCCTAGTAACGAGGCATTGGCTACCATAAGAGAGTCATAGTTACTCGTCCCAATTGCTCACCCAGTCCAACATTTTTTCTTACTGCAGCCAGTCTGCCAGAAGCGATATGTCACTAGTTGTGTATTATAAAAGAGTCGTCGTTACTCCTCCGAGGGGTTATTCGAGATATCTTAATCGAAACCCTAGTAACGAGGCATAGGCTACCTTAAGAGAGTCACAGTTACTCGTCCCAATTGCTCACCCAGTCCAACATTTTGTCTTACTGCGCCCAGTCTGCCAGAAGCGATATGTCACTAGTTGTGTATCATAAAAGAGTGATTGTTACTCCTCCCAGAGATTATTCGAGATATCTTAATCAAACCCTAGTAACGAGGCATTGGCTACCTTAAGAGAGTCATAGTTACTCGTCCCAATTGCTCACCGATTCTGCCATTTTGTCTTACTGTGGCTAGTCTGCCAGAAGCGATATGTCACTAGTTGTGTATCATAAAAGATTCATCGTTACTCTTCCCAGGGGTTATTCGAGATATCTTAATCGAAACCCTAGTAACGAGGCATTGGCTACCTTAAGAGAGTCATACTTACTCGTCCCAATTGCTCACCCAGTCCAACATTTTCTCTTACTGCAACCAGTCTGCCAGAAGCAATTTGTCACTAGTTGTGTATCATAAAAGAGTCATCGTTTCTCCTCCCAGGGGTTATTCGAGATATCTTAATCGAAACCCTAGAAACGAGGCATTGGCTACCTTAAGAGAGTCATAGTTACTCGTCCACATTGCTCACCCAGTCTGCCATTTTGTCTTACTGTGGCCAGTCTGCCAGAAGCGATATGTCACTAGTTGTGTATCATAAAAGAGTGATCTTTACTCCTCCCAGGGGTTATTCGAGATATCTTAATCGAAACCCTAGTAACGAGGCATTGGCTACCTTAAGAGAGTCATAGTTACTCGTCCCAATAGCTCAACCAGTCCAACATTTTTTCTTACTGCAGCCGGTCTGCCAGAAGCGAAATGTCACTAGTTGTGTATCATAAAAGAGTCATCGTTACTCCTCCGATTGGTTATTCGAGATATCTTAATCGAAACCCTAGTAACGAGGCATTGGCTACCTTAAGAGAGTCATAGTTACTCGTCCACATTGCTCACCCAGTCTGCCATTTTGTCTTACTGTGGCCAGTCTGCCAGAAGCGATATGTAACTAGTTGTGTATCATTAAAGAGTGATCGTTACTCCTCCCAGGGGTTATTCGAGATATCTTAATCGAAACCCTAGTAACGAGGCATTGGCTACCTTAAGAGAGTCATAGTTACTCGTCCCAATAGCTCAACCAGTCCAACATTTTTTCTTACTGCAGCCGGTCTGCCAGAAGCGAAATGTCACTAGTTGTGTATCATAAAAGAGTCATCGTTACTCCTCCGATTGGTTATTCGAGATATCTTAATCGAAACCCTAGTAACGAGGCATTGGCTACCTTAAGAGAGCCATAGTTACTCGTCCCAATTGCTCACGCAGTAAAACGTTTTTCCTTACTGCAGCCAGTCTGCCAGAAGCGATATGTCACTAGTTGTGTATCTTAAAAGAGTGATTGTTACTCCTCCCAGGGGTTATTCGAGATATCTTAATCGAAACCCTAGTAACGAGGCATTGGATACCTTAAGAGAGTCATAGTTTCTCGTCCCAATTGCTCACCCAGTCTGCCATTTTTTCTTACTGTGGCCAGTCTGCCAGAAGCGATATATCACTAGTTGTGTATCATAAAATAGTCATCGTTACCCCCCCCCCCCCCCAGGGGTTATTAGAGATATCTTAATCGAAACCCTAGTAACGAGGCATTGGCTACATTAAGAGAGTCATAGTTACTCGTCCCAATTGCTCACCCAGTCCAACATTTTTTCCTACTGCAGCCAGTCTGCAAGAAGCGATATGTCACTAGTTGTGTATTATAAAAGAGTGATCGTTATTCCTCCCAGGGGTTATTCGAGATATCTTAATCGAAACCCTAGTAACGAGGCATTGGCTACCTTAAGAGAGTCATAGTTAGTCGTCCCAATTGCTCACCCAGTAAAAGGTTTTTTCTTACTGCAGCCAGTCTGCCAGAAGCGATATGTTACTAGTTGTGTATCTTAAAAGAGTGATTGTTACTCCTCCCAGGGGTTATTCGAGATATCTTAATCGAAACCCTAGTAACGAGGCATTTGATACCATAAGAGAGTCATAGTTACTCGTCCCAATTGCTCACCCAGTCTGCCATTTTTTCTTACTGTGGCCAGTCTGCCAGAAGCGATATGTCACTAGTTGTGTATCATAAAAGAGTCATCATCACTCCTCCCAGGGGTTATTCGAGATATCTTAATCGAAACCCTAGTAACGAGGCATTGGCTAACATAAGAGAGTCATAGTTACTCGTCCCAATTGCTCACCCAGTCCAACATTTCGTCTTACTGCGGCCAGTCTGCCAGAAGCGATATGTCACTAGTTGTGTATCATAAAAGAGTGATTGTTACTCCTCCCAGAGGTTATTCGAGATATCTTAATCAAACCATAGTAACGAGGCATTGGCTACCTTAAGAGAGACATAGTTACTCGTCCCAATTGCTCACTCAGTCTGCCATTTTTTCTTACTGCTGCCAGTCTGCCAGAAGCGATATGTCACTAGTTGTGTATCTTAAAAGAGTGATCGTTACTCCTCCCAGGGGTTATTCGAGATATCTTAATCGAAACCCTAATAACGAGGCATTGGCTACCTTAAGAGAGTCATAGTTACTCGTCCACATTGCTCACCCAGTCTGCCATTTTGTCTTACTGTGGCCAGTCTGCCAGAAGCGATATGTCACTAGTTGTGTATCATAAAAGAGTGATCGTTACTCCTCCCAAGGGTTATTCGAGATATCTTAATCGAAACCCTAGTAACGAGGCATTGGCTACCTTAAGAGAGTCATAGTTACTCGTCCCAATAGCTCAACCAGTCCAACATTTTTTCTTACTGCAGCCGGTCTGCCAGAAGCGAAATGTCACTAGTTGTGTATCATAAAAGAGTCTTCGTTACTCCTCCGATTGGTTATTCGAGATATCTTAATCGAAACCCTAGTAACGAGGCATTGGCTACCTTAAGAGAGTCATAGTTACTCGTCCACATTGCTCACCCAGTCTGCCATTTTGTCTTACTGTGGCCAGTCTGCCAGAAGCGATATGTCACTAGCTCTGTATCATAAAATAGTCATCGTTACTCTTCCCAGGGGTTATTCGAGATATCTTAATCGAAACCCTAGTAACGAGGCATTGGCTACCTTAAGAGAGTCATAGTTACTCGTCCCAATTCCTCACACAGTCTGCCATGTTTTCTTACTGCGGCCAGTCTGCCAGAAGCGATATGTCACTAGTTGTGTATCATAAAAGAGTCGTCGTTACTTCTCCGAGGGGTTATTCGAGATATCTTAATCGAAAAACTAGTAACGAGGCATTGGCTACCTTAAGAGAGTCATAGTTACTCGTCCCAATTGCTCACTCAGTCTGCCATTTTTTCTTACTGCTGCCAGTCTGCCAGAAGCGATATGTCACTAGTTGTGTATCTTAAAAGAGTGATCGTTACTCCTCCCAGGGGTTATTCGAGATATCTTAATCGAAACCCTAGTAACGAGGCATTGGCTACCTTAAGAGAGTCATAGTTACTCGTCCCAATAGCTCAACCAGTCCAAAATTTTTTCTTACTGCAGCCGGTCTGCCAGAAGCGAAATGTCACTAGTTGTGTATCATAAAAGAGTCATCGTTACTCCTCCGATTGGTTATTCGAGATATCTTAATCGAAACCCTAGTAACGAGGCATTGGCTACCTTAAGAGGGTCATAGTTACTCCTCCACATTGCTCACCCAGTCTGCCATTTTGTCTTACTGTGGCCAGTCTGCCAGAAGCGATATGTCACTAGTTGTGTATCATAAAAGAGTGATCGTTACTCCTCCCAGGGGTTATTCGAGATATCTTAATCGAAACCCTAGTAACGAGGCATTGGCTACCTTAAGAGAGTCATACTTACTCGTCCCAATAGCTCAACCAGTCCAACATTTTTTCTTACTGCAGCCGGTCTGCCAGAAGCGAAATGTCACTAGTTGTGTATCATAAAAGAGTCATCGTTACTCCTCCGATTCTTTATTCGAGATATCTTAATCGAAACCCTAGTAACGAGGCATTGGCTACCTTAAGAGAGTCATAGTTACTCGTCCCAATTGCTCACCCAGTAAAACGTTTTTTCTTACTGCAGCCAGTCTGCCAGAAGCGATATGTCACTAGTTGTGTATCTTAAAAGAGTGATTGTTACTCCTCCCAGGGGTTATTCGAGATATCTTAATCGAAACCCTAGTAACGAGGCATTGGATACCTTAAGAGAGTCATAGTTTCTCGTCCCAATTGCTCACCCAGTCTGCCATTTTTTCTTACTGTGGCCAGTCTGCCAGAAGCGATATGTCACTAGTTGTGTATCATAAAAGAGTCATCGTTACCCCCCCCCCCCCCAGGGGTTATTAGAGATATCTTAATCGAAACCCTAGTAACGAGGCTTTGGCTACATTAAGAGAGTCATAGTTACTCGTCCTAATTGCTCACCCAGTCCAACATTTTTTCTTATTGCAGCCAGTCTGCAAGAAGCGATATGTAACTAGTTGTGTATTATAAAAGAGTGATCGTTATTCCTCCCAGGGGTTATTCGAGATATCTTAATCGAAACCCTAGTAACGAGGCATTGGCTACCTTAAGAGAGTCATAGTTAGTCGTCCCAATTGCTCACCCAGTAAAAGGTTTTTTCTTACTGCAGCCAGTCTGCCAGAGGCGATATGTCACTAGTTGTGTATCATAAAAGGGTCATCATCACTCCTCCCAGGGGTTATTCGAGATATCTTAATCGAAACCCTAGTAACGAGGCATTGGCTAACATAAGAGAGTCATAGTTACTCGTCCCAATTGCTCACCCAGTCTGCCATTTTTTCTTACTGCAGCCAGTCTGCCAGAAGCGATATGTCACTAGTTGTGTATTATAAAAGAGTCGTCGTTACTCCTCCGAGGGGTTATTCGAGATATCTTAATCGAAACCCTAGTAAAGAGGCATTGGCTACCTTAAGAGAGTCATAGTTACTCGTCCCAATTGCTCACCCAGTCCAACATTTCGTCTTACTGCGGCCAGTCTGCCAGAAGCGATATGTCACTAGTTGTGTATCATAAAAGAGTGATTGTTACTCCTCCCAAGGGTTATTCGAGATATCTTAATCGAAACCCTAGTAACGAGGCATTGGCTACCTTAAGAGAGTCCTAGTTACTCGTCCCAATAGCTCAACCAGTCCAACATTTTTTCTTACTGCAGCCGGTCTGCCAGAAGCGAAATGTCACTAGCTCTGTATCATAAAATAGTCATCGTTACTCTTCCCAGGGGTTATTCGAGATATCTTAATCGAAACCCTAGTAACGAGGCATTGGCTACCTTAAGAGAGTCATAGTTACTCGTCCCAATTCCTCACACAGTCTGCCATGTTTTCTTACTGCGGCCAGTCTGCCAGAAGCGATATGTCACTAGTTGTGTATCATAAAAGAGTCGTCGTTACTCCTCCGAGGGGTTATTCGAGATATCTTAATCGAAAAACTAGTAACGAGGCATTGGCTACCTTAAGAGAGTCATAGTTACTCGTCCCAATTGCTCACTCAGTCTGCCATTTTTTCTTACTGCTGCCAGTCTGCCAGAAGCGATATGTCACTAGTTGTGTATCTTAAAAGAGTGATCGTTACTCCTCCCAGGGGTTATTCGAGATATCTTAATCGAAACCCTAGTAACGAGGCATTGGCTACCTTAAGAGAGTCATAGTTACTCGTCCCAATAGCTCAACCAGTCCAACATTTTTTCTTACTGCAGCCGGTCTGCCAGAAGCGAAATGTCACTAGTTGTGTATCATAAAAGAGTCATCGTTACTCCTCCGATTGGTTATTCGAGATATCTTAATCGAAACCCTAGTAACGAGGCATTGGCTACCTTAAGAGAGCCATAGTTACTCGTCCCAATTGCTCACGCAGTAAAACGTTTTTCCTTACTGCAGCCAGTCTGCCAGAAGCGATATGTCACTAGTTGTGTATCTTAAAAGAGTGATTGTTACTCCTCCCAGGGGTTATTCGAGATATCTTAATCGAAACCCTAGTAACGAGGCATTGGCTACCTTAAGAGAGTCATAGTTAGTCGTCCCAATTGCTCACCCAGTAAAAGGTTTTTTCTTACTGCAGCCGGTCTGCCAGAAGCGAAATGTCACTAGTTGTGTATCATAAAAGAGTCATCGTTACTCCTCCGATTGGTTATTCGAGATATCTTAATCGAAACCCTAGTAACGAGGCATTGGCTACCTTAAGAGAGTCATAGTTACTCGTCCACATTGCTCACCCAGTCTGCCATTCTGTCTTACTGTGGCCAGTCTGCCAGAAGCGATATGTCACTAGCTCTGTATCATAAAAGAGTCATCGTTACTCCTCAAAGGGGTTATTCGAGATATCTTAATCGAAACCCTAGTAACGAGGCATTGGCTACCTTAAGAGAGTCATAGTTACTCGTCCCAATTCCTCACACAGTCTGCCATGTTTTCTTACTGCGGCCAGTCTGCCAGAAGCGATATGTCACTAGTTGTGTATCATAAAAGAGTCGTCGTTACTCCTCCGAGGGGTTATTCGAGATATCTTAATCGAAAGACTAGTAACGAGGCATTGGCTACCTTAAGAGAGTCATAGTTACTCGTCCCAATTGCTCACTCAGTCTGCCATTTTTTCTTACTGCTGCCAGTCTGCCAGAAGCGATATGTCACTAGTTGTGTATCTTAAAAGAGTGATCGTTACTCCTCCCAGGGGTTATTCGAGATATCTTAATCGAAACCCTAGTAACGAGACATTGGCTACCTTAAGAGAGTCATAGTTACTCGTCCCAATAGCTCAACCAGTCCAGCATTATTTCTTACTGCAGCCAGTCTGCCAGAAGCGAAATGTCACTAGTTGTGTACCATAAAAGAGTCATCGTTACTCCTCCGATTGGTTATTCCAGATATCTTAATCGAAACCCTAGTAACGAGGCATTGGCTACCTTAAGAGAGTCATAGTTACTCGTCCCAATTGCTCACCGATTCTGCCATTTTGTCTTACTGTGGCCAGTCTGCCAGAAGCTATATGTCACTAGTTGTGTATCATAAAAGAGTCATCGTTACTCTTCCCAGGGGTTATTCGAGATATCTTAATCGAAACCCTAGTAACGAGGCATTGGCTACCTTAAGAGAGTCATAGTTACTCGTCCCAATTGCTCACCCAGTCCAACATTTTCTCTTACTGCAGCCAGTCAGCCAGAAGCAATTTGTCACTAGTTGTGTATCATAAAAGAGTCATCGTTTCTCCTCCCAGGGGTTATTCGAGATATCTTAATCGAAACCCTAGTAACGAGGCATTGGCTACTATTAAGAGAGTCATAGTTACTCGTCCACATTGCTCACCCAGTCTGCCATTTTGTCTTACTGTGGCCAGTCTGCCAGAAGCGATATGTCGTTAGTTGTGTATCATAAAAGAGTCATCGTTACTCCTCCCAGGGGTTATTCGAGATACCTTAATCGAAGCCTAGTAACGAGGCATTGGCTACCATAAGAGAGTCATAGTTACTCGTCCCAATTGCTCACCCAGTCCAACATTTTTTCTTACTGCAGCCAGTCTGCCAGAAGCGATATGTCACTAGTTGTGTATTATAAAAGAGTCGTCGTTACTCCTCCGAGGGGTTATTCGAGATATCTTAATCGAAACCCTAGTAACGAGGCATAGGCTACCTTAAGAGAGTCATAGTTACTCGTCCCAATTGCTCAACCAGTCCAACATTTTGTCTTACTGCGCCCAGTCTGCCAGAAGCGATATGTCACTAGTTGTGTATCATAAAAGAGTGATTGTTACTCCTCCCAGAGGTTATTCGAGATATCTTAATCAAACCCTAGTAACGAGGCATTGGCTACCTTAAGAGAGTCATAGTTACTCGTCCACATTGCTCACCCAGTCTGCCATTTTGTCTTACTGTGGCCAGTCTGCCAGAAGCGATATGTCACTAGTTGTGTATCATAAAAGAGTGATCGTTACTCCTCCCAGGGGTTATTCGAGATATCTTAATCGAAACCCTAGTACCGAGGCATTGGCTACCTTAAGAGAGTCATAGTTACTCGTCCCAATAGCTCAACCAGTCCAACATTTTTTCTTACTGCGGCCGGTCTGCCAGAAGCGAAATGTCACTAGTTGTGTATCATAAAAGAGTCATCGTTACTCCTCCGATTGGTTATTCGAGATATCTTAATCGAAACCCTAGTAACGAGGCATTGGCTACCTTAAGAGAGTCATAGTTACTCGTCCACATTTCTCACCCAGTCTGCCATTTTGTCTTACTGTGGCCAGTCTGCCAGAAGCGATATGTCACTAGTTGTGTATCATAAAAGAGTGATCGTTACTCCTCCCAGGGGTTATTCGAGATATCTTAATCGAAACCCTAGTAACGAGGCATTGGCTACCTTAAGAGAGTCATAGTTACTCGTCCCAATAGCTCAACCAGTCCAACATTATTTCTTACTGCAGCCAGTCTGCCAGAAGCGAAATGTCACTAGTTGTGTACCATAAAAGAGTCATCGTTACTCCTCCGATTGGTTATTCCAGATATCTTAATCGAAACCCTAGTAACGAGGCATTGGCTACCTTAAGAGAGTCATAGTTACTCGTCCCAATTGCTCACCGATTCTGCCATTTTGTCTTACTGTGGCCAGTCTGCCAGAAGCGATATGTCACTAGTTGTGTATCATAAAAGAGTCATCGTTACTCTTCCCAGGGGTTATTCGAGATATCTTAATCGAAACCCTAGTAACGAGGCATTGGCTACCTTAAGAGAGTCATAGTTACTCGTCCCAATTGCTCACCCAGTAAAACGTTTTTTCTTACTGCAGCCAGTCTGCCAGAAGCGATATGTCACTAGTTGTGTATCTTAAAAGAGTGATTGTTACTCCTCCCAGGGGTTATTCGAGATATCTTAATCGAAACCCTAGTAACGAGGCATTGGATACCTTAAGAGTGTCATAGTTTCTCGTCCCAATTGCTCACCCAGTCTGCCATTTTTTCTTACTGTGGCCAGTCTGCCAGAAGCGATATGTCAATAGTTGTGTATCATAAAAGAGTCATCCTTACCCCCCCCCCCCCCAGGGGTTATTAGAGATATCTTAATCGAAACCCTAGTAACGAGGCATTGGCTACATTAAGAGAGTCATAGTTACTCGTCCCAATTGCTCACCCAGTCCAACATTTTTTCTTACTGCAGCCAGTCTGCAAGAAGCGATATGTCACTAGTTGTGTATTATAAAAGAGTGATCGTTATTCCTCCCAGGGGTTATTCGAGATATCTTAATCGAAACCCTAGTAACGAGGCATTGGCTACCTTAAGAGAGTCATAGTTAGTCGTCCCAATTGCTCACCCAGTAAAACGTTTTTTCTTACTGCAGCCAGTCTGCCAGAAGCGATATGTCACTAGTTGTGTATCTTAAAAGAGTGATTGTTACTCCTCCCAGGGGTTATTCGAGATATCTTAATCGAAACCCTAGTAACGAGGCATTTGATACCTTAAGAGAGTCATAGTTACTCGTCCCAATTGCTCACCCAGTCTGCCATTTTTTCTTACTGTGGCCAGTCTGAAAGAAGCGATATGTCACTAGTTGTGTATCATAAAAGAGTCATCATCACTCCTCCCAGGGGTTATTCGAGATATCTTAATCGAAACCCTAGTAACGAGGCATTGGCTACCATAAGAGAGTCATAGTTACTCGTCCCAATTGCTCACCCAGTCTGCCATTTTTTCATACTGCAGCCAGTCTGCCAGAAGCGATATGTCACTAGTTGTGTATTATAAAAGAGTCGTCGTTACTCCTCCGAGGGGTTATTCGAGATATCTTAATCGAAACCCTAGTAACGAGGCATTGGCTACCTTAAGAGAGTCATAGTTACTCGTCCCAATTGCTCACCCAGTCCAACATTTTGCCTTACTGCAGCCAGTCTGTCAGAAGCGATATGTCACTAGTTGTGTATCATAAAAGAGTGATTGTTACTCCTCCCAGAGGTTATTCGAGATATCTTAATCAAACCATAGTAACGAGGCATTGGCTACCTTAAGAGAGTCATAGTTACTCGTCCCAATTGCTCACTCAGTCTGCCATTTTTTCTTACTGCTGCCAGTCTGCCAGAAGCGATATGTCACTAGTTGTGTATCTTAAAAGAGTGATCGTTACTCCTCCCAGGGGTTATTCGAGATATCTTAATCGAAACCCTAGTAACGAGGCATTGGCTACCTGAAGAGAGTCATAGTTACTCGTCCACATTGCTCACCCAGTCTGCCATTTTGTCTTACTGTGGCCAGTCTGCCAGAAGCGATATGTCACTAGTTGTGTATCATAAAAGAGTGATCGTTACTCCTCCCAGGGGTTATTCGAGATATCTTAATCGAAACCCTAGTAACGAGGCATTTGCTACCTTAAGAGAGTCATAGTTACTCGTCCCAATAGCTCAACCAGTCCAACATTTTTTCTTACTGCAGCCGGTCTGCCTGAAGCGAAATGTCACTAGTTGTGTATCATAAAAGAGTCATCGTTACTCCTCCGATTGGTTATTCGAGATATCTTAATCGAAACCCTAGTAACGAGGCATTGGCTACCTTAAGAGAGTCATAGTTACTCGTCCCAATTGCTCACCCAGTAAAACGTTTTTTCTTACTGCAGCCAGTCTGCCAGAAGCGATATGTCACTAGTTGTGTATCTTAAAAGAGTGATTGTTACTCCTCCCAGGGGTTATTCGAGATATCTTAATCGAAACCCTAGTAACGAGGCATTGGATACCTTAAGAGAGTCATAGTTTCTCGTCCCAATTGCTCACCCAGTCTGCCATTTTTTCTTACTGTGGCCAGTCAGCCAGAAGCGATATGTCACTAGTTGTGTATCATAAAAGAGTCATCGTTACCCCCCCCCCCCCCCAGGGGTTATTAGAGATATCTTAATCGAAACCCTAGTAACGAGGCATTGGCTACATTAAGAGAGTCATAGTTTCTCGTCCCAATTGCTCACCCAGTCCAACATTTTTTCTTACTGCAGCCAGTCTGCAAGAAGCGATATGTCACTAGTTGTGTATTATAAAAGAGTGATCGTTATTCCTCCCAGGGGTTATTCGAGATATCTTAATCGAAACCCTAGTAACGAGGCATTGGCTACCTTAAGAGAGTCATAGTTACTCGTCCCAATTGCTCACCCAGTAAAACGTTTTTTCTTACTGCAGCCAGTCTGCCAGAAGCGATATGTCACTAGTTGTGTATCTTAAAAGAGTGATTGTTACTCCTCCCAGGGGTTATTCGAGATATCTTAATCGAAACCCTAGTAACGAGGCATTGGATACCTTAAGAGAGTCATAGTTTCTCGTCCCAATTGCTCACCCAGTCTGCCATTTTTTCTTACTGTGGCCAGTCTGCCAGAAGCGATATGTCACTAGTTGTGTATCATAAAAGAGTCATCGTTACCCCCCCCCCCAGGGGTTATTAGAGATATCTTAATCGAAACCCTAGTAACGAGGCATTGGCTACATTAAGAGTGTCATAGTTACTCGTCCCAATTGCTCACCCAGTCCAACATTTTTCTTACTGCAGCCAGTCTGCAAGAAGCGATATGTCACTAGTTGTGTATTATAAAAGAGTGATCGTTATTCCTCCCAGGGGTTATTCGAGATATCTTAATCGAAACCCTAGTAACGAGGCATTGGCTACCTTAAGAGAGTCATAGTTAGTCGTCCCAATTGCTCACCCAGTAAAACGTTTTTTCTTACTGCAGCCAGTCTGCCAGAAGCGATATGTCACTAGTTGTGTATCTTAAAAGAGTGATTGTTACTCCTCCCAGAGGTTATTCGAGATATCTTAATCGAAACCCTAGTAACGAGGCATTTGATACCTTAAGAGAGTCATAGTTACTCGTCCCAATTGCTCACCCAGTCTGCCATTTTTTCTTACTGTGGCCAGTCTGCCAGAAGCGATATGTCACTAGTTGTGTATCATAAAAGAGTCATCATCACTCCTCCCAGGGGTTATTCGAGATATCTTAATCGAAACCCTAGTAACGAGGCATTGGCTACCATAAGAGAGTCATAGTTTCTCGTCCCAATTGCTCACCCAGTCCAACATTTTTTCTTACTGCAGCCAGTCTGCAAGAAGCGATATGTCACTAGTTGTGTATTATAAAAGAGTGATCGTTATTCCTCCCAGGGGTTATTCGAGATATCTTAATCGAAACCCTAGTAACGAGGCATTGGCTACCTTAAGAGAGTCATAGTTAGTCGTCCCAATTGCTCACCCAGTCCAACGTTTTTTCTTACTGCAGCCAGTCTGCCAGAAGCGATATGTCACTAGTTGCGTATCTTAAAAGAGTGATTGTTACTCCTCCCAGGGGTTATTCGAGATATCTTAATCGAAACCCTAGTAACGAGGCATTTGATACCTTAAGAGAGTCATAGTTACTCGTCCCAATTGCTCACCCAGTCTGCCATTTTTTCTTACTGTGGCCAGTCTGCCAGAAGCGATATGTCACTAGTTGTGTATCATAAAAGAGTCATCATCACTCCTCCCAGGGGTTATTCGAGATATCTTAATCGAAACCCTAGTAACGAGGCATTGGCTACCATAAGAGAGTCATAGTTACTCGTCCCAATTGCTCACCCAGTCTGCCATTTTTTCTTACTGCAGCCAGTCTGCCAGAAGCGATATGTCACTAGTTGTGTATTATAAAAGAGTCGTCGTTACTCCTCCGAGAGGTTATTCGAGATATCTTAATCGAAACCCTAGTAACGAGGCATTGGCTACCTTAAGAGAGTCATAGTTACTCGTCCCAATTGCTCACCCAGTCCAACATTTTGTCTTACAGCGGCCAGTCTGCCAGAAGCGATATGTCACTAGTTGTGTATCATAAAAGAGTGATTGTTACTCCTCCCAGAGGTTATTCGAGATATCTTAATCAAACCATAGTAACGAGGCATTGGCTACCTTAAGAGAGTCATAGTTACTCGTCCCAATTGCTCACTCAGTCTGCCATTTTTTCTTACTGCTGCCAGTCTGCCAGAAGCGATATGTCACTAGTTGTGTATCTTAAAAGAGTGATCGTTACTCCTCCCAGGGGTTATTCGAGATATCTTAATCGAAACCCTAGTAACGAGGCATTGGCTACCTTAAGAGAGTCATAGTTACTCGTCCCAATAGCTCAACCAGTCCAACATTATTTCTTACTGCAGCCAGTCTGCCAGAAGCGAAATGTCACTAGTTGTGTACCATAAAATAGTCATCATTACTCCTCCGATTGGTTATTCCAGATATCTTAATCGAAACCCTAGTAACGAGGCATTGGCTACCTTAAGAGAGTCATAGTTACTCGTCCCAATTGCTCACCGATTCTGCCATTTTGTCTTACTGTGGCCAGTCTGCCAGAAGCGATATGTCACTAGTTGTGTATCATAAAAGAGTCATCGTTACTCTTCCCAGGGGTTATTCGAGATATCTTAATCGAAACGCTAGTAACGAGGCATTGGCTACCTTAAGAGAGTCATAGTTACTCGTCCCAATTGCTCACCCAGTCCAACATTTTCTCTTACTGCAGCCAGTCTGCCAGAAGCAATTTGTCACTAGTTGTGTATCATAAAAGAGTCATCGTTTCTCCTCCCAGGGGTTATTCGAGATATCTTAATCGAAACCCTAGTAACGAGGCATTGGCTACCTTAAGAGAGTCATAGTTACTCGTCCACATTGCTCACCCAGTCTGCCATTTTGTCTTACTGTGGCCAGTCTGCCAGAAGCGATATGTCACTAGTTGTGTATCATAAAAGAGTCATCGTTACTCCTCCCAGGGGTTATTCGAGATATCTTAATCGAAACCCTAGTAACGAGGCATTGGCTACCATAAGAGCATACGGACTATCAGATCAATTGTGTGATTGGATTGAGGAGTTCCTAGATAACAGAACGCAGCACGTCATTCTCAATGGAGAGAAGTCTTCCGAAGTAAGAGTGATTTCAGGTGT
This sequence comes from Schistocerca gregaria, assembly GCF_023897955.1. NCBI lineage: Eukaryota > Metazoa > Arthropoda > Insecta > Orthoptera > Acrididae > Schistocerca > Schistocerca gregaria. The sequence goes on from NC_064931.1 coordinate 9,087,804, forward strand.
GCCGCAGGGGAGTGTCATAGGACCGTTGCTATTCACAATATACGTAAATGACCTGGTGGATGACATCGGAAGTTCACTGAGGCTTTTTGCAGATGATGCTGTGGTGTATCGAGAGGTTGCAACAATGGAAAATTGTACTGAAATGCAGGAGGATCTGCAGCGAATTGACGCATGGTGCACGGAATGGCAATTGAATCTCAATGTAGCGAAGTGTAATGTGATGCGAATACATAGAAAGATAGGTCCCTTATCATTTAGCTACAAAATAGCAGGTCAGCAACTGGAAGCAGTTAATTCCATAAATTATCTGGGAGTACGCATTAGGAGTGATTTAAAATGGAATGATCATATAAAGTTGATCGTCGGTAAAGCAGATGCCAGACTGAGATTCATTGGAAGAATCCTAAGGAAATGCAATCCGACAACAAAGGAAGTAGGTTACAGTACGCTTGTTCGCCCAATGCTTGAATACAGCTCAGCAGTGTGGGATCCGCACCAGGTAGGGTTGATAGAAGAGATAGAGAAGATCCAACGGAGAGCAGCGCGCTTCGTTACAGGATCATTTAGTAATTGCGAAAGCGTTACGGAGATGATAGATAAACTCCAGTGGAAGACTCTGCAGGAGAGACGCTCAGTAGCTCGGTACGGGCTTTTGTTGAAGTTTCGAGAACATACCTTCACCGAAGAGTCAAGCAGTATGTTGCTCCCTCCTACGTATATCTCGCGAAGAGACCATGAGGATAAAATCAGAGAGATTAGAGCCCACACAGAAGCATACCGACAATCCTTCTTTCCACGTACAATACGAGACTGGAATAGAAGGGAGAACCGATAGAGGTACTCAGGGTACCCTCCGCCACACACCGTCAGGTGGCTTGCGGAGTACGGATGTAGATGTAGATGTAGATGTAGAGAGTCATAGTTACTCGTCCCAATTGCTCACCCAGTCCAACATTTTTTCTTACTGCAGCCAGTCTGCCAGAAGCGATATGTCACTAGTTGTGTATTATAAAAGAGTCGTCGTTACTCCTCCGAGGGGTTATTCGAGATATCTTAATCGAAACCCTAGTAACGAGGCATAGGCTACCTTAAGAGAGTCATAGTTACTCGTCCCAATTGCTCACCCAGTCCAACATTTTGTCTTACTGCGCCCAGTCTGCCAGAAGCGATATGTCACTAGTTGTGTATCATAAAAGAGTGATTGTTACTCCTCCCAGAGGTTATTCGAGATATCTTAATCAAACACTAGTAACGAGGCATTGGCTACCTTAAGAGAGTCATAGTTACTCGTCCCAATTGCTCACCGATTCTGCCATTTTGTCTTACTGTGGCCAGTCTGCCAGAAGCGATATGTCACTAGTTGTGTATCATAAAAGATTCATCGTTACTCTTCCCAGGGGTTATTCGAGATATCTTAATCGAAACCCTAGTAACGAGGCATTGGCTACCTTAAGAGAGTCATACTTACTCGTCCCAATTGCTCACCCAGTCCAACATTTTCTCTTACTGCAGCCAGTCTGCCAGAAGCAATTTGTCACTAGTTGTGTATCATAAAAGAGTCATCGTTTCTCCTCCCAGGGGTTATTCGAGATATCTTAATCGAAACCCTAGTAACGAGGCATTGGCTACCTTAAGAGAGTCATAGTTACTCGTCCACATTGCTCACCCAGTCTGCCATTTTGTCTTACTGTGGCCAGTCTGCCAGAAGCGATATGTCACTAGTTGTGTATCATAAAAGAGTGATCGTTACTCCTCCCAGGGGTTATTCGAGATATCTTAATCGAAACCCTAGTAACGAGGCATTGGCTACCTTAAGAGAGTCATAGTTACTCGTCCCAATAGCTCAACCAGTCCAACATTTTTTCTTACTGCAGCCGGTCTGCCAGAAGCGAAATGTCACTAGTTGTGTATCATAAAAGAGTCATCGTTACTCCTCCGATTGGTTATTCGAGATATCTTAATCGAAACCCTAGTAACGAGGCATTGGCTACCTTAAGAGAGTCATAGTTACTCGTCCCAATTGCTCACCGATACTGCCATTTTGTCTTATTGTGGCCAGACTGCCAGAAGCGATGTGTCACTAGTTGTGTATCATAAAAGAGTCATCGTTACTCTTCCCAGGGGTTACTCGAGATATCTTAATCGAAACCCTAGTAACGAGGCATTGGCTACCATAAGAGAGTCATAGTTACTCGTCCCAATTGCTCACCCAGTCTGCCATTTTTTCTTACTGCAGCCAGTCTGCCAGAAGCGATATGTCACTAGTTGTGTATTATAAAAGAGTCGTCGTTACTCCTCCGAGAGGTTATTCGAGATATCTTAATCGAAACCCTAGTAACGAGGCATTGGCTACCTTAAGAGAGTCATAGTTACTCGTCCCAATTGCTCACCCAGTCCAACATTTTGTCTTACAGCGGCCAGTCTGCCAGAAGCGATATGTCACTAGTTGTGTATCATAAAAGAGTGATTGTTACTCCTCCCAGAGGTTATTCGAGATATCTTAATCAAACCATAGTAACGAGGCATTGGCTACCTTAAGAGAGTCATAGTTACTCGTCCCAATTGCTCACTCAGTCTGCCATTTTTTCTTACTGCTGCCAGTCTGCCAGAAGCGATATGTCACTAGTTGTGTATCTTAAAAGAGTGATCGTTACTCCTCCCAGGGGTTATTCGAGATATCTTAATCGAAACCCTAGTAACGAGGCATTGGCTACCTTAAGAGAGTCATAGTTACTCGTCCCAATAGCTCAACCAGTCCAACATTATTTCTTACTGCAGCCAGTCTGCCAGAAGCGAAATGTCACTAGTTGTGTACCATAAAATAGTCATCATTACTCCTCCGATTGGTTATTCCAGATATCTTAATCGAAACCCTAGTAACGAGGCATTGGCTACCTTAAGAGAGTCATAGTTACTCGTCCCAATTGCTCACCGATTCTGCCATTTTGTCTTACTGTGGCCAGTCTGCCAGAAGCGATATGTCACTAGTTGTGTATCATAAAAGAGTCATCGTTACTCTTCCCAGGGGTTATTCGAGATATCTTAATCGAAACGCTAGTAACGAGGCATTGGCTACCTTAAGAGAGTCATAGTTACTCGTCCCAATTGCTCACCCAGTCCAACATTTTCTCTTACTGCAGCCAGTCTGCCAGAAGCAATTTGTCACTAGTTGTGTATCATAAAAGAGTCATCGTTTCTCCTCCCAGGGGTTATTCGAGATATCTTAATCGAAACCCTAGTAACGAGGCATTGGCTACCTTAAGAGAGTCATAGTTACTCGTCCACATTGCTCACCCAGTCTGCCATTTTGTCTTACTGTGGCCAGTCTGCCAGAAGCGATATGTCACTAGTTGTGTATCATAAAAGAGTCATCGTTACTCCTCCCAGGGGTTATTCGAGATATCTTAATCGAAACCCTAGTAACGAGGCATTGGCTACCATAAGAGCATACGGACTATCAGATCAATTGTGTGATTGGATTGAGGAGTTCCTAGATAACAGAACGCAGCACGTCATTCTCAATGGAGAGAAGTCTTCCGAAGTAAGAGTGATTTCAGGTGTGCCGCAGGGGAGTGTCATAGGACCGTTGCTATTCACAATATACGTAAATGACCTGGTGGATGACATCGGAAGTTCACTGAGGCTTTTTGCAGATGATGCTGTGGTGTATCGAGAGGTTGCAACAATGGAAAATTGTACTGAAATGCAGGAGGATCTGCAGCGAATTGACGCATGGTGCACGGAATGGCAATTGAATCTCAATGTAGCGAAGTGTAATGTGATGCGAATACATAGAAAGATAGGTCCCTTATCATTTAGCTACAAAATAGCAGGTCAGCAACTGGAAGCAGTTAATTCCATAAATTATCTGGGAGTACGCATTAGGAGTGATTTAAAATGGAATGATCATATAAAGTTGATCGTCGGTAAAGCAGATGCCAGACTGAGATTCATTGGAAGAATCCTAAGGAAATGCAATCCGACAACAAAGGAAGTAGGTTACAGTACGCTTGTTCGCCCAATGCTTGAATACAGCTCAGCAGTGTGGGATCCGCACCAGGTAGGGTTGATAGAAGAGATAGAGAAGATCCAACGGAGAGCAGCGCGCTTCGTTACAGGATCATTTAGTAATTGCGAAAGCGTTACGGAGATGATAGATAAACTCCAGTGGAAGACTCTGCAGGAGAGACGCTCAGTAGCTCGGTACGGGCTTTTGTTGAAGTTTCGAGAACATACCTTCACCGAAGAGTCAAGCAGTATGTTGCTCCCTCCTACGTATATCTCGCGAAGAGACCATGAGGATAAAATCAGAGAGATTAGAGCCCACACAGAAGCATACCGACAATCCTTCTTTCCACGTACAATACGAGACTGGAATAGAAGGGAGAACCGATAGAGGTACTCAGGGTACCCTCCGCCACACACCGTCAGGTGGCTTGCGGAGTACGGATGTAGATGTAGATGTAGATGTAGAGAGTCATAGTTACTCGTCCCAATTGCTCACCCAGTCCAACATTTTTTCTTACTGCAGCCAGTCTGCCAGAAGCGATATGTCACTAGTTGTGTATTATAAAAGAGTCGTCGTTACTCCTCCGAGGGGTTATTCGAGATATCTTAATCGAAACCCTAGTAACGAGGCATAGGCTACCTTAAGAGAGTCATAGTTACTCGTCCCAATTGCTCACCCAGTCCAACATTTTGTCTTACTGCGCCCAGTCTGCCAGAAGCGATATGTCACTAGTTGTGTATCATAAAAGAGTGATTGTTACTCCTCCCAGAGGTTATTCGAGATATCTTAATCAAACACTAGTAACGAGGCATTGGCTACCTTAAGAGAGTCATAGTTACTCGTCCCAATTGCTCACCGATTCTGCCATTTTGTCTTACTGTGGCCAGTCTGCCAGAAGCGATATGTCACTAGTTGTGTATCATAAAAGATTCATCGTTACTCTTCCCAGGGGTTATTCGAGATATCTTAATCGAAACCCTAGTAACGAGGCATTGGCTACCTTAAGAGAGTCATACTTACTCGTCCCAATTGCTCACCCAGTCCAACATTTTCTCTTACTGCAGCCAGTCTGCCAGAAGCAATTTGTCACTAGTTGTGTATCATAAAAGAGTCATCGTTTCTCCTCCCAGGGGTTATTCGAGATATCTTAATCGAAACCCTAGTAACGAGGCATTGGCTACCTTAAGAGAGTCATAGTTACTCGTCCACATTGCTCACCCAGTCTGCCATTTTGTCTTACTGTGGCCAGTCTGCCAGAAGCGATATGTCACTAGTTGTGTATCATAAAAGAGTGATCGTTACTCCTCCCAGGGGTTATTCGAGATATCTTAATCGAAACCCTAGTAACGAGGCATTGGCTACCTTAAGAGAGTCATAGTTACTCGTCCCAATAGCTCAACCAGTCCAACATTTTTTCTTACTGCAGCCGGTCTGCCAGAAGCGAAATGTCACTAGTTGTGTATCATAAAAGAGTCATCGTTACTCCTCCGATTGGTTATTCGAGATATCTTAATCGAAACCCTAGTAACGAGGCATTGGCTACCTTAAGAGAGTCATAGTTACTCGTCCCAATTGCTCACCGATACTGCCATTTTGTCTTATTGTGGCCAGACTGCCAGAAGCGATGTGTCACTAGTTGTGTATCATAAAAGAGTCATCGTTACTCTTCCCAGGGGTTACTCGAGATATCTTAATCGAATTATTAGTAACGAGGTATTATCTACCTTAAGAGAGTCATAGTTACTCGTCCCAATTGCTCACCCAGTCCAACATTTTCTCTTATTACAGCCAGTCTGCCAGAAGCAATTTGTCACTAGTTGTGTATCATAAAAGAGTCATCGTTTCTCCTCCCAGGGGTTATTCGAGATATCTTAATCGAAACCCTAGTAACGAGGCATTAGCTATCTTAAGAGAGTCATAGTTACACGTCCCAATTGCTCACCCAGTCTGCCATTTTTTCTTACTGCAGCCAGTCTGCCAGAAGCGATATGTCACTTGTTGTGTATCATAAAAGAGTGATTGTTACTCCTCCCAGGGGTTATTCGAGATATCTTAATCGAAACCCTAGTAACGAGGCATTGGCTACCTTAAGAGAGTCATAGTTACTCGTCCGAATTGCTCACCCAGTCTGCCATTTTTTCTTACTGTGGCCAGTCTGCCAGAAGCGATATGTCACTAGTTGTGTATCATAAAAGAGTCATCGTTACCCCCCCCCCCCCCAGGGGTTGTTAGAGATATTTTAATCGAAACCCTAGTAACCAGGCATTGGCTACCTTAAGAGAGTCATAGTTACTCGTCCCAATTGCTCACATATTCCAACATTTTTTCTTACTGCAGCCAGTCTGCAAGAAGCGATATGTCACTAGCTGTGTATTATAAAAGAGTGATCGTTAGTCCTCCCAGGGGTTATTCGAGATATCTTAATCGAAACCCTAGTAACGAGGCATTGGCTACCTTAAGAGAGTCATAGTTACTCGTCCCAATTGCTCACCCAGTAAAACGTTTTTTCTTACTGCAGCCAGTCTGCCAGAAGCGATATGTCACTAGTTGCGTATCTTAAAAGAGTGATTGTTACTCCTCCCAGGGGTTATTCCAGATATCTTAATCGAAACCCTAGTAACGAGGCATTGGATACCTTAAGAGTCATAGTTACTCGTCCCAATTGCTCACCCAGTCTGCCATTTTTTCTTACTGTGGCCAGTCTGCCAGAAGCGATATGTCACTAGTTGTGTATCATAATAGAGTCATCGTCACTCCTCCCAGGGGTTATTCGAGATATCTTAATCGAAAACCTAGTAACGAGGCATTGGCTACCATAAGAGAGTCATAGTTACTCGTCCCAATTGCTCACCCAGTCCAACATTTTTTCTTACTGCAGCCAGTCTGCCAGAAGCGATATGTAACTAGTTGTGTATTATAAAAGAGTCGTCGTTACTCCTCCGAGTGGTTATTCGAGATATCTTAATCGAAACCCTAGTAACGAGGCATTGGCTACCTTAAGAGAGTCATAGTTACTCGTCCCAATTGCTCACCCAGTCCAACATTTTGTCTTACTGTGGCCAGTCTGCCAGAAGCGATATGTCACTAGTTGTGTATCATAAAAGAGTCATCGTTACTCCTCCCAGGGGTTATTCGAGATATCTTAATCGAAACCCTAGTAACGAGGCATTGGCTACCATAAGAGAGTCATAGTTACTCGTCCCAATTGCTCACCCAGTCCAACATTTTTTCTTACTGCAGCCAGTCTGCCAGAAGCGATATGTCACTAGTTGTGTATTATAAAAGAGTCGTCGTTACTCCTCCGAGGGGTTATTCGAGATATCTTAATCGAAACCCTAGTAACGAGGCATAGGCTACCTTAAGAGAGTCATAGTTACTCGTCCCAATTGCTCACCCAGTCCAACATTTTGTCTTACTGCGCCCAGTCTGCCAGAAGCGATATGTCACTAGTTGTGTATCATAAAAGAGTGATTGTTACTCCTCCCAGAGGTTATTCGAGATATCTTAATCAAACACTAGTAACGAGGCATTGGCTACCTTAAGAGAGTCATAGTTACTCGTCCCAATTGCTCACCGATTCTGCCATTTTGTCTTACTGTGGCCAGTCTGCCAGAAGCGATATGTCACTAGTTGTGTATCATAAAAGATTCATCGTTACTCTTCCCAGGGGTTATTCGAGATATCTTAATCGAAACCCTAGTAACGAGGCATTGGCTACCTTAAGAGAGTCATACTTACTCGTCCCAATTGCTCACCCAGTCCAACATTTTCTCTTACTGCAGCCAGTCTGCCAGAAGCAATTTGTCACTAGTTGTGTATCATAAAAGAGTCATCGTTTCTCCTCCCAGGGGTTATTCGAGATATCTTAATCGAAACCCCAGTAACGAGGCATTGGCTACCTTAAGAGAGTCATAGTTACTCGTCCCAATTGCTCACCCAGTCCAACATTTTTTCTTACTGCAGCCAGTCTGCCAGAAGCGATATGTAACTAGTTGTGTATTATAAAAGAGTCGTCGTTACTCCTCCGAGGGGTTATTCGAGATATCTTAATCGAAACCCTAGTAACGAGGCATTGGCTACCTTAAGAGAGTCATAGTTACTCGTCCCAATTGCTCACCCAGTCCAACATTTCGTCTTACTGCGGCCAGTCTGCCAGAAGCGATATGTCACTAGTTGTGTATCATAAAAGAGTGATTGTTACTCCTCCCAGAGGTTATTCGAGATATCTTAATCAAACCCTAGTAACGAGGCATTGGCTACCTTAAGAGAGTCATAGTTACTCGTCCCAATTGCTCACTCAGTCTGCCATTTTTTCTTACTGCTGCCAGTCTGCCAGAAGCGATATGTCACTATTTGTGTGTCTTAAAAGAGTGATCGTTACTCCTCCCAGGGGTTATTCGAGATATCTTAATCGAAACCCTAGTAACGAGGCATTGGCTACCTTAAGAGAGTCATAGTTACTCGTCCCAATAGCTCAACCAGTCCAACATTATTTCTTACTGCAGCCAGTCTGCCAGAAGCGAAATGTCACTAGTTGTGTACCATAAAAGAGTCATCGTTACTCCTCCGATTGGTTATTCGAGATATCTTAATCGAAACCCTAGTAACGAGGCATTGGCTACCTTAAGAGAATCATAGTTACTCGTCCAAATTGCTCACCGATTCTGCCATTTTGTCTTACTGTGGCCAGTCTGCCAGAAGCGATATGTCACTAGTTGTGTATCATAAAAGAGTCATCGTTACTCTTCCCAGGGGTTATTCGAGATATCTTAATCGAAACCCTAGTAACGAGGCATTGGCTACCTTAAGAGAGTCATACTTACTCGTCCCAATTGCTCACCCCGTCCAATATTTTCTCTTACTGCAGCCAGTCTGGCAGAAGCAATTTGTCACTAGTTGTGTATCATAAAAGAGTCATCGTTTCTCCTCCCAGGGGTTATTCGAGATATCTTAATCGAAACCCCAGTAACGAGGCATTGGCTACCTTAAGAGAGTCATAGTTACTCGTCCACATTGCTCACCCAGTCTGCCATTTTGTCTTACTGTGGCCAGTCTGCCAGAAGCGATATGTCACTAGTTGTGTATCATAAAAGAGTGATCGTTACTCCTCCCAGGGGTTATTCGAGATATCTTAATCGAAACCCTAGTAACGAGGCATTAGCTACCTTAAGAGAGTCATAGTTACTCGTCCCAATAGCTCAACCAGTCCAACATTTTTTCTTACTGCAGCCGGTCTGCCAGAAGCGAAATGTCACTAGTTGTGTATCATAAAAGAGTCATCGTTACTCCTCCGATTCGTTATTCGAGATATCTTAATCGAAACCCTAGAAACGAGGCATTGGCTACCTTAAGAGAGTCATAGTTGCTCGTCCCAATTGCTCACCGATACTGCCACTTTGTCTTATTGTGGCCAGTCTGCCAGAAGCGATATGTCACTAGTTGTGTATCATAAAAGAGTCATCGTTACTCTTCCCAGGGGTTATTCGAGATATCTTAATCGAAACCCTAGTAACGAGGTATTGGCTACCTTAAGAGAGTCATAGTTACTCGTCCCAATTGTTCATCCAGTCCAACATTTTCTCTTACTACAGCCAGTCTGCCAGAAGCAATTTGTCACTAGTTGTGTATCATAAAAGAGTCATCGTTTCTCCTCCCAGGGGTTATTCGAGATATCTTAATCGAAACCCTAGTAACGAGGCATTGGCTACCTTAAGAGAGTAATAGTTACACGTCCCAATTGCTCACCCAGTCTGCCATTTTTTCTTACTGCATCCAGTCTGCCAGAAGCGATATGTCACTTGTTGTGTATCATAAAAGAGTGATTGTTACTCCTCCCAGGGGTTATTCCAGATATCTTAATCGAAACCCTAGTAACGAGGCATTGGATACCTTAAGAGAGTCATAGTTACTCGTCCCAATTGCTCACCCAGTCTGCCATTTTTTCTTACTGTGGCCAGTCTGCCAGAAGCGATATGTCACTAGTTGTGTATCATAAAAGAGTCATCGTTACCCCCCCCCCCCCAGGGGTTATTAGAGATATCTTAATCGAAACGCTATTAACGAGGCATTGGCTACCTTAAGAGAGTCATAGTTACTCGTCCAATTGCTCACCCAGTCCAACATTTTTTCTTACTGCAGCCAGTCTGCAAGAAGCGATATGTCACTAGTTGTGTATTATAAAAGAGTGATCGTTATTCCTCCCAGGGGTTATTCGAGATATCCTAATCGAAACCCTAGTAACGAGGCATTGGCTACCTTAAGAGAGTCATAGTTACTCGTCCCAATTGCTCACCCAGTAAAACGTTATTTCTTACTGCAGCCAGTCTGCCAGAAGCGATATGTCACTAGTTGTGTATCTTAAAAGAGTGATTGTTACTCCTCCCAGGGGTTATTCGAGATATCTTAATCGAAACCCTAGTAACGAGGCATTGGCTACCTTAAGAGAGTCATAGTTACTCGTCCCAATTGCTCACCCAGTCTGCCATTTTTTCTTACTGTGGCCAGTCTGCCAGAAGCGATATGTCACTAGTTGTGTATCTTAAAAGAGTGATCGTTACTCCTCCCAGGGATTATTCGAGATATCTTAATCGAAACCCTAGTAACGAGGCATTGGCTACCTTAAGAGAGTCATAGTTACTCGTCCCAATAGCTCAACCAGTCCAACATTATTTCTTACTGCAGCCAGTCTGCCAGAAGCGAAATGTCACTATTGTGTACCATAAAAGAGTCATCGTTACTCCTCCGATTGGTTATTCGAGATATCTTAATCGAAACCCTAGTAACGAGGCATTGGCTACCTTAAGAGTGTCATAGTTACTCGTCCCAATTGCTCACCGATTCTGCCATTTTGTCTTACTGTGGCCAGTCTGCCAGAAGCGATATGTCACTAGTTGTGTATCATAAATGAGTCATCGTTACTCTTCCCAGGGGTTATTCGAGATATCTTAATCGAAACCCTAGTAACGAGGCATTGGCTACCTTAAGAGAGTCATAGTTACTCGTCCCAATTGCTCACCCAGTCCAACATTTTGTCTTACTGCAGCCAGTCTGCCAGAAGCAATTTGTCACTAGTTGTGTATCATAAAAGAGTCATCGTTTCTCCTCCCAGGGGTTATTCGAGATATCTTAATCGAAACCCTAGTAACGAGGCATTGGCTACCTTAAGAGAGTCATAGTTACTCGTCCACATTGCTCACCCAGTCTGCCATTTTGTCTTACTGTGGCCAGTCTGCCAGAAGCGATATGTCACTAGTTGTGTATCATAAAAGAGTCATCATCACTCCTCCCAGGGGTTATTCGAGATATCTTAATCGAAACCCTAGTAACGAGGCATTGGCTACCATAAGAGAGTCATAGTTACTCGTCCCAATTGCTCACCCAGTCCAACATTTTTTCTTACTGCAGCCAGTCTGCCAGAAGCGATATGTCACTATTTGTGTATTATAAAAGAGTCGTCGTTACTCCTCCGAGGGTTATTCGAGATATCTTAATCGAAACCCTAGTAACGAGGCATAGGCTACCTTAAGAGAGTCATAGTTACTCGTCCCAATTGCTCACCCAGTCCAACATTTTGTCTTACTGCGGCCAGTCTGCCAGAAGCGATATGTCACTAGTTGTGTATCATAAAAGAGTGATTGTTACTCCTCCCAGAGGTTATTCGAGATATCTTAATCGAAACCCTAGTAACGAGGCATTGGCTACCTTAAGAGAGTCATAGTTACTCGTCCCAATTGCTCACTCAGTCTGCCATTTTTTCTTACTGCGGCCAGTCTGCCAGAAGCGATATGTCACTACTTGTGTATCTTAAAAGATTGATCGTTACTCCTCCCAGGGGTTATTCGAGATATCTTAATCGAAACCCTAGTAACGAGGCATTGGCTACCCTAATAGAGTCATAGTTACTCGTCCCAATAGCTCAACCAGTCCGACATTTTTTCTTACTGCAGCCAGTCTGCCAGAAGCGAAATGTCACTAGTTGTGTATCATAAAAGAGTCATCGTTACTCCTCCGATTGGTTATTCAAGATATCTTAATCGAAACCCTAGTAACGAGGCATTGGCTACCTTAAGAGAGTCATAGTTTCTCGTCCCAATTGCTCACCGATTCTCCCATTTTGTCTTACTGTGGCCAGTCTGCCAGAAGCGATATGTCACTAGTTGTGTATCATAAAAGAGTCAACGTTACTCTTCCCAGGGGTTATTCGAGATATCTTAATCGAAACCCTAGTAACGAGGCATTGGCTACCTAAAGAGAGTCATACTTACTCGTCCCAATTGCTCACATAGTCCAACATTTTCTCTTACTGCAGCCAGTCTGCCAGAAGCAATTTGTCACTAGTTGTGTATCATAAAAGAGTCATCGTTTCTCCTCCCAGGGGTTATTCCAGATATCTTAATCGAAACCCTAGTAACGAGGCATTGGCTACCTTAAGAGAGTCATAGTTACTCGTCCAATTGCTCACCCAGTCCAACATTTTTTCTTACTGCAGCCAGTCTGCAAGAAGCGATATGTCACTAGTTGTGTATTATAAAAGAGTGATCGTTATTCCTCCCAGGGGTTATTCGAGATATCCTAATCGAAACCCTAGTAACGAGGCATTGGCTACCTTAAGAGAGTCATAGTTACTCGTCCCAATTGCTCACCCAGTAAAACGTTATTTCTTACTGCAGCCAGTCTGCCAGAAGCGATATGTCACTAGTTGTGTATCTTAAAAGAGTGATTGTTACTCCTCCCAGGGGTTATTCGAGATATCTTAATCGAAACCCTAGTAACGAGGCATTGGCTACCTTAAGAGAGTCATAGTTACTCGTCCCAATTGCTCACCCAGTCTGCCATTTTTTCTTACTGTGGCCAGTCTGCCAGAAGCGATATGTCACTAGTTGTGTATCATAAAAGAGTCATCGTTACCCCCCCCCCCCAGGGGTTATTAGAGATATCTTAATCGAAACGCTATTAACGAGGCATTGGCTACCTTAAGAGAGTCATAGTTACTCGTCCAATTGCTCACCCAGTCCAACATTTTTTCTTACTGCAGCCAGTCTGCAAGAAGCGATATGTCACTAGTTGTGTATTATAAAAGAGTGATCGTTATTCCTCCCAGGGGTTATTCGAGATATCCTAATCGAAACCCTAGTAACGAGGCATTGGCTACCTTAAGAGAGTCATAGTTACTCGTCCCAATTGCTCACCCAGTAAAACGTTATTTCTTACTGCAGCCAGTCTGCCAGAAGCGATATGTCACTAGTTGTGTATCTTAAAAGAGTGATTGTTACTCCTCCCAGGGGTTATTCGAGATATCTTAATCGAAACCCTAGTAACGAGGCATTGGCTACCTTAAGAGAGTCATAGTTACTCGTCCCAATTGCTCACCCAGTCTGCCATTTTTTCTTACTGTGGCCAGTCTGCCAGAAGCGATATGTCACTAGTTGTGTATCTTAAAAGAGTGATCGTTACTCCTCCCAGGGATTATTCGAGATATCTTAATCGAAACCCTAGTAACGAGGCATTGGCTACCTTAAGAGAGTCATAGTTACTCGTCCCAATAGCTCAACCAGTCCAACATTATTTCTTACTGCAGCCAGTCTGCCAGAAGCGAAATGTCACTATTGTGTACCATAAAAGAGTCATCGTTACTCCTCCGATTGGTTATTCGAGATATCTTAATCGAAACCCTAGTAACGAGGCATTGGCTACCTTAAGAGTGTCATAGTTACTCGTCCCAATTGCTCACCGATTCTGCCATTTTGTCTTACTGTGGCCAGTCTGCCAGAAGCGATATGTCACTAGTTGTGTATCATAAATGAGTCATCGTTACTCTTCCCAGGGGTTATTCGAGATATCTTAATCGAAACCCTAGTAACGAGGCATTGGCTACCTTAAGAGAGTCATAGTTACTCGTCCCAATTGCTCACCCAGTCCAACATTTTGTCTTACTGCAGCCAGTCTGCCAGAAGCAATTTGTCACTAGTTGTGTATCATAAAAGAGTCATCGTTTCTCCTCCCAGGGGTTATTCGAGATATCTTAATCGAAACCCTAGTAACGAGGCATTGGCTACCTTAAGAGAGTCATAGTTACTCGTCCACATTGCTCACCCAGTCTGCCATTTTGTCTTACTGTGGCCAGTCTGCCAGAAGCGATATGTCACTAGTTGTGTATCATAAAAGAGTCATCATCACTCCTCCCAGGGGTTATTCGAGATATCTTAATCGAAACCCTAGTAACGAGGCATTGGCTACCATAAGAGAGTCATAGTTACTCGTCCCAATTGCTCACCCAGTCCAACATTTTTTCTTACTGCAGCCAGTCTGCCAGAAGCGATATGTCACTATTTGTGTATTATAAAAGAGTCGTCGTTACTCCTCCGAGGGTTATTCGAGATATCTTAATCGAAACCCTAGTAACGAGGCATAGGCTACCTTAAGAGAGTCATAGTTACTCGTCCCAATTGCTCACCCAGTCCAACATTTTGTCTTACTGCGGCCAGTCTGCCAGAAGCGATATGTCACTAGTTGTGTATCATAAAAGAGTGATTGTTACTCCTCCCAGAGGTTATTCGAGATATCTTAATCGAAACCCTAGTAACGAGGCATTGGCTACCTTAAGAGAGTCATAGTTACTCGTCCCAATTGCTCACTCAGTCTGCCATTTTTTCTTACTGCGGCCAGTCTGCCAGAAGCGATATGTCACTACTTGTGTATCTTAAAAGATTGATCGTTACTCCTCCCAGGGGTTATTCGAGATATCTTAATCGAAACCCTAGTAACGAGGCATTGGCTACCCTAATAGAGTCATAGTTACTCGTCCCAATAGCTCAACCAGTCCGACATTTTTTCTTACTGCAGCCAGTCTGCCAGAAGCGAAATGTCACTAGTTGTGTATCATAAAAGAGTCATCGTTACTCCTCCGATTGGTTATTCAAGATATCTTAATCGAAACCCTAGTAACGAGGCATTGGCTACCTTAAGAGAGTCATAGTTTCTCGTCCCAATTGCTCACCGATTCTCCCATTTTGTCTTACTGTGGCCAGTCTGCCAGAAGCGATATGTCACTAGTTGTGTATCATAAAAGAGTCAACGTTACTCTTCCCAGGGGTTATTCGAGATATCTTAATCGAAACCCTAGTAACGAGGCATTGGCTACCTAAAGAGAGTCATACTTACTCGTCCCAATTGCTCACATAGTCCAACATTTTCTCTTACTGCAGCCAGTCTGCCAGAAGCAATTTGTCACTAGTTGTGTATCATAAAAGAGTCATCGTTTCTCCTCCCAGGGGTTATTCCAGATATCTTAATCGAAACCCTAGTAACGAGGCATTGGCTACCTTAAGAGAGTCATAGTTACTCGTCCCAATTGCTCACCGATACTGCCATTTTGTCTTATTGTGGCCAGTCTGCCAGAAGCGATATGTCACTAGTTGTGTATCATAAGAGAGTCATCGTTACTCTTCCCAGGGGTTATTCGAGATATCTTAATCGAAACCCTAGTAACGAGGTATTGGCTACCTTAAGAGTGTCATAGTTACTCGTCCCAATTGCTCACCCAGTCCAACATTTTCTCTTACTACAGCCAGTCTGCCAGAAGCAATTTGTCACTAGTTGTGTATCATAAAAGAGTCATCGTTTCTCCTCCCAGGGGTTATTCGAGATATCTTAATCGAAACCCTAGTAACGAGGCATTGGCTACATTAAGAGAGTAATAGTTACACGTCCCAATTGCTCACCCAGTCTGCCATTTTTTCTTACTGCATCCAGTCTGCCAGAAGCGATATGTCACTAGTTGTGTATCATAAAAGAGTCATCGTTACCCCCCCCCCCCAGGGGTTATTAGAGATATCTTAATCGAAACCTTAGTAACGAGGCATTGGCTACCTTAAGAGAGTCATAGTTACTCGTCCCAATTGCTCACCCAGTCCAACATTTTTTCTTACTGCAGCCAGTCTGCAAGAAGCGATATGTCACTAGTTGTGTATTATAAAAGAGTGATCGTTATTCCTCCCAGGGGTTATTCGAGATATCTTAATCGAAACCCTAGTAACGAGGCATTGGCTACCTTAAGAGAGTCATAGTTACTCGTCCCAATTGCTCACCCAGTAAAAAGTTTTTTCTTACTGCAGCCAGTCTGCCAGGAGCGATATGTCACTAGTTGTGTATCTTAAAAGAGTGATTGTTACTCCTCCCAGGGGTTATTCAAGATATCTTAATCGAAACCCTAGTAACGAGGCATTGGATACCTTAAGAGAGTCATAGTTACTCGTCCCAATTGCTCACCCAGTCTGCCATTTTTTCTTACTGTGGCCAGTCTGCCAGAAGCGATATGTCACTAGTTGTGTATCATAAAAGAGTCATCGTCACTCCTCCCAGGGGTTATTCGAGATATCTTAATCGAAACCCTAGTAACGAGGCATTGGCTACCATAAGAGAGTCATAGTTACTCGTCCCAATTGCTCACCCAGTCCAACATTTTTTCTTACTGCAGCCAGTCTGCCAGAAGCGATATGTCACTAGTTGTGTATTATAAAAGAGTCGTCGTTACTCCTCCGAGGGGTTATTCGAGATATCTTAATCGAAACCCTAGTAACGATGTATTGGCTACCTTAAGAGAGTCATAGTTAGTCGTCCCAATTGCCCACCCAGTCCAACATTTTCTCTTACTACAGCCAGTCTGCCAGAAGCGATATGTCACTAGTTGTGTATCTTAAAAGAGTGATCGTTACTCCTCCAAGGGGTTATTCGAGATATCTTAATCGAAACACTAGTAACGAGGCATTGGATACCTTAAGAGAGTCATAGTTACTCGTCCCAATTGCTCACCCAGTCTGCCATTTTTTCTTACTGTGGCCAGTCTGCCAGAAGCGATATGTCACTAGTTGTGTATCATAAAAGAGTCATCGTCACTCCTCCCAGGGGTTATTCGAGATATCTTAATCGAAACCCTAGTAACGAGGCATTGGCTACCATAAGAGAGTCATAGTTACTCGTCCCAATTGCTCACCCAGTCCAACATTTTTTCTTACTGCAGCCAGTCTGCCAGTAGCGATATGTCACTAGTTGTGTATTATAAAAGTGTCGTCGTTACTCCTCCGAGGGGTTATTCGAGATATCTTAATCGAAACCCTAGTAACGAGGCATTGGCTACCTTAAGAGAGTCATAGTTACTCGTCCCAATAGCTCAACCAGTCCAACATTATTTCTTACTGCAGCCAGTCTGCCAGAAGCGAAATGTCACTAGTTGTGTACCATAAAAGAGTCATCGTTACTCCTCCGATTGGTTATTCGAGATATCTTAATCGAAACCCTAGTAACGAGGCATTGGCTACCTTAAGAGGGTCATAGTTACTCGTCCCAATTGCTCACCGATTCTGCCATTTTCTCTTACTGTGGCCAGTCTGCCAGAAGCGATATGTCACTAGTTGTGTATCATAAAAGAGTCATCGTTACTCTTACCAGGGGTTATTCGAGATATCTTAATCGAAACCCTAGTAACGAGGCATTGGCTACCTTAAGAGAGTCATAGTTACTCGTCCCAATTGCTCACCCAGTCCAACATTTTCTCTTACTGCAGCCAGTCTGCCAGAAGCAATTTGTCACTAGTTGTGTATCATAAAAAAGTCCTCGTTTCTCCTCCCAGGGGTTATTCGAGATATCTTAATCGAAACCCTAGTAACGAGGCATTGGCTACCTTAAGAGAGTCATAGTTACTCGTCCACATTGCTCACACAGTCTGCCATTTTGTCTTACTGTGGCCAGTCTGCCAGAAGCGATATGTCACTAGTTGTGTATCATAAAAGCGTCATCGTTACTCCTCCCAGGGGTTATTCGAGATATCTTAATCGAAACCCTAGTAACGAGGCATTGGCTACCTAAAGAGAGTCATAGTTACTCGTTCCAATTGCTCACCTATTCTGCCATTTTGTCTTATTGTGGCCAGTCTGCCAGAAGCGATATGTCACTAGTTGTGTATCATAAAAGAGTCATCGTTACTCTTCCCAGGGGTTATTCGAGATATCTTAATCGAAACCCTAGTAACGATGTATTGGCTACCTTAAGAGAGTCATAGTTACTCGTCCCAATTGCCCACCCAGTCCAACATTTTCTCTTACTACAGCCAGTCTGCCAGAAGCGATATGTCACTAGTTGTGTATCTTAAAAGAGTGATCGTTACTCCTCCAAGGGGTTATTCGAGATATCTTAATCGAAACACTAGTAACGAGGCATTGGATACCTTAAGAGAGTCATAGTTACTCGTCCCAATTGCTCACCCAGTCTGCCATTTTTTCTTACTGTGGCCAGTCTGCCAGAAGCGATATGTCACTAGTTGTGTATCATAAAAGAGTCATCGTTACCCCCCCCCCCCCCCCCCAGGGGTTATTAGAGATATCTTAATCGAAACCTTAGTAACGAGGCATTGGCTACCTTAAGAGAGTCATAGTTACTCGTCCCAATTGCTCACCCAGTCCAACATTTTTTCTTACTGCAGCCAGTCTGCAAGAAGCGATATGTCACTAGTTGTGTATTATAAAAGAGTGATCGTTATTCCTCCCAGGGGTTATTCGAGATATCTTAATCGAAACCCTAGTAACGAGGCATTGGCTACCTTAAGAGAGTCATAGTTACTCGTCCCAATTGCTCACCCAGTAAAAAGTTTTTTCTTACTGCAGCCAGTCTGCCAGGAGCGATATGTCACTAGTTGTGTATCTTAAAAGAGTGATTGTTACTCCTCCCAGGGGTTATTCAAGATATCTTAATCGAAACCCTAGTAACGAGGCATTGGATACCTTAAGAGAGTCATAGTTACTCGTCCCAATTGCTCACCCAGTCTGCCATTTTTTCTTACTGTGGCCAGTCTGCCAGAAGCGATATGTCACTAGTTGTGTATCATAAAAGAGTCATCGTCACTCCTCCCAGGGGTTATTCGAGATATCTTAATCGAAACCCTAGTAACGAGGCATTGGCTACCATAAGAGAGTCATAGTTACTCGTCCCAATTGCTCACCCAGTCCAACATTTTTTCTTACTGCAGCCAGTCTGCCAGAAGCGATATGTCACTAGTTGTGTATTATAAAAGAGTCGTCGTTACTCCTCCGAGGGGTTGTTCGAGATATCTTAATCGAAACCCTAGTAACGAGGCATTGGCTACCTTAAGAGAGTCATAGTTACTCGTCCCAATAGCTCAACCAGTCCAACATTATTTCTTACTGCAGCCAGTCTGCCAGAAGCGAAATGTCACTAGTTGTGTACCATAAAAAAGTCATCGTTACTCCTCCGATTGGTTATTCGAGATATCTTAATCGAAACCCTAGTAACGAGGCATTGGCTACCTTAAGAGAGTCATAGTTACTCGTCCCAATTGCTCACCGATTCTGCCATTTTGTCTTACTGTGGCCAGTCTGCCAGAAGCGATATGTCACTAGTTGTGTATCATAAATGAGTCATCGTTACTCTTACCAGGGGTTATTCGAGATATCTTAATCGAAACCCTAGTAACGAGGTTTGGCTACCTTAAGAGAGTCATAGTTACTCGTCCCAATTGCTCACCCAGTCCAACATTTTCTCTTACTGCAGCCAGTCTGCCAGAAGCAATTTGTCACTAGTTGTGTATCATAAAAAAGTCCTCGTTTCTCCTCCCAGGGGTTATTCGAGATATCTTAATCGAAACCCTAGTAACGAGGCATTGGCTACCTTAAGAGAGTCATAGTTACTCGTCCACATTGCTCACACAGTCTGCCATTTTGTCTTACTGTGGCCAGTCTGCCAGAAGCGATATGTCACTAGTTGTGTATCATAAAAGCGTCATCGTTACTCCTCCCAGGGGTTATTCGAGATATCTTAATCGAAACTCTAGTAACGAGGCATTGGCTACCTAAAGAGAGTCATAGTTACTTGTCCCAATTGCTCACCGATTCTGCCATTTTTTCTTACTGTTGCCAGTCTTCCAGAGGCGATATGTCACTAGCTGTGTATCATAAAAGAGTCATCGTTACTCCTCAAAGGGGTTATTCGAGATATCTTAATCGAAACCCTAGTAACGAGGCATTGGCTACCTTAAGAGAGTCATAGTTACTCGTCCCAGTTGCTCACCCAGTCCAACATTTTTTCTTACTGCGACCAGTCTGCCAGAAGCGATATGTCACTAGTTGTGTATCATGAAAGAGTGATCGTTACTCCTCCCAGGGGTTATTCGAGATATCTTAATCGAAACCCTAGTAACGATGTATTGGCTACCTTAAGAGAGTCATAGTTACTCGTCCCAATTGCCCACCCAGTCCAACATTTTCTCTTACTACAGCCAGTCTGCCAGAAGCGATATGTCACTAGTTGTGTATCTTAAAAGAGTGATCGTTACTCCTCCCAGGGGTTATTCGAGATATCTTAATCGAAACCCTAGTAACGAGGCATTGGCTACCTTAAGAGAGTCATAGTTACTCGTCCACATTGCTCACCCAGTCTGCCATTTTGTCTTACTGTGGCCAGTCTGCCAGAGGCGATATGTCACTAGTTGTGTATCATAAAAGCGTCATCGTTACTCCTCCCAGGGGTTATTCGAGATATCTTAATCGAAACCCTAGTAACGAAGCATTGGCTACCTAAAGAGAGTCATAGTTACTCGTTCCAATTGCTCACCTATTCTGCCATTTTGTCTTATTGTGGCCAGTCTGCTAGAAGCGATATGTCACTAGTTGTGTATCATAAAAGAGTCATCGTTACTCTTCCCAGGGGTTATTCGAGATATCTTAATCGAAATCCTAGTAACGATGTATTGGCTACCTTAAGAGAGTCATAGTTACTCGTCCCAATAGCTCAACCAGTCCAACATTTTCTCTTAGTACAGCCAGTCTGCCAGAAGCGATATGTCACTAGTTGTGTATCTTAAAAGAGTGATCGTTACTCCTCCCAGGGGTTATTCGAGATATCTTAATCGAAACACTAGTAACGAGGCATTGGCTACCTTAAGAGAGTCATAGTTACTCGTCCCAATAGCTCAACCAGTCCAACATTATTTCTTACTGCAGATAGTCTGCCAGAAGCGAAATGTCACTAGTTGTGTACCATAAAAGAGTCATCGTTACTCCTCCGATTGGTTATTCGAGATATCTTAATCGAAACCCTAGTAACGAGGCATTGGCTACCTTAAGAGAGTCATAGTTACTCGTCCCAATTGCTAACCAATTCAGCCATTTTGTCTTACTGTGGCCAATCTGCCAGAAGCGATATGTCACTAGTTGTGTATCATAAAAGAGTCATCGTATACTTTTCCCAGGGGTTATTCGAGATATCTTAATCGAAACCATAGTAACGAGGCATTGGCTTCCTTAAGAGAGTCATAGTTACTCGTCCCAATTGCTCACCCAGTCCAACATTTTCTCTTACTGCAGCCATTCTGCCAGAAGCGATATGTCACTAGCTGTGTTTCATAAAAGAGCCATCGTTACTCCTCAAAGGGGTTATTCGAGATATCTTAATCGAAACCCTAGTAACGAGGCATTGGCTACCTTAAGAGAGTCATAGTTACTCGTCCCAATTGCTCACCCAGTCCAACATTTTTTCTTACTGCGACCAGTCTGCCAGAAGCGATATGTCACTAGTTGTGTATCATAAAAGAGTGATCGTTACTCCTCCCAGGGGTTATTCGAGATATCTTAATCGAAACCCTAGTAACGAGGCATTGGCTACCTTAAGAGAGTCATAGTTACTCGTTCCAATTGCTCACCTATTCTGCCATTTTGTCTTATTGTGGCCAGTCTGCCAGAAGCGATATGTCACTAGTTGTGTATCATAAAAGAGTCATCGTTACTCTTCCCAGGGGTTATTCGAGATATCTTAATCGAAACAGTAGTAACGAGGTATTGGCTACCTTAAGAGAGTCATAGTTACTCGTCCCAATTGCTCACCCAGTCCAACATTTTCTCTTACTGCAGCCATTCTGCCAGAAGCGATATGTCACTAGCTGTGTTTCATAAAAGAGTCATCGTTACTCCTCAAAGGGGTTATTCGAGATATCTTAATCGAAACCCTAGTAATGAGGCATTGGCTACCTTAAGAGAGTCTTAGTTACACGTCCCAATTGCTCACCCAGTCTGCCATTTTTTCTTACTGCAGCCAGTCTGCCAGAAGCGATATGTCACTAGTTGTGTATCATAAAAGAGTCATCGTTACTACTCCCGGGGGTTATTCGAGATATCTTAATCGAAACCCTAGTAACGAGGCATTGGCTACCTAAAGAGAGTCATAGTTACTCGTCCCAATTGCTCACCGAATCTGCCATTTTTTCTTACTGTGGCCAGTCTGCCAGAAGCGATATGTCACTAGTTGTGTATCATAAAAGAGTCATCGTTACTCCTCCCAGGGGTTATTCGAGATATCTTAATCGAAACCCTAGTAACGAGGCTTTGGCTACCTTAAGAGAGTCATAGTTACTCGTTCCAATTGCTCACCTATTCTGCCATTTTGTCTTATTGTGGCCAGTCTGCCAGGAGCGATATGTCACTAGTTGTGTATCATAAAAGAGTCATCGTTACTCTTCCCAGGGGTTATTCGAGATATCTTAATCGAAACCCTAGTAACGAGGTATTGGCTACCTTAAGAGAGTCATAGTTACTCGTCCCAATTGCTCACCCAGTCCAACATTTTTTCTTACTGCGACCAGTCTGCCAGAAGCGATATGTCATTAGTTGTGTATCATAAAAGAGTGGTCGTTACTCCTCCCAGGGGTTATTCGAGATATCTTAATCGAAACCCTAGTAACGAGGTATTGGCTACCTAAAGAGAGTCATAGTTACTCGTCCCAATTGCTCACCGATTCTGCCATTTTTTCTTACTGTGGCCAGTCTGCCAGAAGCGATATGTCACTAGCTGTGTATCATAAAAGAGTCATCGTTACTCCTCAAAGGGGTTATTCGAGATATCTTAATCGAAACCCTAGTAACGCGGCATTGGCTACCTTAAGAGAGTCATAGTTACTCGTCCCAATTGCTCACCCAGTCCAACATTTTTTCTTACTGCGACCAGTCTGCCAGAAGCGATATGTCATTAGTTGTGTATCATAAAAGAGTGGTCGTTACTCCTCCCAGGGGTTATTCGAGATATCTTAATCGAAACCCTAGTAACGAGGCTTTGGCTACCTTATGAGAGTCATAGTTACTCGTTCCAATAGCTCACCTATTCTGATATTTTGTCTTATTGTGGCCAGTCTGCCAGAAGCGATATGTCACTAGTTGTGTATCATAAAAGAGTCATCGTTACTCTTCCCAGGGGTTATTCGAGATATCTTAATCGAAACCCTAGTAACGAGGTATTGGCTACCTTAAGAGAGTCATAGTTACTCGTCCCAATTGCTAAACCAGTCCAACATTTTCTCGTACTACAGCCAGTCTGCCAGAAGCAATTTGTCACTAGTTGTGTATCATAAAAGAGTCATCGTTTCTCCTCCCAGGGGTTATTCGAGATATCTTAATCGAAACCCTAGAAACGAGGCATTGGCTACCTTAAGAGAGTCATAGTTACACGTCCCAATTGCTCACCCAGTCTGCCATTTTTTGTTACTGCAGCCAGTCTGCCAGAAGCGATATGTCACTTGTTGTGTATCATAAAAGAGTGATTGTTACTCCTCCCAGGGGTTATTCGAGATATCTTAATCGAAACCCTAGTAACAAGGCATTGGATACCTTAAGAGATTCATAGTTACTCGTCCCAATTGCTCACCCAGTCTGCCATTTTTTTCTTAATGTGGCCAGTCTGCCAGAAGCGATATGTCACTAGTTGTGTATCATAAAAGAGTCATCGTTACCCCCCCCCAGGAGTTATTCGAGATATCTTAATCGAAGCCCTAGTAACGAGGCATTGGCTACCTTAAGAGAGTCATAGTTACTCGTCCCAATTGCTCACCCAGTCCAACATTTTCTCTTACTGCAGCCAGTCTGCAAGAAGCGATATGTCACTAGTTGTGTATCATAAAACAGTCATCGTTACACTTCCCAGGGGTTATTCGAGATATCTTAATCGAAACCCTAGTAACGATGTATTGGCTACCTTAAGAGAGTCATAGTTACTCGTCCCAATTGCTCACCCAGTCTGCCATTTTTTTCTTAATGTGGCCAGTCTGCCAGAAGCGATATGTCACTAGTTGTGTATCATAAAAGAGTCATCGTTACCCCCCCCCAGGAGTTATTCGAGATATCTTAATCGAAGCCCTAGTAACGAGGCATTGGCTACCTTAAGAGAGTCATAGTTACTCGTCCCAATTGCTCACCCAGTCCAACATTTTCTCTTACTGCAGCCAGTCTGCAAGAAGCGATATGTCACTAGTTGTGTATCTTAAAAGAGTGATCGTTACTCCTCGCAGGGGTTATTCGAGATATCTTAATCAAAACACTAGTAACGAGGCATTGGCTACCTTAAGAGAGTCATAGTTACTCGTCCCAATAGCTCAACCAGTCCAACATTATTTCTTACTGCAGATAGTCTGCCAGAAGCGAAATGTCACTAGTTGTGTACCATAAAAGAGTCATCGTTACTCCTCCGATTGGTTATTCGAGATATCTTAATCGAAACCCTAGTAACGAGGCATTGGCTACCTTAAGAGAGTCATAGTTACTCGTCCCAATTGCTAACCAATTCTGACATTTTGTCTTACTGTGGCCAATCTGCCAGAAGCGATATGTCACTAGTTGTGTATCATAAAAGAGTCATCGTTACTTTTCCCAGGGGTTATTCGAGATATCTTAATCGAAACCCTAGTAACGAGGCATGGGCTACCTTAAGAGAGTCATAGTTACTCGTCCCAATTGCTCACCCAGTCCAACATTTTCTCTTACTGCATCCAGTCTGCCAGAAGCGATATGTCACTAGCTGTGTTTCATAAAAGAGTCATCGTTACTCCTCAAAGGGGTTATTCGAGATATCTTAATCGAAACCCTAGTAACGAGGCATTGGCTACCTTAAGAGAGTCATAGTTACTCGTCCCAATTGCTCACCCAGTCCAACATTTTTTCTTACTGCGACCAGTCTGCCAGAAGCGATATGTCACTAGTCGTGTATCATAAAAGAGTGATCGTTACTCCTCCCAGGGGTCATTTGAGATATCTTAATCGAAACCCTAGTAACGAGGCATTGGCTACCTTAAGAGAGTCATAGTTACTCGTTCCAATTGCTCACCTATTCTGCCATTTTGTCTTATTGTGGCCAGTCTGCCAGAAGCGATATGTCACTAGATGTGTATCATAAAAGAGTCATCGTTACTCTTCCCAGGGGTTATTCGAGATATCTTAATCGAAACCCTAGTAACGAGGTATTGGCTACCTTAAGAGAGTCATAGTTACTCGTCCCAATTGCTCACCCAGTCCAACATTTTCTCTTACTACAGGCAGTCTGCCAGAAGCAATTTGTCACTAGTTGTGTATCATAAAAGAGTCGTCGTTTCTCCTCCCAGGGGTTATTCGAGATATCTTAATCGAAACCCTAGTAATGAGGCATTGGCTACCTTAAGAGAGTCATAGTTACACGTCCCATTTGCTCACCCAGTCTGCCATTTTTTCTTACTGCAGCCAGTCTGCCAGAAGCGATATGTCACTAGTTGTGTATCATAAAAGAGTCATCGTTACTACTCCCGGGGGTTATTCGAGATATCTTAATCGAAACCCTAGTAACGAGGCATTGGCTACCTAAAGAGAGTCATAGTTACTCGTTCCAATTGCTCACCTATTCTGATATTTTGTCTTATTGTGGCCAGTCTGCCAGAAGCGATATGTCACTAGTTGTGTATCATAAAAGAGTCATCGTTACTCTTCCCAGGGGTTATTCGAGATATCTTAATCGAAACCCTAGTAACGATGTATTGGCTACCTTAAGAGAGTCATAGTTACTCGTCCCAATTGCTCACCCAGTCCAACATTTTCTCGTACTACAGCCAGTCTGCCAGTAGCAATTTGTCACTAGTTGTGTATCATAAAAGAGTCATCGTTTCTCCTCCCAGAGGTTATTCGAGATATCTTAATCGAAACCCTAGAAACGAGGCATTGGCTACCTTAAGAGAGTCATAGTTACACGTCCCAATTGCTCACCCAGTCTGCCATTTTTTGTTACTGCAGCCAGTCTGCCAGAAGCGATATGTCACTTGTTGTGTATCATAAAAGAGTGATTGTTACTCCTCCCAGGGGTTATTCGAGATATCTTCATCGAAACCCTAGTAACAAGGCATTGGATACCTTAAGAGATTCATAGTTACTCGTCCCAATTGCTCACCCAGTCTGCCATTTTTTTCTTAATGTGGCCAGTCTGCCAGAAGCGATATGTCACTAGTTGTGTATCATAAAAGAGTCATCGTTACCCCCCCCCCCCCCCCAGGAGTTATTCGAGATATCTTAATCGAAGCACTAGTAACGAGGCATTGGCTACCTTAAGAGAGTCATAGTTACTCGTCCCAATTGCTCACCCAGTCCAACATTTTTTCTTACTGCAGCCAGTCTGCAGGAAGCGATATGTCACTAGTTGTGTATTACAAAAGAGTGATCGTTATTCTTCCCAGGGGTTATTCGAGGTATCTTAATCGAAACCCTAGTAACGAGGCATTGGCTACCTTAAGAGAGTCATAGTTACTCGCTCCAATTGCTCACCCAGTAAAACGTTTTTCTTACTGCAGCCAGTCTGCCAGAAGCGATATGTCACTAGTTGTGTATCTTAAAAGAGTGATTGTTACTCCTCCCAGGGGTTATTCGAGATATCTTAATCGAAACCCTAGTAACGAGGCATTGGCTACCATAAGAGAGTCATAGTTACTCGTCCCAATTGCTCACCCAGTCCAACATTTTTTCTTACTGCAGCCAGTCTGCCAGAAGCGATATGTCACTAGTTGTGTATTATAAAAGAGTCGTCGTTACTCCTCCGAGGGGTTATTCGAGATATCTTAATCGAAACCCTAGTAACGAGGCATTGGCTACCTTAAGAGAGTCATAGTTACTCGTCCCAATTGCTCACCTATTCAGCCATTTTGTCTTATTGTGGCCAGTCTGCCAGAAGCGATATGTCACTAGTTGTGTATCATAAAAGAGTCATCGTTACCCCCCCCCCCCAGGAGTTATTCGAGATATCTTAATCGAAGCACTAGTAACGAGGCATTGGCTACCTTAAGAGAGTCATAGTTACTCGTCCCAATTGCTCACCCAGTCCAACATTTTTTCTTACTGCAGCCAGTCTGCAAGAAGCGATATGTCACTAGTTGTGTATTACAAAAGAGTGATCGTTATTCCTCCCAGGGGTTATTCGAGATATCTTAATCGAAACCCTAGTAACGAGGCATTGGCTACCTTAAGAGAGTCATAGTTACTCGTTCCAATTGCTCACCCAGTAAAACGTTTTTCTTACTGCAGCCAGTCTGCCAGAAGCGATATGTCACTAGTTGTGTATCTTAAAAGAGTGATTGTTACTCCTCCCAGGGGTTATTCGAGATATCTTAATCGAAACCCTAGTAACGAGGCATTGGCTACCATAAGAGAGTCATAGTTACTCGTCCCAATTGCTCACCCAGTCCAACATTTTTTCTTACTGCAGCCAGTCTGCCAGAAGCGATATGTCACTAGTTGTGTATCATAAAACAGTCATCGTTACACTTCCCAGGGGTTATTCGAGATATCTTAATCGAAACCCTAGTAACGATGTATTGGCTACCTTAAGAGAGTCATAGTTACTCGTCCCAATTGCTCACCCAGTCCAACATTTTCTCTTAGTACAGCCAGTCTGCCAGAAGCGATATGTCACTAGTTGTGTATCTTAAAAGAGTGATCGTTACTCCTCCCTGGGGTTATTCGAGATATCTTAATCAAAACACTAGTAACGAGGCATTGGCTACCTTAAGAGAGTCATAGTTACTCGTCCCAATAGCTCAACCAGTCCAACATTATTTCTTACTGCAGATAGTCTGCCAGAAGCGAAATGTCACTAGTTGTGTACCATAAAAGAGTCATCGTTACTCCTCCGATTGGTTATTCGAGATATCTTAATCGAAACCCTAGTAACGAGGCATTGGCTACCTTAAGAGAGTCATAGTTACTCGTCCCAATTGCTAACCAATTCTGACATTTTGTCTTACTGTGGCCAATCTGCCAGAAGCGATATGTCACTAGTTGTGTATCATAAAAATGTCATCGTTACTTTTCCCAGGGGTTATTCGAGATGTCTTAATCGAAACCCTAGTAACGAGGCTTTGGCTACCTTAAGAGAGTCATAGTTACTCGTCCCAATTGCTCACCCAGTCCAACATTTTCTCTTACTGCAGCCAGTCTGCCAGAAGCGATATGTCACTAGCTGTGTTTCATAAAAGAGTCATCGTTACTCCTCAAAGGGGTTATTCGAGATATCTTAATCGAAACCCTAGTAATGAGGCATTGGCTACCTTAAGAGAGTCATAGTTACACGTCCCATTTGCTCACCCAGTCTGCCATTTTTTCTTACTGCAGCCAGTCTGCCAGAAGCGATATGTCACTAGTTGTGTATCATAAAAGAGTCATCGTTACTACTCCCGGGGGTTATTCGAGATATCTTAATCGAAACCCTAGTAACGAGGCATTGGCTACCTAAAGAGAGTCATAGTTACTCGTTCCAATTGCTCACCCAGTAAAACGTTTTTCTTACTGCAGCCAGTCTGCCAGAAGCGATATGTCACTAGTTGTGTATCTTAAAAGAGTGATTGTTACTCCTCCCAGGGGTTATTCGAGATATCTTAATCGAAACCCTAGTAACGAGGCATTGGCTACCATAAGAGAGTCATAGTTACTCGTCCCAATTGCTCACCCAGTCCAACATTTTTTCTTACTGCAGCTAGTCTGCCAGAAGCGATATGTCACTAGTTGTGTATTATAAAAGAGTCGTCGTTACTCCTCCGAGGGGTTATTCGAGATATCTTAATCGAAACCCTAGTAACGAGGCATTGGCTACCTTAAGAGAGTCATAGTTACTCGTCCCAATTGCTCACCTATTCAGCCATTTTGTCTTATTGTGGCCAGTCTGCCAGAAGCGATATGTCACTAGTTGTGTATCATAAAAGAGTCATCGTTACTCTTCCCAGGGGTTATTCGAGATATCTTAATCGAAACCCTAGTAACGATGTATTGGCTACCTTAAGAGAGTCATAGTTACTCGTCCCAATTGCTCACCCAGTCTGCCATTTTTTTCTTAATGTGGCCAGTCTGCCAGAAGCGATATGTCACTAGTTGTGTATCATAAAAGAGTCATCGTTACCCCCCCCCCCCCCCCCAGGAGTTATTCGAGATATCTTAATCGAAGCCCTAGTAACGAGGCATTGGCTACCTTAAGAGAGTCATAGTTACTCGTCCCAATTGCTCACCCAGTCCAACATTTTTTCTTACTGCAGCCAGTCTGCAAGAAGCGATATGTCACTAGTTGTGTATTACAAAAGAGTGATCGTTATTCCTCCCAGGGGTTATTCGAGATATCTTAATCAAAACACTAGTAACGAGGCATTGGCTACCATAAGAGAGTCATAGTTACTCGTCCCAATTGCTCACCCAGTCCAACATTTTTTCTTACTGCAGCCAGTCTGCCAGAAGCGATATGTCACTAGTTGTGTATCATAAAACAGTCATCGTTACACTTCCCAGGGGTTATTCGAGATATCTTAATCGAAACCCTAGTAACGATGTATTGGCTACCTTAAGAGAGTCATAGTTACTCGTCCCAATTGCTCACCCAGTCCAACATTTTCTCTTAGTACAGCCAGTCTGCTAGAAGCGATATGTCACTAGTTGTGTATCTTAAAAGAGTGATCGTTACTCCTCCCAGGGGTTATTCGAGATATCTTAATCAAAACACTAGTAACGAGGCATTGGCTACCTTAAGAGAGTCATAGTTACTCGTCCCAATAGCTCAACCAGTCCAACATTATTTCTTACTGCAGATAGTCTGCCAGAAGCGAAATGTCACTAGTTGTGTACCATAAAAGAGTCATCGTTACTCCTCCGATTGGTTATTCGAGATATCTTAATCGAAACCCTAGTAACGAGGCATTGGCTACCTTAAGAGAGTCATAGTTACTCGTCCCAATTGCTAACCAATTCTGACATTTTGTCTTACTGTGGCCAATCTGCCAGAAGCGATATGTCACTAGTTGTGTATCATAAAAGAGTCATCGTTACTTTTCCCAGGGGTTATTCGAGATATCTTAATCGAAACCCTAGTAACGATGTATTGGCTACCTTAAGAGAGTCATAGTTACTCGTCCCAATTGCTCACCCAGTCCAACATTTTCTCTTAGTACAGCCAGTCTGCCAGAAGCGATATGTCACTAGTTGTGTATCTTAAAAGAGTGATCGTTACTCCTCCCAGGGGTTATTCGAGATATCTTAATCAAAACACTAGTAACGAGGCATTGGCTACCTTAAGAGAGTCATAGTTACTCGTCCCAATAGCTCAACCAGTCCAACATTATTTCTTACTGCAGATAGTCTGCCAGAAGCGAAATGTCACTAGTTGTGTACCATAAAAGAGTCATCGTTACTCCTCCGATTGGTTATTCGAGATATCTTAATCGAAACCCTAGTAACGAGGCATTGGCTACCTTAAGAGAGTCATAGTTACTCGTCCCAATTGCTAACCAATTCTGACATTTTGTCTTACTGTGGCCAATCTGCCAGAAGCGATATGTCACTAGTTGTGTATCATAAAAGAGTCATCGTTACTTTTCCCAGGGGTTATTCGAGATATCTTAATCAAAACCCTAGTAACGAGGCATTGGCTACCTTAAGAGAGTCATAGTTACTCGTCCCAATTGCTCACCCAGTCCAACATTTTCTCTTACTGCAGCCAGTCTGCCAGAAGCGATATGTCACTAGCTGTGTTTCAAAAAAGAGTCATCGTTACTCCTCAAAGGGGTTATTCGAGATATCTTAATCGAAACCCTAGTAACGAGGCATTGGCTACCTTAAGAGAGTCATAGTTACTCGTCCCAATTGCTCACCCAGTCCAACATTTTTTCTTACTGCGACCAGTCTGCCAGAAGCGATATGTCACTAGTCGTGTATCATAAAAGAGTGATCGTTACTCCTCCCAGGGGTCATTCGAGATATCTTAATCGAAACCCTAGTAACGAGGCATTGGCTACCTTAAGAGAGTCATAGTTACTCGACCCAATTGCTCACCTATTCTGCCATTTTGTCTTATTGTGGCCAGTCTGCCAGAAGCGATATGTCACTAGTTGTGTATCATAAAAGAGTCATCGTTACTCTTCCCAGGGGTTATTCGAGATATCTTAATCGAAACCCTAGTAACGAGGTATTGGCTACCTTAAGAGAGTCATAGTTACTCGTCCCAATTGCTCACCCAGTCCAACATTTTCTCTTACTACAGGCAGTCTGCCAGAAGCAATTTGACACTAGTTGTGTATCATAAAAGAGTCATCGTTTCTCCTCCCAGGGGTTATTCGAGATATCTTAATGGAAACCCTAGTAATGAGGCATTGGCTACCTTAAGAGAGTCATAGTTACACGTCCCATTTGCTCACCCAGTCTGCCATTTTTTCTTACTGCAGCCAGTCTGCCAGAAGCGATATGTCACTAGTTGTGTATCATAAAAGAGTCATCGTTACTACTCCCGGGGGTTATTCGAGATATCTTAATCGAAACCCTAGTAACGAGGCATTGGCTACCTAAAGAGAGTCATAGTTACTCGTTCCAATTGCTCACCTATTCTGCCATTTTGTCTTATTGTGGCCAGTCTGCCAGAAGCGATATGTCACTAGTTGTGTATCATAAAAGAGTCATCGTTACTCTTCCCAGGGGTTATTCGAGATATCTTAATCGAAACCCTAGTAACGAGGTATTGGCTACCTTAAGAGAGTCATAGTTACTCGTCCCAATTGCTCACCCAGTCCAACATTTTCTCTTACTACAGCCAGTCTGCCAGAAGCAATTTGTCACTAGTTGTGTATCATAAAAGAGTCATCGTTTCTCCTCCAAGGGGTTATTCGAGATATCTTAATCGAAACCCTAGTAATGAGGCATTGGCTACCTTAAGAGAGTCATAGTTACACGTCCCAATTGCTCACCCAGTCTGCCATTTTTTCTTACTGCAGCCAGTCTGCCAGAAGCGATATGTCACTAGTAGTGTATCATAAAAGAGTCATCGTTACTCCTCCCAGGGGTTATTCGAGATATCGTAATCGAAACCCTAGTAACGAGGCATTGGCTACCTAAAGAGTGTCATAGTTACTCGTTCCAATTGCTCACCTATTCTGATATTTTGTCTTATTGTGGCCAGTCTGCCAGAAGCTATATGTCACTAGTTGTGTATCATAAAAGAGTCATCGTTACTCTTCCCAGGGGTTATTCGAGATATCTTAATCGAAACCCTAGTAACGAGGTATTGGCTACCTTAAGAGAGTCATAGTTACTCGTCCCAATTGCTCACCCAGTCCAACATTTTCTCGTACTACAGCCAGTCTGCCAGTAGCAATTTGTCACTAGTTGTGTATCATAAAAGAGTCATCGTTTCTCCTCCCAGAGGTTATTCGAGATATCTTAATCGAAACCCTAGAAACGAGGCATTGGCTACCTTAAGAGAGTCATAGTTACACGTCCCAATTGCTCACCCAGTCTGCCATTTTTTGTTACTGCAGGCAGTCTGCCAGAAGCGATATGTCACTTGTTGTGTATCATAAAAGAGTGATTGTTACTCCTCCCAGGGGTTATTCGAGATATCTTAATCGAAACCCTAGTAACAAGGCATTGGATACCTTAAGAGATTCATAGTTACTCGTCCCAATTGCTCACCCAGTCTGCCATTTTTTTCTTAATGTGGCCAGTCTGCCAGAAGCGATATGTCACTAGTTGTGTATCATAAAAGAGTCATCGTTACCCCCCCCCCCCCCCAGGAGTTATTCGAGATATCTTAATCGAAGCCCTAGTAACGAAGCATTGGCTACCTTAAGAGAGTCATAGTTACTCGTCCCAATTGCTCACCCAGTCCAACATTTTTTCTTACTGCAGCCAGTCTGCAGGAAGCGATATGTCACTAGTTGTGTATTACAAAAGAGTGATCGTTATTCCTCCCAGGGGTTATTCGAGATATCTTAATCGAAACCCTAGTAACGAGGCATTGGCTACCTTAAGAGAGTCATAGTTACTCGTTCCAATTGCTCACCCAGTAAAACGTTTTTCTTACTGCAGCCAGTCTGCCAGAAGCGATATGTCACTAGTTGTGTATCTTAAAAGAGTGATTGTTACTCCTCCCAGGGGTTATTCGAGATATCTTAATCGAAACCCTAGTAACGAGGCATTGGCTACCATAAGAGAGTCATAGTTACTCGTCCCAATTGCTCACCCAGTCCAACATTTTTTCTTACTGCAGCCAGTCTGCCAGAAGCGATATGTCACTAGTTGTGTATTATAAAAGAGTCGTCGTTACTCCTCCGAGGGGTTATTCGAGATATCTTAATCGAAACCCTAGTAACGAGGCATTGGCTACCTTAAGAGAGTCATAGTTACTCGTCCCAATTGCTCACCTATTCAGCCATTTTGTCTTATTGTGGCCAGTCTGCCAGAAGCGATATGTCACTAGTTGTGTATCATAAAAGAGTCATCGTTACCCCCCCCCCCCCCCCCCAGGAGTTATTCGAGATATCTTAATCGAAGCCCTAGTAACGAGGCATTGGCTACCTTAAGAGAGTCATAGTTACTCGTCCCAATTGCTCACCCAGTCCAACATTTTTTCTTACTGCAGCCAGTCTGCAAGAAGCGATATGTCACTAGTTGTGTATTACAAAAGAGTGATCGTTATTCCTCCCAGGGGTTATTCGAGATATCTTAATCGAAACCCTAGTAACGAGGCATTGGCTACCTTAAGAGAGTCATAGTTACTCGTTCCAATTGCTCACCCAGTAAAACGTTTTTCTTACTGCAGCCAGTCTGCCAGAAGCGATATGTCACTAGTTGTGTATCTTAAAAGAGTGATTGTTACTCCTCCCAGGGGTTATTCGAGATATCTTAATCGAAACCCTAGTAACGAGGCATTGGCTACCATAAGAGAGTCATAGTTACTCGTCCCAATTGCTCACCTAGTCCAACATTTTTTCTTACTGCAGCCAGTCTGCCAGAAGCGATATGTCACTAGTTGTGTATCATAAAACCGTCATCGTTACACTTCCCAGGGGTTATTCGAGATATCTTAATCGAAACCCTAGTAACGATGTATTGGCTACCTTAAGAGAGTCATAGTTACTCGTCCCAATTGCTCACCCAGTCCAACATTTTCTCTTAGTACAGCCAGTCTGCCAGAAGCGATATGTCACTAGTTGTGTATCTTAAAAGAGTGATCGTTACTCCTCCCTGGGGTTATTCGAGATATCTTAATCAAAACACTAGTAACGAGGCATTGGCTACCTTAAGAGAGTCATAGTTACTCGTCCCAATAGCTCAACCAGTCCAACATTATTTCTTACTGCAGATAGTCTGCCAGAAGCGAAATGTCACTAGTTGTGTACCATAAAAGAGTCATCGTTACTCCTCCGATTGGTTATTCGAGATATCTTAATCGAAACCCTAGTAACGAGGCATTGGCTACCTTAAGAGAGTCATAGTTACTCGTCCCAATTGCTAACCAATTCTGACATTTTGTCTTACTGTGGCCAATCTGCCAGAAGCGATATGTCACTAGTTGTGTATCATAAAAGAGTCATCGTTACTTTTCCCAGGGGTTATTCGAGATATCTTAATCGAAACCCTAGTAACGAGGCTTTGGCTACCTTAAGAGAGTCATAGTTACTCGTCCCAATTGCTCACCCAGTCCAACATTTTCTCTTACTGCAGCCAGTCTGCCAGAAGCGATATGTCACTAGCTGTGTTTCATAAAAGAGTCATCGTTACTCCTCAAAGGGGTTATTCGAGATATCTTAATCGAAACCCTAGTAACGAGGCATTGGCTACCTTAAGAGAGTCATAGTTACTCGTCCCAATTGCTCACCCAGTCCAACATTTTTTCTTACTGCGACCAGTCTGCCAGAAGCGATATGTCACTAGTCGTGTATCATAAAAGAGTGACGTTACTCCTCCCAGGGGTCATTCGAGATATCTTAATCGAAACCCTAGTAACGAGGCATTGGCTATCTTAAGAGAGTCATAGTTACTCGACCCAATTGCTCACCTATTCTGCCATTTTGTCTTATTGTGGCCAGTCTGCCAGAAGCGATATGTCACAAGTTGTGTATCATAAAAGAGTCATCGTTACTCTTCCCAGGGGTTATTCGAGATATCTTAATCGAAACCCTAGTAACGAGGTATTGGCTACCTTAAGAGAGTCATAGTTACTCGTCCCAATTGCTCACCCAGTCCAACATTTTCTCTTACTACAGGCAGTCTGCCAGAAGCAATTTGTCACTAGTTGTGTATCATAAAAGAGTCATCGTTTCTCCTCCCAGGGGTTATTCGAGATATCTTAATCGAAACCCTAGTAATGAGGCATTGGCTACCTTAAGAGAGTCATAGTTACACGTCCCATTTGCTCACCCAGTCTGCCATTTTTTCTTACTGCAGCCAGTCTGCCAGAAGCGATATGTCACTAGTTGTGTATCATAAAAGAGTCATCGTTACTACTCCCGGGGGTTATTCGAGATATCTTAATCGAAACCCTAGTAACGAGGCATTGGCTACCTAAAGAGAGTCATAGTTACTCGTTCCAATTGCTCACCCAGTAAAACGTTTTTCTTACTGCAGCCAGTCTGCCAGAAGCGATATGTCACTAGTTGTGTATCTTAAAAGAGTGATTGTTACTCCTCCCAGGGGTTATTCGAGATATCTTAATCGAAACCCTAGTAACGAGGTATTGGCTACCTTAAGAGAGTCATAGTTACTCGTCCCAATTGCTCACCCAGTCCAACATTTTCTCTTACTACAGCCAGTCTGCCAGAAGCAATTTGTCACTAGTTGTGTATCATAAAAGAGTCATCGTTTCTCCTCCAAGGGGTTATTCGAGATATCTTAATCGAAACCCTAGTAATGAGGCATTGGCTACCTTAAGAGAGTCATAGTTACACGTCCCAATTGCTCACCCAGTCTGCCATTTTTTCTTACTGCAGCCAGTCTGCCAGAAGCGATATGTCACTAGTAGTGTATCATAAAAGAGTTATCGTTACTCCTCCCAGGGGTTATTCGAGATATCGTAATCGAAACCCTAGTAACGAGGCATTGGCTACCTAAAGAGTGTCATAGTTACTCGTTCCAATTGCTCACCTATTCTGATATTTTGTCTTATTGTGGCCAGTCTGCCAGAAGCTATATGTCACTAGTTGTGTATCATAAAAGAGTCATCGTTACTCTTCCCAGGGGTTATTCGAGATATCTTAATCGAAACCCTAGTAACGAGGTATTGGCTACCTTAAGAGAGTCATAGTTACTCGTCCCAATTGCTCACCCAGTCCAACATTTTCTCGTACTACAGCCAGTCTGCCAGTAGCAATTTGTCACTAGTTGTGTATCATAAAAGAGTCATCGTTTCTCCTCCCAGAGGTTATTCGAGATATCTTAATCGAAACCCTAGAAACGAGGCATTGGCTACCTTAAGAGAGTCATAGTTACACGTCCCAATTGCTCACCCAGTCTGCCATTTTTTGTTACTGCAGGCAGTCTGCCAGAAGCGATATGTCACTTGTTGTGTATCATAAAAGAGTGATTGTTACTCCTCCCAGGGGTTATTCGAGATATCTTAATCGAAACCCTAGTAACAAGGCATTGGATACCTTAAGAGATTCATAGTTACTCGTCCCAATTGCTCACCCAGTCTGCCATTTTTTTCTTAATGTGGCCAGTCTGCCAGAAGCGATATGTCACTAGTTGTGTATCATAAAAGAGTCATCGTTACCCCCCCCCCCCCCAGGAGTTATTCGAGATATCTTAATCGAAGCCCTAGTAACGAGGCATTGGCTACCTTAAGAGAGTCATAGTTACTCGTCCCAATTGCTCACCCAGTCCAACATTGTTTCTTACTGCAGCCAGTCTGCAGGAAGCGATATGTCACTAGTTGTGTATTACAAAAGAGTGATCGTTATTCCTCCCAGGGGTTATTCGAGATATCTTAATCGAAACCCTAGTAACGAGGCATTGGCTACCTTAAGAGAGTCATAGTTACTCGTTCCAATTGCTCACCCAGTAAAACGTTTTTCTTACTGCAGCCAGTCTGCCAGAAGCGATATGTCACTAGTTGTGTATCTTAAAAGAGTGATTGTTACTCCTCCCAGGGGTTATTCGAGATATCTTAATCGAAACCCTAGTAACGAGGCATTGGCTACCATAAGAGAGTCATAGTTACTCGTCCCAATTGCTCACCCAGTCCAACATTTTTTCTTACTGCAGCCAGTCTGCCAGAAGCGATATGTCACTAGTTGTGTATTATAAAAGAGTCGTCGTTACTCCTCCGAGGGGTTATTCGAGATATCTTAATCGAAACCCTAGTAACGAGGCATTGGCTACCTTAAGAGAGTCATAGTTACTCGTCCCAATTGCTCACCTATTCAGCCATTTTGTCTTATTGTGGCCAGTCTGCCAGAAGCGATATGTCACTAGTTGTGTATCATAAAAGAGTCATCGTTACCCCCCCCCCCCCAGGAGTTATTCGAGATATCTTAATCGAAGCCCTAGTAACGAGGCATTGGCTACCTTAAGAGAGTCATAGTTACTCGTCCCAATTGCTCACCCAGTCCAACATTTTTTCTTACTGCAGCCAGTCTGCAAGAAGCGATATGTCACTAGTTGTGTATTACAAAAGAGTGATCGTTATTCCTCCCAGGGGTTATTCGAGATATCTTAATCGAAACCCTAGTAACGAGGCATTGGCTACCTTAAGAGAGTCATAGTTACTCGTTCCAATTGCTCACCCAGTAAAACGTTTTTCTTACTGCAGCCAGTCTGCCAGAAGCGATATGTCACTATTTGTGTATCTTAAAAGAGTGATTGTTACTCCTCCCAGGGGTTATTCGAGATATCTTAATCGAAACCCTAGTAACGAGGCATTGGCTACCATAAGAGAGTCATAGTTACTCGTCCCAATTGCTCACCCAGTCCAACATTTTTTCTTACTGCAGCCAGTCTGCCAGAAGCGATATGTCACTAGTTGTGTATCATAAAACCGTCATCGTTACACTTCCCAGGGGTTATTCGAGATATCTTAATCGAAACCCTAGTAACGATGTATTGGCTACCTTAAGAGAGTCATAGTTACTCGTCCCAATTGCTCACCCAGTCCAACATTTTCTCTTAGTACAGCCAGTCTGCCAGAAGCGATATGTCACTAGTTGTGTATCTTAAAAGAGTGATCGTTACTCCTCCCTGGGGTTATTCGAGATATCTTAATCAAAACACTAGTAACGAGGCATTGGCTACCTTAAGAGAGTCATAGTTACTCGTCCCAATAGCTCAACCAGTCCAACATTATTTCTTACTGCAGATAGTCTGCCAGAAGCGAAATGTCACTAGTTGTGTACCATAAAAGAGTCATCGTTACTCCTCCGATTGGTTATTCGAGATATCTTAATCGAAACCCTAGTAACGAGGCATTGGCTACCTTAAGAGAGTCATAGTTACTCGTCCCAATTGCTAACCAATTCTGACATTTTGTCTTACTGTGGCCAATCTGCCAGAAGCGATATGTCACTAGTTGTGTATCATAAAAGAGTCATCGTTACTTTTCCCAGGGGTTATTCGAGATATCTTAATCGAAACCCTAGTAACGAGGCTTTGGCTACCTTAAGAGAGTCATAGTTACTCGTCCCAATTGCTCACCCAGTCCAACATTTTCTCTTACTGCAGCCAGTCTGCCAGAAGCGATATGTCACTAGCTGTGTTTCATAAAAGAGTCATCGTTACTCCTCAAAGGGGTTATTCGAGATATCTTAATCGAAACCCTAGTAACGAGGCATTGGCTACCTTAAGAGAGTCATAGTTACTCGTCCCAATTGCTCACCCAGTCCAACATTTTTTCTTACTGCGACCAGTCTGCCAGAAGCGATATGTCACTAGTCGTGTATCATAAAAGAGTGATCGTTACTCCTCCCAGGGGTCATTCGAGATATCTTAATCGAAACCCTAGTAACGAGGCATTGGCTATCTTAAGAGAGTCATAGTTACTCGACCCAATTGCTCACCTATTCTGCCATTTTGTCTTATTGTGGCCAGTCTGCCAGAAGCGATATGTCACAAGTTGTGTATCATAAAAGAGTCATCGTTACTCTTCCCAGGGGTTATTCGAGATATCTTAATCGAAACCCTAGTAACGAGGTATTGGCTACCTTAAGAGAGTCATAGTTACTCGTCCCAATTGCTCACCCAGTCCAACATTTTCTCTTACTACAGGCAGTCTGCCAGAAGCAATTTGTCACTAGTTGTGTATCATAAAAGAGTCATCGTTTCTCCTCCCAGGGGTTATTCGAGATATCTTAATCGAAACCCTAGTAATGAGGCATTGGCTACCTTAAGAGAGTCATAGTTACACGTCCCATTTGCTCACCCAGTCTGCCATTTTTTCTTACTGCAGCCAGTCTGCCAGAAGCGATATGTCACTAGTTGTGTATCATAAAAGAGTCATCGTTACTACTCCCGGGGGTTATTCGAGATATCTTAATCGAAACCCTAGTAACGAGGC
Organism: Schistocerca gregaria; assembly: GCF_023897955.1. NCBI lineage: Eukaryota > Metazoa > Arthropoda > Insecta > Orthoptera > Acrididae > Schistocerca > Schistocerca gregaria. The sequence continues at coordinate 9,127,441 of NC_064931.1, forward strand.
ATTGGCTACCTAAAGAGAGTCATAGTTACTCGTTCCAATTGCTCACCCAGTAAAACGTTTTTCTTACTGCAGCCAGTCTGCCAGAAGCGATATGTCACTAGTTGTGTATCTTAAAAGAGTGATTGTTACTCCTCCCAGGGGTTATTCGAGATATCTTAATCGAAACCCTAGTAACGAGGCATTGGCTACCATAAGAGAGTCATAGTTACTCGTCCCAATTGCTCACCCAGTCCAACATTTTTTCTTACTGCAGCTAGTCTGCCAGAAGCGATATGTCACTAGTTGTGTATTATAAAAGAGTCGTCGTTACTCCTCCGAGGGGTTATTCGAGATATCTTAATCGAAACCCTAGTAACGAGGCATTGGCTACCTTAAGAGAGTCATAGTTACTCGTCCCAATTGCTCACCTATTCAGCCATTTTGTCTTATTGTGGCCAGTCTGCCGGAAGCGATATGTCACTAGTTGTGTATCATAAAAGAGTCATCGTTACTCTTCCCAGGGGTTATTCGAGATATATTAATCGAAACCCTAGTAACGATGTATTGGCTACCTTAAGAGAGTCATAGTTACTCGTCCCAATTGCTCACCCAGTCTGCCATTTTTTTCTTAATGTGGCCAGTCTGCCAGAAGCGATATGTCACTAGTTGTGTATCATAAAAGAGTCATCGTTACCCCCCCCCCCCCCAGGAGTTATTCGAGATATCTTAATCGAAGCCCTAGTAACGAGGCATTGGCTACCTTAAGAGAGTCATAGTTACTCGTCCCAATTGCTCACCCAGTCCAACATTTTTTCTTACTGCAGCCAGTCTGCAAGAAGCGATATGTCACTAGTTGTGTATTACAAAAGAGTGATCGTTATTCCTCCCAGGGGTTATTCGAGATATCTTAATCGAAACCCTAGTAACGAGGCATTGGCTACCTTAAGAGAGTCATAGTTACTCGTTCCAATTGCTCACCCAGTAAAACGTTTTTCTTACTGCAGCCAGTCTGCCAGAAGCGATATGTCACTAGTTGTGTATCTTAAAAGAGTGATTGTTACTCCTGCCAGGGGTTATTCGAGATATCTTAATCGAAACCCTAGTAACGAGGCATTGGCTACCATAAGAGAGTCATAGTTACTCGTCCCAATTGCTCACCCAGTCCAACATTTTTTCTTACTGCAGCCAGTCTGCCAGAAGCGATATGTCACTAGTTGTGTATCATAAAACAGTCATCGTTACACTTCCCAGGGGTTATTCGAGATATCTTAATCGAAACCCTAGTAACGATGTATTGGCTACCTTAAGAGAGTCATAGTTACTCGTCATAATTGCTCACGCAGTCCAACATTTTCTCTTAGTACAGCCAGTCTGCCAGAAGCGATATGTCACTAGTTGTGTATCTTAAAAGAGTGATCGTTACTCCTCCCAGGGGTTATTCGAGATATCTTAATCAAAACACTAGTAACGAGGCATTGGCTACCTTAAGAGAGTCATAGTTACTCGTCCCAATAGCTCAACCAGTCCAACATTATTTCTTACTGCAGATAGTCTGCCAGAAGCGAAATGTCACTAGTTGTGTACCATAAAAGAGTCATCGTTACTCCTCCGATTGGTTATTCGAGATATCTTAATCGAAACCCTAGTAACGAGGCATTGGCTACCTTAAGAGAGTCATAGTTACTCGTCCCAATTGCTAACCAATTCTGACATTTTGTCTTACTGTGGCCAATCTGCCAGAAGCGATATGTCACTAGTTGTGTATCATAAAAGAGTCATCGTTACTTTTCCCAGGGGTTATTCGAGATATCTTAATCGAAACCCTAGTAACGATGTATTGGCTACCTTAAGAGAGTCATAGTTACTCGTCCCAATTGCTCACCCAGTCCAACATTTTCTCTTAGTACAGCCAGTCTGCCAGAAGCGATATGTCACTAGTTGTGTATCTTAAAAGAGTGATCGTTACTCCTCCCAGGGGTTATTCGAGATATCTTAATCAAAACACTAGTAACGAGGCATTGGCTACCTTAAGAGAGTCATAGTTACTCGTCCCAATAGCTCAACCAGTCCAACATTATTTCTTACTGCAGATAGTCTGCCAGAAGCGAAATGTCACTAGTTGTGTACCATAAAAGAGTCATCGTTACTCCTCCGATTGGTTATTCGAGATATCTTAATCGAAACCCTAGTAACGAGGCATTGGCTACCTTAAGAGAGTCATAGTTACTCGTCCCAATTGCTAACCAATTCTGACATTTTGTCTTACTGTGGCCAATCTGCCAGAAGCGATATGTCACTAGTTGTGTATCATAAAAGAGTCATCGTTACTTTTCCCAGGGGTTATTCGAGATATCTTAATCGAAACCCTAGTAACGAGGCATTGGCTACCTTAAGAGAGTCATAGTTACTCGTCCCAATTGCTCACCCAGTCCAACATTTTCTCTTACTGTAGCCAGTCTGCCAGAAGCGATATGTCACTAGCTGTGTTTCATAAAAGAGTCATCGTTACTCCTCAAAGGGGTTATTCGAGATATCTTAATCGAAACCCTAGTAACGAGGCATTGGCTACCTTAAGAGAGTCATAGTTACTCGTCCCAATTGCTCACCCAGTCCAACATTTTTTCTTACTGCGACCAGTCTGCCAGAAGCGATATGTCACTAGTCGTGTATCATAAAAGAGTGATCGTTACTCCTCCCAGGGGTCTTTCGAGATATCTTAATCGAAACCCTAGTAACGAGGCATTGGCTACCTTAAGAGAGTCATAGTTACTCGACCCAATTGCTCACCTATTCTGCCATTTTGTCTTATTGTGGCCAGTCTGCCAGAAGCGATATGTCACTAGTTGTGTATCATAAAAGAGTCATCGTTACTCTTCCCAGGGGTTATTCGAGATATCTTAATCGAAACCCTAGTAACGAGGTATTGGCTACCTTAAGAGAGTCATAGTTACTCGTCCCAATTGCTCACCCAGTCCAACATTTTCTCTTACTACAGGCAGTCTGCCAGAAGCAATTTGTCACTAGTTGTGTATCATAAAAGAGTCATCGTTTCTCCTCCCAGGGGTTATTCGAGATATCTTAATGGAAACCCTAGTAATGAGGCATTGGCTACCTTAAGAGAGTCATAGTTACACGTCCCATTTGCTCACCCAGTCTGCCATTTTTTCTTACTGCAGCCAGTCTGCCAGAAGCGATATGTCACTAGTTGTGTATCATAAAAGAGTCATCGTTACTACTCCCGGGGGTTATTCGAGATATCTTAATCGAAACCCTAGTAACGAGGCATTGGCTACCTAAAGAGAGTCATAGTTACTCGTTCCAATTGCTCACCTATTCTGCCATTTTGTCTTATTGTAGCCAGTCTGCCAGAAGCGATATGTCACTAGTTGTGTATCATAAAAGAGTCATCGTTACTCTTCCCAGGGGTTATTCGAGATATCTTAATCGAAACCCTAGTAACGAGGTATTGGCTACCTTAAGAGAGTCATAGTTACTCGTCCCAATTGCTCACCCAGTCCAACATTTTCTCTTACTACAGCCAGTCTGCCAGAAGCAATTTGTCACTAGTTGTGTATCATAAAAGAGTCATCGTTTCTCCTCCAAGGGGTTATTCGAGATATCTTAATCGAAACCCTAGTAATGAGGCATTGGCTACCTTAAGAGAGTCATAGTTACACGTCCCAATTGCTCACCCAGTCTGCCATTTTTTCTTACTGCAGCCAGTCTGCCAGAAGCGATATGTCACTAGTTGTGTATCATAAAAGAGTCATCGTTACTCCTCCCAGGGGTTATTCGAGATATCGTAATCGAAACCCTAGTAACGAGGCATTGGCTACCTAAAGAGTGTCATAGTTACTCGTTCCAATTGCTCACCTATTCTGATATTTTGTCTTATTGTGGCCAGTCTGCCAGAAGCTATATGTCACTAGTTGTGTATCATAAAAGAGTCATCGTTACTCTTCCCAGGGGTTATTCGAGATATTCTAATCGAAACCCTAGTAACGAGGTATTGGCTACCTTAAGAGAGTCATAGTTACTCGTCCCAATTGCTCACCCAGTCCAACATTTTCTCGTACTACAGCCAGTCTGCCAGTAGCAATTTGTCACTAGTTGTGTATCATAAAAGAGTCATCGTTTCTCCTCCCAGAGGTTATTCGAGATATCTTAATCGAAACCCTAGAAACGAGGCATTGGCTACCTTAAGAGAGTCATAGTTACACGTCCCAATTGCTCACCCAGTCTGCCATTTTTTGTTACTGCAGGCAGTCTGCCAGAAGCGATATGTCACTTGTTGTGTATCATAAAAGAGTGATTGTTACTCCTCCCAGGGGTTATTCGAGATATCTTAATCGAAACCCTAGTAACAAGGCATTGGATACCTTAAGAGATTCATAGTTACTCGTCCCAATTGCTCACCCAGTCTGCCATTTTTTTCTTAATGTGGCCAGTCTGCCAGAAGCGATATGTCACTAGTTGTGTATCATAAAAGAGTCATCGTTACCCCCCCCCCCCCCCAGGAGTTATTCGAGATATCTTAATCGAAGCCCTAGTAACGAGGCATTGGCTACCTTAAGAGAGTCATAGTTACTCGTCCCAATTGCTCACCCAGTCCAACATTTTTTCTTACTGCAGCCAGTCTGCAGGAAGCGATATGTCACTAGTTGTGTATTACAAAAGAGTGATCGTTATTCCTCCCAGGGGTTATTCGAGATATCTTAATCGAAACCCTAGTAACGAGGCATTGGCTACCTTAAGAGAGTCATAGTTACTCGTTCCAATTGCTCACCCAGTAAAACGTTTTTCTTACTGCAGCCAGTCTGCCAGAAGCGATATGTCACTAGTTGTGTATCTTAAAAGAGTGATTGTTACTCCTCCCAGGGGTTATTCGAGATATCTTAATCGAAACCCTAGTAACGAGGCATTGGCTACCATAAGAGAGTCATAGTTACTCGTCCCAATTGCTCAACCCGTCCAACATTTTTTCTTACTGCAGCCAGTCTGCCAGAAGCGATATGTCACTAGTTGTGTATTATAAAAGAGTCGTCGTTACTCCTCCGAGGGGTTATTCGAGATATCTTAATGGAAACCCTAGTAACGAGGCATTGGCTACCTTAAGAGAGTCATAGTTACTCGTCCCAATTGCTCACCCAGTCCAACATTTTGTCTTACTGCGGCCAGTCTGCCAGAAGCGATATGTCACTAGTTGTGTATCATAAAAGAGTGATTGTTACTCCTCCCAGAGGTTATTCGAGATATCTTAATCAAACCCTAGTAACGAGGCATTTGCTACCTTAAGAGAGTCATAGTTACTCGTCCCAATTGCTCACTCAGTCTGCCATTTTTTCCTACTGCGGCCAGTCTGCCAGAAGCGATATGTCACTAGTTGTGTATCATAAAAGCGTCATCGTTACTCCTCCCAGGGGTTATTCGAGATATCTTAATCGAAACCCTAGTAACGAGGCATTGGCTACCTTAAGAGAGTCATAGTTACTCGACCCAATTGCTCACCTATTCTGCCATTTTGTCTTATTGTGGCCAGTCTGCCAGAAGCGATATGTCACTAGTTGTGTATCATAAAAGAGTCATCGTTACTCTTCCCAGGGGTTATTCGAGATATCTTAATCGAAACCCTAGTAACGAGGTATTGGCTACCTTAAGAGAGTCATAGTTACTCGTCCCAATTGCTCACCCAGTCCAACATTTTCTCTTACTACAGGCAGTCTGCCAGAAGCAATTTGTCACTAGTTGTGTATCATAAAAGAGTCATCGTTTCTCCTCCCAGGGGTTATTCGAGATATCTTAATCGAAACCCTAGTAATGAGGCATTGGCTACCTTAAGAGAGTCATAGTTACACGTCCCATTTGCTCACCCAGTCTGCCATTTTTTCTTACTGCAGCCAGTCTGCGAGAAGCGATATGTCACTAGTTGTGTATCATAAAAGAGTCATCGTTACTACTCCCGGGGGTTATTCGAGATATCTTAATCGAAACCCTAGTAACGAGGCATTGGCTACCTAAAGAGAGTCATAGTTACTCGTTCCAATTGCTCACCTATTCTGCCATTTTGTCTTATTGTGGCCAGTCTGCCAGAAGCGATATGTCACTAGTTGTGTATCATAAAAGAGTCATCGTTACTCTTCCCAGGGGTTATTCGAGATATCTTAATCGAAACCCTAGTAACGAGGTATTGGCTACCATAAGAGAGTCATAGTTACTCGTCCCAATTGCTCACCCAGTCCAACATTTTCTCTTACTACAGCCAGTCTGCCAGAAGCAATTTGTCACTAGTTGTGTATCATAAAAGAGTCATCGTTTCTCCTCCAAGGGGTTATTCGAGATATCTTAATCGAAACCCTAGTAATGAGGCATTGGCTACCTTAAGAGAGTCATAGTTACACGTCCCAATTGCTCACCCAGTCTGCCATTTTTTCTTACTGCAGCCAGTCTGCCAGAAGCGATATGTCACTAGTTGTGTATCATAAAAGAGTCATCGTTACTCCTCCCAGGGGTTATTCGAGATATCGTAATCGAAACCCTAGTAACGAGGCATTGGCTACCTAAAGAGTGTCATAGTTACTCGTTCCAATTGCTCACCTATTCTGATATTTTGTCTTATTGTGGCCAGTCTGCCAGAAGCGATATGTCACTAGTTGTGTATCATAAAAGAGTCATCGTTACTCTTCCCAGGGGTTATTCGAGATATCTTAATCGAAACCCTAGTAACGAGGTATTGGCTACCTTAAGAGAGTCATAGTTACTCGTCCCAATTGCTCACCCAGTCCAACATTTTCTCGTACTACAGCCAGTCTGCCAGTAGCAATTTGTCACTAGTTGTGTATCATAAAAGAGTCATCGTTTCTCCTCCCAGAGGTTATTCGAGATATCTTAATCGAAACCCTAGAAACGAGGCATTGGCTACCTTAAGAGAGTCATAGTTACACGTCCCAATTGCTCACCCAGTCTGCCATTTTTTGTTACTGCAGCCAGTCTGCCAGAAGCGATATGTCACTTGTTGTGTATCATAAAAGAGTGATTGTTACTCCTCCCAGGGGTTATTCGAGATATCTTAATCGAAACCCTAGTAACAAGGCATTGGATACCTTAAGAGATTCATAGTTACTCGTCCCAATTGCTCACCCAGTCTGCCATTTTTTTCTTAATGTGGCCAGTCTGCCAGAAGCGATATGTCACTAGTTGTGTATCATAAAAGAGTCATCGTTACCCCCCCCCCCCCCCCAGGAGTTATTCGAGATATCTTAATCGAAGCCCTAGTAACGAGGCATTGGCTACCTTAAGAGAGTCATAGTTACTCGTCCCAATTGCTAACCAATTCTGACATTTTGTCTTACTGTGGCCAGTCTGCCAGAAGCGATATGTCACAAGCTGTGTATCATAAAAGAGTCATCGTTACTCCTCAAAGGGGTTATTCGAGATTTCTTAATCGAAACCCTAGTAACGAGGCATTGGCTACCTTAAGAGAGTCATAGTTACTCGTCCCAATTACTCACCCAGTCCAACATTTTTTCTTACTGCGACCAGTCTGCCAGAAGCGATATGTCACTAGTTGTGTATCATAAAAGAGTGATCGTTACTCCTCCCAGGGGTTATTCGAGATATCTTAATCAAAACCCTAGTAACGAGGCATTGGCTACCTTAAGAGAGTCATAGTTACTCGTTCCAATTGCTCACCTATTCTGCCATTTTGTCTTATTGTGGCCAGTCTGCCAGAAGCGATATGTCACTAGCTGTGTATCATAAAAGAGTCATCGTTACTCTTCCCAGGGGTTATTCGAGATATCTTAATCGAAACCCTAGTAACGAGGTATTGGCTACCTTAAGAGAGTCATAGTTACTCGTCCCAATTGCTCACCCAGTCCAACATTTTCTCTTACTACAGCCAGTCTGCCAGACGCAATTTGTCACGAGTTGTGTATCATAAAAGAGTCATCGTTTCTCATCCCAGGGGTTATTCGAGATATCTTAATCGAAACCCTAGTAACGAGGCATTGGCTACCTTAAGAGAGTCATAGTTACACGTCCCAATTGCTCACCCAGTCTGCCATTTTTTTCTTTCTGTGGCCAGTCTGCCAGAAGCGATATGTCACTAGTTGTGTATCATAAAAGAGTCATCGTTACCCCCCCCCCCCAGGAGTTATTCGAGATATCTTAATCGAAACCCTAGTAACGAGGTATTGGCTACCTTAAGAGAGTCATAGTTACTCGTCCCAATTGCTCACCGATTCTGCCATATTGTCTTACTGTGGCCAGTCTGCCAGAAGCGATATGTCACTAGTTGTGTATCATAAAAGAGTCATCGTTACTCTTCCCAGGGGTTATTCGAGATATCTTAATCGAAACCCTAGTAACGAGGCATTGGCTACCTTAAGAGAGTCATAGTTACTCGTCCCAATTGCTCACCCAGTCCAACATTTTCTCTTACTGCAGCCAGTCTGCCAGAAGCAATTTGTCACTAGTTGTGTATCATAAAAGAGTCATCGTTTCTCCTCCCAGGGGTTATTCGAGATATCTTAATCGAAACCCTAGTAACGAGGCATTGGCTACCTTAAGAGAGTCATAGTTACTCGTCCACATTGCTCACCCAGTCTGCCATTTTGTCTTACTGTGGCCAGTCTGCCAGAGGCGATATGTCACTAGTTGTGTATCATAAAAGAGTCATCGTTACTCCTCCCAGGGGTTATTCGAGGTATCTTAATCGAAACCCTAGTAACGAGGCATTGGCTACCTAAAGAGAGTCATAGTTACTCGTCCCAATTGCTCACCGATTCTGCCATTTTTTCTTACTGTGGCCAGTCTGCCAGAAGCGATATGTCACTAGCTGTGTATCATAAAAGAGTCATCGTTACTCCTCAAAGGGGTTATTCGAGACATCTTAATCGAAACCCTAGTAACGAGGCATTGGCTACCTTAAGAGAGTCATAGTTACTCGTCCCAATTGCTCACCCAGTCCCACATTTTTTCTTACTGCGACCAGTCTGCAAGGAGCGATATGTCACTAGTTGTGTATCATAAAAGAGTGATCGTTACTCTTCCCAGGGGTTATTCGAGATATCTTAATCGAAACCCTAGTAACGAGGCTTTAGCTACCTTAAGAGAGTCATAGTTACTCGTTCCAATTGCTCACCTATTCTCCCATTTTGTCTTATTGTGGCCAGTCTGCCAGAAGCGATATGTCACTAGTTGTGTATCATAAAAGAGTCATCGTTACTCTTCCCAGGGGTTATTCGAGATATCTTAATCGAAACCCTAGTAACGAGGTATTGGCTACCTTAAGAGAGTCATAGTTACTCGTCCCAATTGCTCACCCAGTCCATCATTTTTTCTTACTGCAGCCCGTCTGCAAGAAGCGATATGTCACTAGTTGTGTATTACAAAAGAGTGATCGTTATTCCTCCCAGGGGTTATTCGAGAAATCTTAATCGAAACCCTAGTAACGAGGCATTGGCTACCTTAAGAGAGTCATAGTTACTCGTTCCAATTGCTCACCCAGTAAAACGTTTTTCTTACTGCAGCCAATCTGCCAGAAGCGATATGTCAATAGTTGTGTATCATAAAAGAGTGATTGTTACTCCTCCCAGAGGTTATTCGAGATATCTTAATCAAACCCTAGTAACGAGGCATTGGCTACCATAAGAGAGTAATAGTTACTCGTCCCAATTGCTCACTCAGTCTGCCATTTTTTCTTACTGCGGCCAGTCTGCCAGAAGCGATATGTCACTAGTTGTGTATCATAAAAGAGTGATCGTTACTCCTCCCAGGGGTTATTCGAGATATCTTAATCGAAACCATAGTAACGAGGCATTGGCTACCTTAAGAGAGTCATAGTTACTCGTCCCAATAGCTCAACCAGTCCAACATTTTTTCTTACTGCAGCCAGTCTGCCAGAAGCGAAATGTCACTAGTTGTGTATCATAAAAGAGATATCGTTACTCCTCCGATTGGTTATTCGAGATATCTTAATCGAAACCCTAAAAACGAGGCATTGGCTACCTTAAGAGAGTCATAGTTACTCGTCCCAATTGCTCACCGATTCAGCCATTTTGTCTTACTGTGGCCAGTCTGCCAGAAGCGATATGTCACTAGCTGTGTATCATAAAAGAGTCATCGTTACTCCTCAAAGGGGTAATTCGAGATATCTTAATTGAAACCCTAGTAACGAGGCATTGGCTACCTTAAGAGAGTCATAGTTACTCGTCCCAATTGCTCACCCAGTCCAACATTTTCTCTTACTGCAGCCAGTCTGCCAGAAGCAATTTGTCACTAGTTGTGTGTCATAAAAGAGTCATCGTTTCTCCTCCCAGGGGTTATTCGAGATATCTTAATCGAAACCCTAGTAACGAGGCATTGGCTACCTTAAGAGAGTCATAGTTACTCGTCCCAATTGCTCACCCAGTCCAACATTTTCTCGTACTACAGCCAGTCTGCCAGAAGCAATTTGTCACTAGTTGTGTATCATAAAAGAGTCATCGTTTCTCCTCCCAGGGGTTATTCGAGATATCTTAATCGAAACCCTAGAAACGAGGCATTGGCTACCTTAAGAGAGTCATAGTTACACGTCCCAATTGCTCACCCAGTCTGCCATTTTTTGTTACTGCAGCCAGTCTGCCAGAAGCGTTATGTCACTTGTTGTGTATCATAAAAGAGTGATTGTTACTCCTCCCAGGGGTTATTCGAGATATCTTAATCGAAACCCTAGTAACGAGGCATTGGATACCTTAAGAGAGTCATAGTTACTCGTCCCAATTGCTCACCCAGTCTGCCATTTTGTCGTACTGTGGCCAGTCTGCCAGAAGCGATATGTCACTAGTTGTGTATCATAAAAGAGTCATCGTTACCCCCCCCCCCAGGAGTTATTCTAGATATCTTAATCGAAACCCTAGTAACGAGGCATTGGCTACCTTAAGAGAGTCATAGTTACTCGTCCCAATTGCTCACCCAGTCCAACATTTTTTCTTACTGCAGCCAGTCTGCAAGAAGCGATATGTCACTAGTTGTGTATTACAAAAGAGTGATCGTTATTCCTCCCAGGGGTTATTCGAGATATCTTAATCGAAACCCTAGTAACGAGGCATTGGCTACCTTAAGAGAGTCATAGTTACTCGTTCCAATTGCTCACCCAGTAAAACGTTTTTCTTACTGCAGCCAGTCTGCCAGAAGCGATATGTCACTAGTTGTGTATCATAAAAGAGTGATTGTTACTCCTCCCAGAGGTTATTCGAGATATCTTAATCAAACCCTAGTAACGAGGCATTGGATACCTTAAGAGAGTCATAGTTACTCGTCCCAATTGCTCACTCAGTCTGCCATTTTTTCTTACTGCGGCCAGTCTGCCAGAAGCGATATGTCACTAGTTGTGTATCTTAAAAGAGTGATCGTTACTCCTCCCAGGGGTTATTCGAGATATCTTAATCGAAACCCTAGTAACGAGGCATTGGCTACCTTAAGAGAGTCATAGTTACTCGTCCCAATAGCTCAACCAGTCCAACATTTTTTCTTACCGCAGCCAGTCTGCCAGAAGCGAAATGTCACTAGTTGTGTATCATAAAAGAGTTATCGTTACTCCTCCGATTGGTTATTCGAGATATCTTAATCGAAACCCTAGTAACGAGGCATTGGCTACCTTAAGAGAGTCATAGTTACTCGTCCCAATTGCTCACCGATTCTGCCATTTTGTCTTACTGTGGCCAGTCTGCCAGAAGCGATATGTCACTAGTTGTGTATCATAAAAGAGTCATCGTTACTCTTCCCAGGGGTTATTCGAGATATCTTAATCGAAACACTAGTAACGAGGCATTGGCTACCTTAAGAGTGTCATAGTTACTCGTCCCAATTGGTCACCCAGTCCAACATTTTCTCTTACTGCAGCCAGTCTGCCAGAAGCAATTTGTCACTAGTTGTGTATCATAAAAGAGTCATCGTTTCTCCTCCCAGTTGTTATTCGAGATAACTTAATCGAAACCCTAGTAACGAGGCATTGGCTACCTTAAGAGAGTCATAGTTACTCGTCCCAATTGCTCACCCAGTCTGCCATTTTGTCTTACTGTGGCCAGTCTGCCAGAAGCGATATGTCACTAGTTGTGTACCATAAAAGAGTCATCGTTACTCCTCCCAGGGGTTATTCGAGATAACTTAATCGAAACCCTAGTAACGAGGCATTGGCTACCTAAAGAGAGTCATAGTTACTCGTCCCAATTGCTCACCGATTCTGCCATTTTGTCTTACTGTGGCCAGTCTGCCAGAAGCGATATGTCACTAGCTGTGTATCATAAAAGAGTCATCGTTACTCCTCAAAGGGGTAATTCGAGATATCTTAATTGAAACCCTAGTAACGAGGTATTGGCTACCTTAAGAGAGTCATAGTTACTCGTCCCAATTGCTCACACAGTCTGCCATTTTTTCTTACTGCGGCCAGTCTGCCAGAAGCGATATGTAGCTAGTTGTGTATCGTAAAAGAGTCATCGTTACTCCTCCCAGGGGTTATTCGAGATATCTTAATCGAAACCCTAGTAACGAGGCATTGGCTACCTTAATAGAGCCATAGTTACTCGTCCCAATTGCTCACCCAGTCCAACATTTTCTCTTACTGCGACCAGTCTGCCAGAAGCGATATGTCACTAGTTGTGTATCATAAAAGAGTCATCGTTACCCCTCCCAAGGGTTATTCGAGATATCTTAATCGAAACCCTAGTAACGAGGCATTAAATACCTTAAGAGAGTCATAGTTACTCGTCCCAATTGCTCACCCAGTCTGCCATTTTTTTCTTACTGTGGCCAGTCTTCCAGAAGCGATATGTCACTAGTTGTGTATCATAAAAGAGTGATTGTTACTCCTCCCAGAGGTTATTCGAGATATCTTAATCAAACCCTAGTAACGAGGCATTGGCTACCTTAAGAGAGTCATAGTTACTCGTCCCAATTGCTCACCGATTCTGCCATTTTTTCTTAATGTGGCCAGTCTGCCAGAAGCGATATGTAACTAGTTGTCTATCATAAAAGAGTCATCGTTACTCTTCCCAGGGGTTATTCGAGATATCTTAATCGAAACCCTAGTAACGAGGCATTGGCTACCTTAAGAGAGTCATAGTTACTCGTCCCAATTGCTCACACAGTCTGCCATTTTTTCTTACTGCGGCCAGTCTGCCAGAAGCGATATGTAGCTAGTTGTGTATCGTAAAAGAGTCATCGTTACTCCTCCCAGGGGTTATTCGAGATATCTTAATCGAAACCCTAGTAACAAGGCATTGGATACCTTAAGAGATTCATAGTTACTCGTCCCAATTGCTCACCCAGTCTGCCATTTTTTTCTTAATGTGGCCAGTCTGCCAGAAGCGATATGTCACTAGTTGTGTATCATAAAAGAGTCATCGTTACCCCCCCCCCCCAGGAGTTATTCGAGATATCTTAATCGAAGCCCTAGTAACGAGGCATTGGCTACCTTAAGAGAGTCATAGTTACTCGTCCCAATTGCTCACCCAGTCCAACATTTTGTCTTACTGCGGCCAGTCTGCCAGAAGCGATATGTCACTAGTTGTGTATCATAAAAGAGTGATTGTTACTCCTCCCAGAGGTTATTCGAGATATCTTAATCAAACCCTAGTAACGAGGCATTTGCTACCTTAAGAGAGTGATAGTTACTCGTCCCAATTGCTCACTCAGTCTGCCATTTTTTCCTACTGCGGCCAGTCTGCCAGAAGCGATATGTCACTAGTTGTGTATCATAAAAGCGTCATCGTTACTCCTCCCAGGGGTTATTCGAGATATCTTAATCGAAACCCTAGTAACGAGGCATTGGCTACCTAAAGACAGTCATAGTTACTCGTTCCAATTGCTCACCTATTCAGCCATTTTGTCTTATTGTGGCCAGTCTGCCAGAAGCGATATGTCACTAGTTGTGTATCATAAAAGAGTCATCGTTACTCTTCCCAGGGGTTATTCGAGATATCTTAATCGAAACCCTAGTAACGATGTATTGGCTACCTTAAGAGAGTCATAGTTACTCGTCCCAATTCCTCACCCAGTCCAACATTTTCTCTTACTACAGCCAGTCCGCCAGAAGCGATGTGTCACTAGTTGTGTATCTTAAAAGAGTGATCGTTATTCCTCCCAGGGGTTATTCGAGATATCTTAACCGAAACACTAGTAACGAGGCATTGGCTACCTTAAGAGAGTCATAGTTACTCGTGCCAATAGCTCAATCAGTCCAACATTATTTCTTACTGCAGCCAGTCTGCCAGAAGCGAAATGTCACTAGTTGTGTACCATAAAAGAGTCATCGTTACTCCTCCGATTGGTTATTCGAGATATCTTAATCGAAACCCTAGTAACGAGGCATTGGCTACCTTAAGAGAGTCATAGTTACTCGTCCCAATTGCTCACCGATTCTGCCATTTTTTCTTACTGTGGCCAGTCTGCCAGAAGCGATATGTCACAAGCTGTGTATCATAAAAGAGTCATCGTTACTCCTCAAAGGGGTTATTCGAGATTTCTTAATCGAAACCCTAGTAACGAGGCATTGGCTACCTTAAGAGAGTCATAGTTACTCGTCCCAATTACTCACCCAGTCCAACATTTTTTCTTACTGCGACCAGTCTGCCAGAAGCGATATGTCACTAGTTGTGTATCATAAAAGAGTGATCGTTACTCCTCCCAGGGGTTATTCGAGATATCTTAATCAAAACCCTAGTAACGAGGCATTGGCTACCTTAAGAGAGTCATAGTTACTCGTTCCAATTGCTCACCTATTCTGCCATTTTGTCTTATTGTGGCCAGTCTGCCAGAAGCGATATGTCACTAGCTGTGTATCATAAAAGAGTCATCGTTACTCTTCCCAGGGGTTATTCGAGATATCTTAATCGAAACCCTAGTAACGAGGTATTGGCTACCTTAAGAGAGTCATAGTTACTCGTCCCAATTGCTCACCCAGTCCAACATTTTCTCTTACTACAGCCAGTCTGCCAGACGCAATTTGTCACTAGTTGTGTATCATAAAAGAGTCATCGTTTCTCATCCCAGGGGTTATTCGAGATATCTTAATCGAAACCCTAGTAACGAGGCATTGGCTACCTTAAGAGAGTCATAGTTACACGTCCCAATTGCTCACCCAGTCTGCCATTTTTTTCTTTCTGTGGCCAGTCTGCCAGAAGCGATATGTCACTAGTTGTGTATCATAAAAGAGTCATCGTTACCCCCCCCCCCCCCCAGGAGTTATTCGAGATATCTTAATCGAAACCCTAGTAACGAGGCATTGGCTACCTTAAGATAGTCATAGTTACTCGTCCCAATTGCTCACCGATTCTGCCATATTGTCTTACTGTGGCCAGTCTGCCAGAAGCGATATGTCACTAGTTGTGTATCATAAAAGAGTCATCGTTACTCTTCCCAGGGGTTATTCGAGATATCTTAATCGAAACCCTAGTAACGAGGCATTGGCTACCTTAAGAGAGTCATAGTTACTCGTCCCAATTGCTCACCCAGTCCAACATTTTCTCTTACTGCAGCCAGTCTGCCAGAAGCAATTTGTCACTAGTTGTGTATCATAAAAGAGTCATCGTTTCTCCTCCCAGGGGTTATTCGAGATATCTTAATCGAAACCCTAGTAACGAGGCATTGGCTACCTTAAGAGAGTCATAGTTACTCGTCCACATTGCTCACCCAGTCTGCCATTTTGTCTTACTGTGGCCAGTCTGCCAGAGGCGATATGTCACTAGTTGTGTATCATAAAAGAGTCATCGTTACTCCTCCCAGGGGTTATTCGAGGTATCTTAATCGAAACCCTAGTAACGAGGCATTGGCTACCTAAAGAGAGTCATAGTTACTCGTCCCAATTGCTCACCGATTCTGCCATTTTTTCTTACTGTGGCCAGTCTGCCAGAAGCGATATGTCACTAGCTGTGTATCATAAAAGAGTCATCGTTACTCCTCAAAGGGGTTATTCGAGATATCTTAATCGAAACCCTAGTAACGAGGCATTGGCTACCTTAAGAGAGTCATAGTTACTCGTCCCAATTGCTCACCCAGTCCAACATTTTTTCTTACTGCGACCAGTCTGCAAGGAGCGATATGTCACTAGTTGTGTATCATAAAAGAGTGATCGTTACTCTTCCCAGGGGTTATTCGAGATATCTTAATCGAAACCCTAGTAACGAGGCTTTAGCTACCTTAAGAGAGTCATAGTTACTCGTTCCAATTGCTCACCTATTCTGCCATTTTGTCTTATTGTGGCCAGTCTGCCAGAAGCGATATGTCACTAGTTGTGTATCATAAAAGAGTCATCGTTACTCTTCCCAGGGGTTATTCGAGATATCTTAATCGAAACCCTAGTAACGAGGTATTGGCTACCTTAAGAGAGTCATAGTTACTCGTCCCAATTGCTCACCCAGTCCATCATTTTTTCTTACTGCAGCCCGTCTGCAAGAAGCGATATGTCACTAGTTGTGTATTACAAAAGAGTGATCGTTATTCCTCCCAGGGGTTATTCGAGAAATCTTAATCGAAACCCTAGTAACGAGGCATTGGCTACCTTAAGAGAGTCATAGTTACTCGTTCCAATTGCTCACCCAGTAAAACGTTTTTCTTACTGCAGCCAATCTGCCAGAAGCGATATGTCACTAGTTGTGTATCATAAAAGAGTGATTGTTACTCCTCACAGAGGTTATTCGAGATATCTTAATCAAACCCTAGTAACGAGGCATTGGCTACCATAAGAGAGTAATAGTTACTCGTCCCAATTGCTCACTCAGTCTGCCATTTTTTCTTACTGCGGCCAGTCTGCCAGAAGCGATATGTCACTAGTTGTGTATCATAAAAGAGTTATCGTTACTCCTCCGATTGGTTATTCGAGATATCTTAATCGAAACCCTAAAAACGAGGCATTGGCTACCTTAAGAGAGTCATAGTTACTCGTCCCAATTGCTCACCGATTCAGCCATTTTGTCTTACTGTGGCCAGTCTGCCAGAAGCGATATGTCACTAGCTGTGTATCATAAAAGAGTCATCGTTACTCCTCAAAGGGGTAATTCGAGATATCTTAATTGAAACCCTAGTAACGAGGCATTGGCTACCTTAAGAGAGTCATAGTTACTCGTCCCAATTGCTCTCACAGTCTGCCATTTTTTCTTACTGCGGCCAGTCTGCCAGAAGCGATATGTCACTAGTTGTGTATCGTAAAAGAGTCATCGTTACTCCTCCCAGGGGTTATTCGAGATATCTTAATCGAAACAGTAGTAACGGGGCATTGGCTACCTTAAGAGAGTCATAGTTACTCGTCCCAATTGCTCACCCAGTCCAACATTTTCTCTTACTGCAGCCAGTCTGCCAGAAGCAATTTGTCACTAGTTGTGTGTCATAAAAGAGTCATCGTTTCTCCTCCCAGGGGTTATTCGAGATATCTTAATCGAAACCCTAGTAACGAGGCATTGGCTACCTTAAGAGAGTCATAGTTACTCGTCCCAATTGCTCACCCAGTCCAACATTTTCTCGTACTACAGCCAGTCTGCCAGAAGCAATTTGTCACTAGTTGTGTATCATAAAAGAGTCATCGTTTCTCCTCCCAGGGGTTATTCGAGATATCTTAATCGAAACCCTAGAAACGAGGCATTGGCTACCTTAAGAGAGTCATAGTTACACGTCCCAATTGCTCACCCAGTCTGCCATTTTTTGTTACTGCAGCCAGTCTGCCAGAAGCGTTATGTCACTTGTTGTGTATCATAAAAGAGTGATTGTTACTCCTCCCAGGGGTTATTCGAGATATCTTAATCGAAACCCTAGTAACGAGGCATTGGCTACCTTAAGAGAGTCATAGTTACTCGTCCCAATTGCTCACCCAGTCCAACATTTTTTCTTACTGCAGCCAGTCTGCAAGAAGCGATATGTCACTAGTTGTGTATTACAAAAGAGTGATCGTTATTCCTCCCAGGGGTTATTCGAGATATCTTAATCGAAACCCTAGTAACGAGGCATTGGCTACCTTAAGAGAGTCATAGTTACTCGTTCCAATTGCTCACCCAGTAAAACGTTTTTCTTACTGCAGCCAGTCTGCCAGAAGCGATATGTCACTAGTTGTGTATCATAAAAGAGTGATTGTTACTCCTCCCAGAGGTTATTCGAGATATCTTAATCAAACCCTAGTAACGAGGCATTGGATACCTTAATAGAGTCATAGTTACTCGTCCCAATTGCTCACTCAGTCTGCCATTTTTTCTTACTGCGGCCAGTCTGCCAGAAGCGATATGTCACTAGTTGTGTATCTTAAAAGAGTGATCGTTACTCCTCCCAGGGGTTATTCGAGATATCTTAATCGAAACCCTAGTAACGAGGCATTGGCTACCTTAAGAGAGTCATAGTTACTCGTCCCAATAGCTCAACCAGTCCAACATTTTTTCTTACCGCAGCCAGTCTGCCAGAAGCGAAATGTCACTAGTTGTGTATCATAAAAGAGTTATCGTTACTCCTCCGATTGGTTATTCGAGATATCTTAATCGAAACCCTAGTAACGAGGCATTGGCTACCTTAAGAGAGTCATAGTTACTCGTCCCAATTGCTCACCGATTCTGCCATTTTGTCTTACTGTGGCCAGTCTGCCAGAAGCGATATGTCACTAGTTGTGTATCATAAAAGAGTCATCGTTACTCTTCCCAGGGGTTATTCGAGATATCTTAATCGAAACACTAGTAACGAGGCATTGGCTACCTTAAGAGAGTCATAGTTACTCGTCCCAATTGGTCACCCAGTCCAACATTTTCTCTTACTGCAGCCAGTCTGCCAGAAGCAATTTGTCACTAGTTGTGTATCATAAAAGAGTCATCGTTTCTCCTCCCAGTTGTTATTCGAGATAACTTAATCGAAACCCTAGTAACGAGGCATTGGCTACCTTAAGAGAGTCATAGTTACTCGTCCCAATTGCTCACCCAGTCTGCCATTTTGTCTTACTGTGGCCAGTCTGCCAGAAGCGATATGTCACTAGTTGTGTACCATAAAAGAGTCATCGTTACTCCTCCCAGGGGTTATTCGAGATAACTTAATCGAAACCCTAGTAACGAGGCATTGGCTACCTAAAGAGAGTCATAGTTACTCGTCCCAATTGCTCACCGATTCTGGCATTTTTTCTTACTGTGGCCAGTCTGCCAGAAGCGATATGTCACTAGCTGTGTATCATAAAAGAGTCATCGTTACTCCTCAAAGGGGTAATTCGAGATATCTTAATTGAAACCCTAGTAACGAGGCATTGGCTACCTTAAGAGAGTCATAGTTACTCGTCCCAATTGCTCACACAGTCTGCCATTTTTTCTTACTGCGGCCAGTCTGCCAGAAGCGATATGTAGCTAGTTGTGTATCGTAAAAGAGTCATCGTTACTCCTCCCAGGGGTTATTCGAGATATCTTAATCGAAACCCTAGTAACGAGGCATTGGCTACCTTAATAGAGTCATAGTTACTCGTCCCAACTGCTCACCCAGTCCAACATTTTCTCTTACTGCGACCAGTCTGCCAGAAGCGATATGTCACTAGTTGTGTATCATAAAAGAGTCATCGTTACCCCTCCCAGGGGTTATTCGAGATATCTTAATCGAAACCCTAGTAACGAGGCATTGGATACCTTAAGAGAGTCATAGTTACTCGTCCCAATTGCTCACCCAGTCTGCCATTTTTTCTTACTGTGGCCAGTCTTCCAGAAGCGATATGTCACTAGTTGTGTATCATAAAAGAGTCATTGTTACCCCCCCCCCCCAGGGGTTATTCGAGATATCTTAATCGAAACCCTAGTAACGAGGCATTGGCTACCTTAAGAGAGTCATAGTTACTCGTCCCAATTGCTCACCGAATCTGCCATTTTGTCTTACTGTGGCCAGTCTGCCAGAAGCGATATGTAACTAGTTGTCTATCATAAAAGAGTCATCGTTACTCTTCCCAGGGGTTATTCGAGATATCTTAATCGAAACCCTAGTAACGAGGCATTGGCTACATTAAGAGAGACATAGTTACTCGTCCCAATTGCTCACCCAGTCCAACATTTTCTCTTACTGCAGCCAGTCTGCCAGAAGCAATTTGTCACTAGTTGTGTATCATAAAAGAGTCATCGTTTCTCCTCCCAGGGGTTATTCGAGATAGTCTTAATCGAAACCCTAGTAACTAGGCATTGGCTACCTTAAGAGAGTCATAGTTACTCGTCCACATTGCTCACCCAGTCTGCCATTTTGTCTTACTGTGGCCAGTCTGCCAGAAGCGATATGTCACTAGTTGTGCATCATAAAAGAGTCATCGTTACTCCTCCCAGGGGTTATTCGAGATATCTTAATCGAAACCCTAGTAACGAGGCATTGGCTACCTAAAGAGAGTCATAGTTACTCGTCCCAATTGCTCACCGATTCTGCCATTTTTTCTTACTCTGGCCAGTCTGCCAGAAGCGATATGTCACTAGCTGTGTATCATAAAAGAGTCATGGTTACTCCTCAAAGGGGTTATTCGAGATATCTTAATCGAAACCCTAGTAACGAGCCATTGGCTACCTTAAGAGAGTCATAGTTACTCGTCCCAATTGCTCACCCAGTCCAACATTTTGTCTTACTGCGGCCAGTCTGCCAGAAGCGATATGTCACTAGTTGTGTATCTTAAAAGAGTGATCGTTACTCCTCCCAGGGGTTATTCGAGATATCTTAATCGAAACCCTAGTAACGAGGCATTGGCTACCTTAAGAGAGTCATAGTTACTCGTCCCAATAGCTCAACCAGTCCAACATTTTTTCTCACTGCAGCCAGTCTGCCAGAAGCGAAATGTCACTAGTTGTGTATCATAAAAGAGTTATCGTTACTCCTTCGATTGGTTATTCGAGATATCTTAATCGAAACCCTAGTAACTAGGCATTGGCTACCTTAAGAGAGTCATAGTTACTCGTCCCAATTGCTCACCGATTCTGCCATTTTGTCTTACTGTGGCCAGTCTGCCAGAAGCGATATGTCACTAGTTGTGTATCATAAAAGAGTCATCGTTACTCTTCCCAGGGGTTATTCGAGATATCTTAATCGAAACCCTAGTAACGAGGTATTGGCTACCTTAAGAGAGTCATAGTTACTCGTCCCAATTGCTCACCCAGTCCAACATTTTCTCGTACTACAGCCAGTCTGCCGGAAGCAATTTGTCACTTGTTGTGTATCATAAAAGAGTCATCGTTACTCTTCCCAGGGGTTATTCGAGATATCTTAATCGAAACCCTAGTAACGAGGTATTGGCTACCTTAAGAGAGTCATAGTTACTCGTCCCAATTGCTCACCCAGTCCAACATTTTCTTGTACTACAGCCAGTCTGCCGGAAGCAATTTGTCACTAGTTGTGTATCATAAAAGAGTCATCGTTTCTCCTCCCAGGTGTTATTCGAGATATCTTAATCGAAACCCTAGTAACGAGGCATAGGCTACCTTCAGAGAGTCATAGTTACACGTCCCAATTGCTCACCCAGTCTGCCATTTTTTGTTACTGCAGCCAGTCTGCCAGAAGCGATATGTCACTTGTTGTGTATCATAAAAGAGTTATTGTTACTCCTCCCAGGGGTTATTCGAGATATCTTAATCGAAACCCTAGTAACGAGGCATTGGCTACCATAAGAGAGTCATAGTTACTCGTCCCAATTGCTCACCCAGTCCAACATTATTTCTTACTGCAGCCAGTCTGCCAGAAGCGATATGTCACTAGTTGTGTATTATAAAAGAGTCGTCGTTACTCCTCCGAGGGGTTATTCGAGATATCTTAATCGAAACCCTAGTAACGAGGCATTGGCTACCTTAAGAGTGTCATAGTTACTCGTCCCAATTGCTCACCCAGTCCAACATTTTGTCTTACTGCGGCCAGTCTGCCAGAAGCGATATGTCACTAGTTGTGTATCTTAAAAGAGTGATCGTTACTCCTCCCAGGGGTTATTCGAGATATCTTAATCGAAACCCTAGTAACGAGGCATTGGCTACCTTAAGAGAGTCATAGTTACTCGTCCCAATAGCTCAACCAGTCCAACATTTTTTCTCACTGCAGCCAGTCTGCCAGAAGCGAAATGTCACTAGTTGTGTATCATAAAAGAGTTATCGTTACTCCTTCGATTGGTTATTCGAGATATCTTAATCGAAACCCTAGTAACTAGGCATTGGCTACCTTAAGAGAGTCATAGTTACTCGTGTCAATTGCTCACCGATTCTGCCATTTTGTCTTACTGTGGCCAGTCTGCCAGAAGCGATATGTCACTAGTTGTGTATCATAAAAGAGTCATCGTTACTCTTCCCAGGGGTTATTCGAGATATCTTAATCATAACCCTAGTAACGAGGCATTGGCTACCTTAAGAGAGTCATAGTTACTCGTCCCAATTGCTCACCCAGTCCAAAATCTTCTCTTACTGCAGCCAGTCTGCCAGAAGCAATTTGTCACTAGTTGTGTATCATAAAAGAGTCATCGTTTCTCCTCCCAGTTGTTATTCGAGATAACTTAATCGAAACCCTAGTAACGAGGCATTGGCTACCTTAAGAGTGTCATAGTTACTCGTCCCAATTGCTCACCCAGTCTGCCATTTTGTCTTACTGTGGCCAGTCTGCCAGAAGCGATATGTCACTAGTTGTGTACCATAAAAGAGTCATCGTTACTCCTCCCAGGGGTTATTCGAGATATCTTAATCGAAACCCTAGTAACGAGGCATTGGCTACCTAAAGAGAGTCATAGTTACTCGTCCCAATTGCTCACCGATTCTGGCATTTTTTCTTACTGTGGCCAGTCTGCCAGAAGCGATATGTCACTAGCTGTGTATCATAAAAGAGTCATCGTTACTCCTCAAAGGGGTAATTCGAGATATCTTAATTGAAACCCTAGTAACGAGGCATTGGCTACCTTAAGAGAGTCATAGTTTCTCGTCCCAATTGCTCACACAGTCTGCCATTTTTTCTTACTGCGGCCAGTCTGCCAGAAGCGATATGTCACTAGTTGTGTATCGTAAAAGAGTCATCGTTACTCCTCACAGGGGTTATTCGAGATATCGTAATCGAAACCCTAGTAACGAGGCATTGGCTACCTTAAGAGAGTCATAGTTACTCGTCCCAATTGCTCACCAAGTCCAACATTTTTTCTTACTGCGACCAGTCTGCCAGAAGCGATACGTCACTAGTTGTGTATCATAAAAGAGTCATCGTTACTCCTCCCAGGGGTTATTCGAGATATCTTAATCGAAACCCTAGTAACGAGGCATTGGCTACCTTAAGAGAGTCATAGTAACTCGTCCCAATTGCTCACCCAGTCCAACATTTTCTCTTACTGCAGCCAGTCTGCCAGAAGCAATTTGTCACTAGTTGTGTATCATAAAATAGTCATCGTTTCTCCTCCCAGGGGTTATTCGAGATATCTTAATCGAAACCCTAGTAACGAGGCATTGGCTACCTTAAGAGAGTCATAGTTACTCGTCCACATTGCTCACCCAGTCTGCCATTTTTTTCTTACTGTGGCCAGTCTGCCAGAAGCGATATGTCACTAGTTGTGTATCATAAAAGTGTCATCGTTACCCCCCACCCCAGGAGTTATTCGAGATATCTTAATCGAAACCCTAGTAACGAGGCATTGGCTATCTTAAGAGAGTCATAGTTACTCGTCCCAATTGCTCACCCAGTCCAACATTTTTTCTTACTGCAGCCAGTCTGCAAGAAGCGATATGTCACTAGTTGTGTATTATAAAAGAGTGATCGTTATTCCTCCAAGGGGTTATTCGAGATATCTTAATCGAAACCCTAGTAACGAGGCATTGGCTATCTTAAGAGAGTCATAGTTACTCGTCCCAATTGCTCACTCAGTCTGCCATTTTTTCTTACTGCGGCCAGTCTGCCAGAAGCGATATGTCACTAGTTGTGTATCTTAAAAGAGTGATCGTTACTCCTCCCAGGGGTTATTCGAGATATCTTAATCGAAACCCTAGTAACGAGGCATTGTCTACCTTAAGAGAGTCATAGTTACTCGTCCCAATAGCTCAACCAGTCCAACATTTTTTCTTACTGCAGCCAGTCTGCCAGAAGCGAAATGTCACTAGTTGTGTATCATAAAAGAGTCATCGTTACTCCTCCGATTGGTTATTCGAGATATCTTAATCGAAACCCTAGTAACGAGGCATTGGCTACCTTAAGAGAGTCATAGTTACTCGTCCCAATTGCTCACCGATTCTGCCATTTTGTCTTACTGTGACCAGTCTGCCAGAAGCGATATGTCACTAGTTGTGTATCATAAAAGAGTCGTCGTTACTCCTCCGAGGAGTTATTCGAGATATCTTAATCGAAACCCTAGTAACAAGGCATTGGCTACCTTAAGAGAGTCATAGTTACTCGTCCCAATTGCTCACCCAGTCCAACATTTTGTCTTACTGCGGCCTGTCTGCCAGAAGCGATATGTCACTAGTTGTGTATCATAAAAGAGTGATTGTTACTCCTCCCAGAGGTTATTCGAGATATCTTAATCAAACCCTAGTAACGAGGCATTGGCTACCTTAAGAGAGTCATAGTTACTCGTCCCAATTGCTCACTCAGTCTGCCATTTTTTCTTACTGCGGCCAGTCTGCCAGAAGCGATATGTCACTAGTTGTGTATCTTAAAAGAGTGATCGTTACTCCTCCCAGGGGTTATTCGAGATATCTTAATCGAAACCCTAGTAACGAGGCATTGGCTACCTTAAGAGTGTCATAGTTACTCGTCCCAATAGCTCAACCAGTCCCACATTTTTTCTTACTGCAGCCAGTCTGCCAGAAGCGATATGTCACTAGTTGTGTATCATAAAAGAGTCATCGTTACTCCTCCGATTGGTTATTCGAGATATCTTAATCGAAACCCTAGTAACGAGTCATTGGCTACCTTAAGAGAGTCATAGTTACTCGTCCCAATTGCTCATCGATTATGCCATTTTGTCTTACTGTGGCCAGTCTGCCAGAAGCGATATGTCACTAGTTGTGTATCATAAAATAGTCATCGTTACTCTTCACAGGGGTTATTCGAGATATCTTAATCGAATCCCTAGTAACGAGGCATTGGCTACCTTAAGAGAGTCATAGTTACTCGTCCCAATTGCTCACCCAGTCCAACATTTTCTCTTACTGCAGCCAGTCTGCCAGAAGCAATTTGTCACTAGTTGTGTATCATAAAAGAGTCATCGTTACTCCTCCCAGGGGTTATTCGAGATATCTTAATCGAAACCCTAGTAACGAGGCATTGGCTACCTTAATTGAGTCATAGGTACTCGTCCCAATTGCTCACCCAGTCTGCCATTTTGTCTTAATGTGGCCAGACTGCCAGAAGCGATATGTCACTAGTTGTGTATCATAAAGGAGTCATCGTTACTCCTCCGATTGGTTATTCGAGATATCTTAATCGAATCCCTAGTAACGAGGCATTGGCTACCTTAAGAGAGTCATAGTTACTCGTCCCAATTGCTCACCGATTCTGCCATTTTGTCTTACTGTGGCGAGTCTGCCAGAACTATATGTCACTAGTTGTGTATCATAAAAGAGTCATCGTTACTCTTCACAGGGGTTATTCGAGATATCTTAATCGAAACCCTAGTAACGAGGCATTGGCTACCTTAAGAGAGTCATAGGTACTCGTTCCAATTGCTCACCCAGTCTGCCATTTTGTCGTACTGTGGCCAGTCTGCCAGAAGCGATATGTCACTAGCTGTGTATCATAAAAGAGTCATCGTTACTCCCCAAAGGGGTTATTCGAGATATCTTAATCGAAACCCTAGTAACGAGGCATTGTCTACCTTAAGAGAGTCATAGTTACTCGTCCCAATTGCTCACCCAGTCCAACATTTTTTCTTACTGCGACCAGTCTGCCAGAAGCGATATGTCACTAGTTGTGTATCATAAAAGAGTGACCGTTACTCCTCCCAGGGGTTATTCGAGATATCTTAATCGAAACCCTAGTAACGAGGCATTGGCTACCTTAAGAGAGTCATAGTTACTCGTTCCAATTGCTCACCTATTCTGCCATTTTGTCTTATTGTGGCCAGCTTGCCAGAAGCGATATGTCTCTAGTTGTGTATCATAAAAAAGTCATCGTTACTCTTCCCAGGGGTTATTCGAGATATCTTAATCGAAACCCTAGTAACGAGGTATTGGCTACCTTAAGAGAGTCATAGTTACTCGTCCCAATTGCTCACCCAGTCTAATATTTTTTCTTACTACAGCCAGTCTGCCAGAAGCAATTTGTCACTAGTTGTGTATCATAAAAGAGTCATCGTTTCTCCTCCCAGGGGTTATTCGAGATATCTTAATCGATACCCTAGTAATGAGGCATTGGCTACCTTAAGAGAGTCATAGTTACACGTCCCAATTGCTCACCCAGTCTGCCATTTTATTCTTACTGCAGCCAGTCTGCCAGAAGCGATATGTCACTTGTTGTGTATCATAAAAGAGTGATTGTTACTCCTCCCAGGGGTTATTCGAGATATCTTAATCGAAACCCTAGTAACGAGGCATTGGATACCTTAAGAGAGTCATAGTTACTCGTCACAATTGCTCACCCAGTCTGCCATTTTTTTCTTTCTGTGGCCAGTCTGCCAGAAGCGATATGTCACTAGTTGTGTATCATAAAAGAGTCATCGTTACCCCCCCCCCCCCCCCAGGAGTTATTCGAGATATCTTAATCGAAACCCTAGTAACGAGGCATTGGCTACCTTAAGAGAGTCATATTTACTCGTCCCAATTGCTCACAGATTCTGCCATTTTGTCTTACTGTGGCCAGTGTGCCCGAAGCGATATGTCACAAGTTGTGTATCATAAAAGAGTCATCGTTACTCTTCCCAGGGGTTATTCGAGATATCTTAATCGAAACCCTAGTAACGAGGCATTGGCTACCTTAAGAGAGTCATAGTTACTCGTCCCAATTGCTCACCCAGTCCAACATTTTCTCTTACTGCAGCCAGTCTGCCAGAAGCAATTTGTCACTAGTTGTGTATCATAAAAGAGTCATCGTTTCTCCTCCCAGGGGTTATTCGAGATATCTTAATCGAAACCCTAGTAACGAGGCATTGGCTACCTTAAGAGAGTCATAGTTACTCGTCCACATTGCTCACCCAGTCTGCCATTTTGTCTTACTGTGGCCAGTCTGCCAGAAGCGATATGTCACTAGTTGTGTATCATAAAAGAGTCATCGTTACTCCTCCCAGGGGTTATTCGAGATATCTTAATCGAAACCCTAGTAACGAGGCATTGGCTACCTAAAGAGAGTCATAGTTACTCGTCCCAATTGCTCACCGATTCTGCCATTTTTTCTTACTGTGGCCAGTCTGCCAGAAGCGATATGTCACTAGCTGTGTATCATAAAAGAGTCATCGTTACCCCTCAAAGGGGTTATTCGAGATATCTTAATCGAAACCCTAGTAACGAGGCTTTGGCTACCTTAAGAGAGTCATAGTTACTCGTTCCAATTGCTCACCTATTCTGCCATTTTGTCTTATTGTGGCCAGTCTGCCAGAAGCGATATGTCACTAGTTGTGTATCATAAAAGAGTCATCGTTACTCTTCCCAGGGGTTATTCGAGATATCTTAATCGAAACCCTAGTAACGAGGTATTGCCTACCTTAAGAGAGTCATAGTTACTCGTCCCAATTGCTCACCCAGTCCAACATTTTCTCGT
Organism: Schistocerca gregaria; assembly: GCF_023897955.1. Classification (NCBI taxonomy): domain Eukaryota; kingdom Metazoa; phylum Arthropoda; class Insecta; order Orthoptera; family Acrididae; genus Schistocerca; species Schistocerca gregaria. The sequence goes on from NC_064931.1 coordinate 9,155,068, forward strand.
ACTACAGCCAGTCTGCCAGAAGCAATTTGTCACTAGTTGTGTATCATAAAAGAGTCATCGTTTCTCCTCACAGGGGTTATTCGAGATATCTTAATCGAAACCCTAGAAACGAGGCATTGGCTACCTTAAGAGAGTCATAGTTACACGTCCCAATTTCTCACCCAGTCTGCCATTTTTTTCTTACTGTGGCCAGTCTGCCAGAAGAGATATGTCACTAGTTGTGTATCATAAAAGAGTCATCGTCACCCCCCCCCCCAGGAGTTATTCGAGATATCTTAATCGAAACCCTAGTAACGAGGCATTGGCTACCTTAAGAGAGTCACTGTTACTCGTCCCAATTGCTCACCGATTCTGCCATTTTGTCTTACTGTGGCCAGTCTGCCAGAAGCGATATGTCACTAGTTGTGTATCATAAAAGAGTCATCGTTACTCTTCCCAGGGGTTATTCGAGATATCTTAATCGAAACACTAGTAACGAGGCATTGGCTACCTTAAGAGAGTCATAGTTACTCGTCCCAATTGCTCACCCAGTCCAACATTTTCTCTTACTGCAGCCAGTCTGCCAGAAGCAATTTGTCACTAGTTGTGTATCATAAAAGAGTCATCGTTTCTCCTCCCAGTTGTTATTCGAGATAACTTAATCGAAACCCTAGTAACGAGGCATTGGCTACCTTAAGAGAGTCATAGTTACTCGTCCCAATTGCTCACCCAGTCTGCCATTTTGTCTTACTGTGGCCAGTCTGCCAGAAGCGATATGTCACTAGTTGTGTACCATAAAAGATTCATCGTTACTCCTCCCAGGTGTTATTCGAGATATCTTAATCGAAACCCTAGTAACGAGGCATTGGCTACCTAAAGAGAATCATAGTTACTCGTCCCAATTGCTCACCGATTCTGGCATTTTTTCTTACTGTGGCCAGTCTGCCAGAAGCGATATGTCACTAGCTGTGTATCATAAAAGAGTCAACGTTACTCCTCAAAGGGGTAATTCGAGATATCTTAATTGAAAACCTAGTAACGAGGCATTGGCTACCTTAAGAGAGTCATAGTTACTCGTCCCAATTGCTCACACAGTCTGCCATTTTTTCTTACTGCGGCCAGTCTGCCAGAAGCGATATGTCACTAGTTGTGTATCGTAAAAGAGTCATCGTTACTCCTCCCAGGGGTTATTCGAGATATCTTAATCGAAACCCTAGTAACGAGGCATTGGCTACCTTAAGAGAGTCATAGTTACTAGTCCCAATTGCTCACCCAGTCCAACATTTTTTCTTACTGCAGCCAGTCTGCCAGAAGCGATATGTCACTAGTTGTGTATTATTATAGAGTCGTCGTTACTCCTCCGAGGAGTTATTCGAGATATCTTAATCGAAACCCTAGTAACGAGGCATTGGCTACCTTAAGAGAGTCATAGTTACTCGTCCCAATTGCTCACCCAGACCAACAATTTGTCTTACTGCGGCCAGTCTGCCAGAAGCGATATGTCACTAGTTGTGTATCATAAAAGAGTGATTGTTACTCCTCCCAGAGGTTATTCGAGATATCTTAATCAAACCCCAGTAACGAGGCATTGGCTACCTTAAGAGAGTCATAGTTACTCGTCACAATTGCTCACTCAGTCTGCCATTTTTTCTTACTGCGGCCAGTCTGCCAGAAGCGATATGTCACTAGTTGTGTATCTTAAAAGAGTGATCGTTACTCCTCCCAGGGGTTATTCGAGATATCTTAATCGAAACCCTAGTAACGAGGCATTGGCTACCTTAAGAGAGTCATAGTTACTCGTCCCAATAGCTCAACCAGTCCAACATTTTTTCTTACCGCAGCCAGTCTGCCAGAAGCGAAATGTCACTAGTTGTGTATCATAAAAGAGTTATCGTTACTCCTCCGATTGGTTATTCGAGATATCTTAATCGAAACCCTAGTAACGAGGCATTGGCTACCTTAAGAGAGTCATTGTTACTCGTCCCAATTGCTCACCGATTCTGCCATTTTGTCTTACTGTGGCCAGTCTGCCAGAAGCGATATGTCACTAGTTGTGTATCATAAAAGAGTCATCGTTACCCCCCCCCCCCCAGGAGTTATTCGAGTTATCTTAACCGAAACCCTAGTAACGAGGCGTTGGCTACCTTAAGAGAGTCATAGTTACTCGTCCCAATTGCTCACCCAGTCCAACATTTTTTCTTACTGCAGCCAGTCTGCAAGAAGCGATATGTCACTAGTTGTGTATTATAAAAGAGTGATCGTTATTCCTCCCAGGGGTTATTCGAGATATCTTAATCGAAACCCTAGTAACGAGGCTTTGGCTACCTTAAGAGAGTCATAGTTACTCGTTCCAATTGCTCACCCAGTAAAACGTTTTTCTTACTGCAGCCAGTCTGCCAGAAGCGATATGTCACTAGTTGTGTATCTTAAAAGAGTGATTGTTACTCCTCCCAGGGGTTATTCGTGATATCTTAATCGAAACCCTAGTAACGAGGCATTGGCTACCATAAGAGAGTCATAGTTACTATTCCCAATTGCTCACCCAGTCCAACATTTTTTCTTACTGCAGCCAGTCTGCCAGAAGCGATATGTCACTAGTTGTGTATTATAAAAGAGTCGTCGTTACTCCTCCGAGCAGTTATTCGAGATATCTTAATCGAAACCCTAGTAACGAGGCATTGGCTACCTTAAGAGAGTCATAGTTACTCGTCCCAATTGCTCACCCAGTCCAACATTTTGTCTTACTGCGGCCAGTCTGCCAGAAGCGATATGTCACTAGTTGTGTATCATAAAAGAGTGATTGTTACTCCTCCCAGAGGTTATTCGAGATATCTTAATCAAACCCTAGTTACGAGGCATTGGCTACCTTAAGAGAGTCATAGTTACTCGTCCCAATTGCTCACTCAGTCTGCCATTTTGTCTTACTGTGGCCAGTCTGCCAGAAGCGATATGTCACTAGTTGTGTATCTTAAAAGAGTGATCGTTACTCCTCCCAGGGGTTATTCGAGATATCTTAATCGAAACCCTAGTAACGAGGCATTGGCTACCTTAAGAGAGTCATAGTTACTCGTCCCAAAAGCTCAACCAGTCCCACATTTTTTCTTACTGCAGCCAGTCTGATAGAAACGAAATGTCACTAGTTGTGTATCATAAAAGAGTCATCGTTACTCCTCCGATTGGTTATTCGAGATATCTTAATCGAAACCCTAGTAACGAGGCATTAGCTACCTTAAGAGAGTCATAGTTACTCTTACCAATTGCTCACCCAGTCCTACATTTTTTCTTACTGCGAAAAGTCTGCCAGAAGCGATATGTCACTAGTTGTGTATCATAAAAGAGTGATCGTTACTCCTCCCAGGGGTTATTCGAGATATCTTAATCGAAACCCTAGTAACGAGGCATTGGCTACCTGAAGAGGGTCATAGTTACTCGTAACAATAGCTCAACCAGTCCAACATTTTTTCTTACTGCAGCCAGTCTGCAAGAAGCGATATGTCACTAGTTGTGTATCATAAAAGAGTCATCGTTACTCCTCCGAGGGGTTATTCGAGATATCTTAATCGAAATCCTAGTAACGAGGCATTGGCTACCTTAAGAGAGTCATAGTTACTCGTCCCAATTGCTCACCCAGTCCGACATTTATTCTTACTGCGACCAGTCTGCCAGAATCGATATGTCACTAGTTGTGTATCATAAAAGAGTCATCGTTACACTTCCGAGGGGTTATTCGAGATATCTTAATCGAAACCCTAGTAACGAGGCATTGGCTACCTTAAGAGAGTCATAGTTACTCGTCCCAATTGCTCATCCCGTCCAACATTTTCTCTTACTGCAGCCAGTCTGCCAGAAGCAATTTGTCACTAGTTGTGTATCATAAAAGAGTCATCGTTTCTCCTCCCAGGGTTATTCGACATATCTTAATCGAAACCCTAGTAACGAGGCATTGGCTACCTTAAGAGAGTCATAGTTACTCGTCCCAATTGCTCACCCAGTCCAACATTTATTCTTACTGCGACCAGTCTGCCAGAAGCGATATGTCACTAGTTGTGTATCATAAAAGAGTCATCGTTACACTTCCGAGGGTTTATTCGAGATATCTTAATCGAAACCCTAGTAACGAGGCATTGGCTACCTAAAGAGTGTCATAGTTACTCGTCCCAATAGCTCAACGAGTCCAACATTTCTTCTTACTGCAGCCAGTCTGCCAGAAGCGATATGTCACTAGTTGTGTATCTTAAAAGAGTGATTGTTACTCCTCCCAGGGGTTATTCGTGATATCTTAATCGAAACCCTAGTAACGAGGCATTGGCAACCATAAGAGAGTCATAGTTACTATTCCCAATTGCTCACCCAGTCCAACATTTTTTCTTACTGCAGCCAGTCTGCCAGTAGCGATATGTCACTAGTTGTGTATTATAAAAGAGTCGTCGTTACTCCTCCGAGCAGTTATTCGAGATATCTTAATCGAAACCCTAGTAACGAGGCATTGGCTACCTTAAGAGAGTCATAGTTACTCGTCCCAATTGCTCACCCAGTCCAACATTTTGTCTTACTGCGGCCAGTCTGCCAGAAGCGATATGTCACTAGTTGTGTATCATAAAAGAGTGATTGTTACTCCTCCCAGAGGTTATTCGAGATATCTTAATCAAACCCTAGTTACGAGGCATTGGCTACCTTAAGAGAGTCATAGTTACTCGTCCCAATTGCTCACTCAGTCTGCCATTTTGTCTTACTGTGGCCAGTCTGCCAGAAGCGATATGTCACTAGTTGTGTATCTTAAAAGAGTGATCGTTACTCCTCCCAGGGGTTATTCGAGATATCTTAATCGAAACCCTAGTAACGAGGCATTGGCTACCTTAAGAGAGTCATAGTTACTCGTCCCAAAAGCTCAACCAGTCCCACATTTTTTCTTACTGCAGCCAGTCTGATAGAAACGAAATGTCACTAGTTGTGTATCATAAAAGAGTCATCGTTACTCCTTCGATTGGTTATTCGAGATATCTTAATCGAAACCCTAGTAACGAGGCATTAGCTACCTTAAGAGAGTCATAGTTACCCTTACCAATTGCTCACCCAGTCCTACATTTTTTCTTACTGCGAAAAGTCTGCCAGAAGCGATATGTCACTAGTTGTGTATCATAAAAGAGTGATCGTTACTCCTCCCAGGGGTTATTCGAGATATCTTAATCGAAACCCTAGTAACGAGGCATTGGCTACCTGAAGAGGGTCATAGTTACTCGTAACAATAGCTCAACCAGTCCAACATTTTTTCTTACTGCAGCCAGTCTGCAAGAAGCGATATGTCACTAGTTGTGTATCATAAAAGAGTCATCGTTACTCCTCCGAGGGGTTATTCGAGATATCTTAATCGAAATCCTAGTAACGAGGCATTGGCTACCTTAAGAGAGTCATAGTTACTCGTCCCAATTGCTCACCCAGTCCGACATTTATTCTTACTGCGACCAGTCTGCCAGAATCGATATGTCACTAGTTGTGTATCATAAAAGAGTCATCGTTACACTTCCGAGGGGTTATTCGAGATATCTTAATCGAAACCCTAGTAACGAGGCATTGGCTACCTTAAGAGAGTCATAGTTACTCGTCCCAATTGCTCATCCCGTCCAACATTTTCTCTTACTGCAGCCAGTCTGCCAGAAGCAATTTGTCACTAGTTGTGTATCATAAAAGAGTCATCGTTTCTCCTCCCAGGGTTATTCGACATATCTTAATCGAAACCCTAGTAACGAGGCATTGGCTACCTTAAGAGAGTCATAGTTACTCGTCCCAATTGCTCACCCAGTCCAACATTTATTCTTACTGCGACCAGTCTGCCAGAAGCGATATGTCACTAGTTGTGTATCATAAAAGAGTCATCGTTACACTTCCGAGGGTTTATTCGAGATATCTTAATCGAAACCCTAGTAACGAGGCATTGGCTACCTGAAGAGTGTCATAGTTACTCGTCCCAATAGCTCAACGAGTCCAACATTTCTTCTTACTGCAGCCAGTCTGCCAGAAGCGATATGTCACTAGTTGTGTATCATAAAAGAGTCATCGTTACTCCTCCCAGGGGTTATTCGAGATATCTTAATCGAAACCCTAGCAACGAGGCATTGGCTACCTTAAAAGAGTCATAGTTACTCGTCCCAATTGCTCACTCAGTCCAACATTTTTTCTTACTGCAGCCAGTCTGCCAGATGCGATATGTCACTAGTTGTGTATCATAAAAGAGTCGTCGTTACTCCTGCGAGGGGTTTTTCGAGATATCTTAATCGAAACCCTAGTAACGAAGCATTGGCTACCTTAAGAGAGTCATAGTTACTCTTCCCAATTGCTCACCCAGTCCTACATTTTTTCTTACTGCGAAAAGTCTGCCAGAAGCGATATGTCACTAGTTGTGTATCATAAAAGAGTGATCGTTACTCCCCCAGGGGTTATTCGAGATATCTTAATCGAAACCCTAGTAACGAGGCATTGGCTACCTGAAGAGTGTCATAGTTACTCGTCCCTATAGCTCAACCAGTCCAACATTTTTTCTTACTGCAGCCAGTCTGCCAGAAGCGATATGTCACTAGTTGTGTATCATAAAAGAGTCATCGTTACTCCTCCGAGGGGTTATTCGAGATATCTTAATCGTAACCCTAGTAACGAGGCATTGGCTACCTTAAGAGAGTCATAGTTACTCGTCCCAATTGCTCACCCAGTCCAACATTTATTCTTACTGGGACCAGTCTGCCAGAAGCGATATGTCACTAGTTGTGTATCATAAAAGAGTCATCGTTACTCTTCCCAGGGGTTATTCGAGATATCTTAATCGAAACACTAGTAACGAGGCATTGGCTACCTTAAGAGAGTCATAGTTACTCGTCCCAATTGCTCACCCAGTCCAACATTTTCTCTTACTGCAGCCAGTCTGCCAGAAGCAATTTGTCACTAGTTGTGTATCATAAAAGAGTCATCGTTTCTCCTCCCAGTTGTTATTCGAGATAACTTAATCGAAACCCTAGTAACGAGGCATTGGCTACCTTAAGAGAGTCATAGTTACTCGTCCCAATTGCTCACCCAGTCTGCCATTTTGTCTTACTGTGGCCAGTCTGCCAGAAGCGATATGTCACTAGTTGTGTACCATAAAAGATTCATCGTTACTCCTCCCAGGTGTTATTCGAGATATCTTAATCGAAACCCTAGTAACGAGGCATTGGCTACCTAAAGAGAATCATAGTTACTCGTCCCAATTGCTCACCGATTCTGGCATTTTTTCTTACTGTGGCCAGTCTGCCAGAAGCGATATGTCACTAGCTGTGTATCATAAAAGAGTCAACGTTACTCCTCAAAGGGGTAATTCGAGATATCTTAATTGAAAACCTAGTAACGAGGCATTGGCTACCTTAAGAGAGTCATAGTTACTCGTCCCAATTGCTCACACAGTCTGCCATTTTTTCTTACTGCGGCCAGTCTGCCAGAAGCGATATGTCACTAGTTGTGTATCGTAAAAGAGTCATCGTTACTCCTCCCAGGGGTTATTCGAGATATCTTAATCGAAACCCTAGTAACGAGGCATTGGCTACCTTAAGAGAGTCATAGTTACTAGTCCCAATTGCTCACCCAGTCCAACATTTTTTCTTACTGCAGCCAGTCTGCCAGAAGCGATATGTCACTAGTTGTGTATTATTATAGAGTCGTCGTTACTCCTCCGAGGAGTTATTCGAGATATCTTAATCGAAACCCTAGTAACGAGGCATTGGCTACCTTAAGAGAGTCATAGTTACTCGTCCCAATTGCTCACCCAGACCAACAATTTGTCTTACTGCGGCCAGTCTGCCAGAAGCGATATGTCACTAGTTGTGTATCATAAAAGAGTGATTGTTACTCCTCCCAGAGGTTATTCGAGATATCTTAATCAAACCCCAGTAACGAGGCATTGGCTACCTTAAGAGAGTCATAGTTACTCGTCACAATTGCTCACTCAGTCTGCCATTTTTTCTTACTGCGGCCAGTCTGCCAGAAGCGATATGTCACTAGTTGTGTATCTTAAAAGAGTGATCGTTACTCCTCCCAGGGGTTATTCGAGATATCTTAATCGAAACCCTAGTAACGAGGCATTGGCTACCTTAAGAGAGTCATAGTTACTCGTCCCAATAGCTCAACCAGTCCAACATTTTTTCTTACCGCAGCCAGTCTGCCAGAAGCGAAATGTCACTAGTTGTGTATCATAAAAGAGTTATCGTTACTCCTCCGATTGGTTATTCGAGATATCTTAATCGAAACCCTAGTAACGAGGCATTGGCTACCTTAAGAGAGTCATTGTTACTCGTCCCAATTGCTCACCGATTCTGCCATTTTGTCTTACTGTGGCCAGTCTGCCAGAAGCGATATGTCACTAGTTGTGTATCATAAAAGAGTCATCGTTACCCCCCCCCCCCCCAGGAGTTATTCGAGTTATCTTAACCGAAACCCTAGTAACGAGGCGTTGGCTACCTTAAGAGAGTCATAGTTACTCGTCCCAATTGCTCACCCAGTCCAACATTTTTTCTTACTGCAGCCAGTCTGCAAGAAGCGATATGTCACTAGTTGTGTATTATAAAAGAGTGATCGTTATTCCTCCCAGGGGTTATTCGAGATATCTTAATCGAAACCCTAGTAACGAGGCTTTGGCTACCTTAAGAGAGTCATAGTTACTCGTTCCAATTGCTCACCCAGTAAAACGTTTTTCTTACTGCAGCCAGTCTGCCAGAAGCGATATGTCACTAGTTGTGTATCTTAAAAGAGTGATTGTTACTCCTCCCAGGGGTTATTCGTGATATCTTAATCGAAACCCTAGTAACGAGGCATTGGCTACCATAAGAGAGTCATAGTTACTATTCCCAATTGCTCACCCAGTCCAACATTTTTTCTTACTGCAGCCAGTCTGCCAGAAGCGATATGTCACTAGTTGTGTATTATAAAAGAGTCGTCGTTACTCCTCCGAGCAGTTATTCGAGATATCTTAATCGAAACCCTAGTAACGAGGCATTGGCTACCTTAAGAGAGTCATAGTTACTCGTCCCAATTGCTCACCCAGTCCAACATTTTGTCTTACTGCGGCCAGTCTGCCAGAAGCGATATGTCACTAGTTGTGTATCATAAAAGAGTGATTGTTACTCCTCCCAGAGGTTATTCGAGATATCTTAATCAAACCCTAGTTACGAGGCATTGGCTACCTTAAGAGAGTCATAGTTACTCGTCCCAATTGCTCACTCAGTCTGCCATTTTGTCTTACTGTGGCCAGTCTGCCAGAAGCGATATGTCACTAGTTGTGTATCTTAAAAGAGTGATCGTTACTCCTCCCAGGGGTTATTCGAGATATCTTAATCGAAACCCTAGTAACGAGGCATTGGCTACCTTAAGAGAGTCATAGTTACTCGTCCCAAAAGCTCAACCAGTCCCACATTTTTTCTTACTGCAGCCAGTCTGATAGAAACGAAATGTCACTAGTTGTGTATCATAAAAGAGTCATCGTTACTCCTCCGATTGGTTATTCGAGATATCTTAATCGAAACCCTAGTAACGAGGCATTAGCTACCTTAAGAGAGTCATAGTTACTCTTACCAATTGCTCACCCAGTCCTACATTTTTTCTTACTGCGAAAAGTCTGCCAGAAGCGATATGTCACTAGTTGTGTATCATAAAAGAGTGATCGTTACTCCTCCCAGGGGTTATTCGAGATATCTTAATCGAAACCCTAGTAACGAGGCATTGGCTACCTGAAGAGGGTCATAGTTACTCGTAACAATAGCTCAACCAGTCCAACATTTTTTCTTACTGCAGCCAGTCTGCAAGAAGCGATATGTCACTAGTTGTGTATCATAAAAGAGTCATCGTTACTCCTCCGAGGGGTTATTCGAGATATCTTAATCGAAATCCTAGTAACGAGGCATTGGCTACCTTAAGAGAGTCATAGTTACTCGTCCCAATTGCTCACCCAGTCCGACATTTATTCTTACTGCGACCAGTCTGCCAGAATCGATATGTCACTAGTTGTGTATCATAAAAGAGTCATCGTTACACTTCCGAGGGGTTATTCGAGATATCTTAATCGAAACCCTAGTAACGAGGCATTGGCTACCTTAAGAGAGTCATAGTTACTCGTCCCAATTGCTCATCCCGTCCAACATTTTCTCTTACTGCAGCCAGTCTGCCAGAAGCAATTTGTCACTAGTTGTGTATCATAAAAGAGTCATCGTTTCTCCTCCCAGGGTTATTCGACATATCTTAATCGAAACCCTAGTAACGAGGCATTGGCTACCTTAAGAGAGTCATAGTTACTCGTCCCAATTGCTCACCCAGTCCAACATTTATTCTTACTGCGACCAGTCTGCCAGAAGCGATATGTCACTAGTTGTGTATCATAAAAGAGTCATCGTTACACTTCCGAGGGTTTATTCGAGATATCTTAATCGAAACCCTAGTAACGAGGCATTGGCTACCTAAAGAGTGTCATAGTTACTCGTCCCAATAGCTCAACGAGTCCAACATTTCTTCTTACTGCAGCCAGTCTGCCAGAAGCGATATGTCACTAGTTGTGTATCTTAAAAGAGTGATTGTTACTCCTCCCAGGGGTTATTCGTGATATCTTAATCGAAACCCTAGTAACGAGGCATTGGCAACCATAAGAGAGTCATAGTTACTATTCCCAATTGCTCACCCAGTCCAACATTTTTTCTTACTGCAGCCAGTCTGCCAGTAGCGATATGTCACTAGTTGTGTATTATAAAAGAGTCGTCGTTACTCCTCCGAGCAGTTATTCGAGATATCTTAATCGAAACCCTAGTAACGAGGCATTGGCTACCTTAAGAGAGTCATAGTTACTCGTCCCAATTGCTCACCCAGTCCAACATTTTGTCTTACTGCGGCCAGTCTGCCAGAAGCGATATGTCACTAGTTGTGTATCATAAAAGAGTGATTGTTACTCCTCCCAGAGGTTATTCGAGATATCTTAATCAAACCCTAGTTACGAGGCATTGGCTACCTTAAGAGAGTCATAGTTACTCGTCCCAATTGCTCACTCAGTCTGCCATTTTGTCTTACTGTGGCCAGTCTGCCAGAAGCGATATGTCACTAGTTGTGTATCTTAAAAGAGTGATCGTTACTCCTCCCAGGGGTTATTCGAGATATCTTAATCGAAACCCTAGTAACGAGGCATTGGCTACCTTAAGAGAGTCATAGTTACTCGTCCCAAAAGCTCAACCAGTCCCACATTTTTTCTTACTGCAGCCAGTCTGATAGAAACGAAATGTCACTAGTTGTGTATCATAAAAGAGTCATCGTTACTCCTTCGATTGGTTATTCGAGATATCTTAATCGAAACCCTAGTAACGAGGCATTAGCTACCTTAAGAGAGTCATAGTTACCCTTACCAATTGCTCACCCAGTCCTACATTTTTTCTTACTGCGAAAAGTCTGCCAGAAGCGATATGTCACTAGTTGTGTATCATAAAAGAGTGATCGTTACTCCTCCCAGGGGTTATTCGAGATATCTTAATCGAAACCCTAGTAACGAGGCATTGGCTACCTGAAGAGGGTCATAGTTACTCGTAACAATAGCTCAACCAGTCCAACATTTTTTCTTACTGCAGCCAGTCTGCAAGAAGCGATATGTCACTAGTTGTGTATCATAAAAGAGTCATCGTTACTCCTCCGAGGGGTTATTCGAGATATCTTAATCGAAATCCTAGTAACGAGGCATTGGCTACCTTAAGAGAGTCATAGTTACTCGTCCCAATTGCTCACCCAGTCCGACATTTATTCTTACTGCGACCAGTCTGCCAGAATCGATATGTCACTAGTTGTGTATCATAAAAGAGTCATCGTTACACTTCCGAGGGGTTATTCGAGATATCTTAATCGAAACCCTAGTAACGAGGCATTGGCTACCTTAAGAGAGTCATAGTTACTCGTCCCAATTGCTCATCCCGTCCAACATTTTCTCTTACTGCAGCCAGTCTGCCAGAAGCAATTTGTCACTAGTTGTGTATCATAAAAGAGTCATCGTTTCTCCTCCCAGGGTTATTCGACATATCTTAATCGAAACCCTAGTAACGAGGCATTGGCTACCTTAAGAGAGTCATAGTTACTCGTCCCAATTGCTCACCCAGTCCAACATTTATTCTTACTGCGACCAGTCTGCCAGAAGCGATATGTCACTAGTTGTGTATCATAAAAGAGTCATCGTTACACTTCCGAGGGTTTATTCGAGATATCTTAATCGAAACCCTAGTAACGAGGCATTGGCTACCTGAAGAGTGTCATAGTTACTCGTCCCAATAGCTCAACGAGTCCAACATTTCTTCTTACTGCAGCCAGTCTGCCAGAAGCGATATGTCACTAGTTGTGTATCATAAAAGAGTCATCGTTACTCCTCCCAGGGGTTATTCGAGATATCTTAATCGAAACCCTAGCAACGAGGCATTGGCTACCTTAAAAGAGTCATAGTTACTCGTCCCAATTGCTCACTCAGTCCAACATTTTTTCTTACTGCAGCCAGTCTGCCAGATGCGATATGTCACTAGTTGTGTATCATAAAAGAGTCGTCGTTACTCCTGCGAGGGGTTTTTCGAGATATCTTAATCGAAACCCTAGTAACGAAGCATTGGCTACCTTAAGAGAGTCATAGTTACTCTTCCCAATTGCTCACCCAGTCCTACATTTTTTCTTACTGCGAAAAGTCTGCCAGAAGCGATATGTCACTAGTTGTGTATCATAAAAGAGTGATCGTTACTCCCCCAGGGGTTATTCGAGATATCTTAATCGAAACCCTAGTAACGAGGCATTGGCTACCTGAAGAGTGTCATAGTTACTCGTCCCTATAGCTCAACCAGTCCAACATTTTTTCTTACTGCAGCCAGTCTGCCAGAAGCGATATGTCACTAGTTGTGTATCATAAAAGAGTCATCGTTACTCCTCCGAGGGGTTATTCGAGATATCTTAATCGTAACCCTAGTAACGAGGCATTGGCTACCTTAAGAGAGTCATAGTTACTCGTCCCAATTGCTCACCCAGTCCAACATTTATTCTTACTGGGACCAGTCTGCCAGAAGCGATATGTCACTAGTTGTGTATCATAAAAGAGTCATCGTTACTCTTCCCAGGGGTTATTCGAGATATCTTAATCGAAACCCTAGTAACGAGGCATTGGATACCTTAAGAGAGTCATAGTTACTCGTCCCAATTGCTCACCCAGTCTGCCATTTCTTTCTTACTGTGGCCAGTCTGCCAGAAGCGATATGTCACTAGTTGTGTATCATAAAACAGTCATCGTTACCCCCCCCCCCCCCAGGAGTTATTCGAGTTATCTTAATCGAAACCCTAGTAACGAGGCGTTGGCTACCTTAAGAGAGTCATAGTTACTCGTCCCAATTGCTCACCCAGTCCAACATTTTTTCTTACTGCAGCCAGTCTGCAAGAAGCGATATGTCACTAGTTGTGTATTATAAAAGAGTGATCGTTATTCCTCCCAGGGGTTATTCGAGATATCTTAATCGAAACCCTAGTAACGAGGCTTTAGCTACCTTAAGAGAGTCATAGTTACTCGTTCCAATTGCTCACCCAGTAAAACGTTTTTCTTACTGCAGCCAGTCTGCCAGAAGCGATATGTCACTAGTTGTGTATCTTAAAAGAGTGATTGTTACTCCTCCCAGGGGTTATTCGTGATATCTTAATCGAAACCCTAGTAACGAGGCATTGGCTACCATAAGAGAGTCATAGTTACTATTCCCAATTGCTCACCCAGTCCAACATTTTTTCTTACTGCAGACAGTCTGCCAGAAGCGATATGTCACTAGTTGTGTATTATAAAAGAGTCGTCGTTACTCCTCCGAGGAGTTATTCGAGATATCTTAATCGAAACCCTAGTAACGAGGCATTGGCTACCTTAAGAGAGTCATAGTTACTCGTCCCAATTGCTCACACAGTCCAACATTTTGTCTTACTGCGGCCAGTCTGCCAGAAGCGATATGTCACTAGTTGTGTATCATAAAAGAGTGATTGTTACTCCTCCCAGAGGTTATTCGAGATATCATAATCAAACCCTAGTTACGAGGCATTGGCTACCTTAAGAGAGTCATAGTTACTCGTCCCAATTGCTCACTCAGTCTGCCATTTTGTCTTACTGTGGCCAGTCTGCCAGAAGCGATATGTCACTCGTTGTGTATCTTAAAAGAGTGATCGTTACTCCTCCCAGGGGTTATTCGAGATATCTTAATCGAAAGCCTAGTAACGAGGCACTGGCTACCTTAAGAGAGTCATAGTTACTCGTCCCAATAGCTCAACCAGTCCCACATTTTTTCTTACTGCAGCCAGTCTGCCAGAAGCGAAATGTCACTAGATGTGTATCATAAAAGAGTCATCGTTACTCCTGCGATTGGTTATTCGAGATATCTTAATCGAAACCCTAGTAACGAGTCATTGGCTACCTTAAGAGAGTCATAGTTACTCGTCCCAATTGCTCACCGATTCTGCCATTTTGTCTTACTGTGGCCAGTCTGCCAGAAGCGATATGTCACTAGTTGTGTATCATAAAATAGTCATCGATAATCTTCACAGGGGTTATTCGAGATATCTTAATCGAAACCCTAGTAACGAGGCATTGGCTACCTTAAGAGAGTCATAGTTACTCGTCCCAATTGCTCACCCAGTCCAACATTTTCTCTTACTGCAGCCAGTCTGCCAGAAGCGATATGTCACTAGTTGTGTATCATAAAAGAGTCATCGTTACCCCCCCCCCCCAGGAGTTATTCGAGTTATCTTAACCGAAACCCTAGTAACGAGGCGTTGGCTACCTTAAGAGAGTCATAGTTACTCGTCCCAATTGCTCACCCAGTCCAACATTTTTTCTTACTGCAGCCAGTCTGCAAGAAGCGATATGTCACTAGTTGTGTATTATAAAAGAGTGATCGTTATTCCTCCCAGGGGTTATTCGAGATATCTTAATCGAAACCCTAGTAACGAGGCTTTGGCTACCTTAAGAGAGTCATAGTTACTCGTTCCAATTGCTCACCCAGTAAAACGTTTTTCTTACTGCAGCCAGTCTGCCAGAAGCGATATGTCACTAGTTGTGTATCTTAAAAGAGTGATTGTTACTCCTCCCAGGGGTTATTCGTGATATCTTAATCGAAACCCTAGTAACGAGGCATTGGCTACCATAAGAGAGTCATAGTTACTATTCCCAATTGCTCACCCAGTCCAACATTTTTTCTTACTGCAGCCAGTCTGCCAGAAGCGATATGTCACTAGTTGTGTATTATAAAAGAGTCGTCGTTACTCCTCCGAGCAGTTATTCGAGATATCTTAATCGAAACCCTAGTAACGAGGCATTGGCTACCTTAAGAGAGTCATAGTTACTCGTCCCAATTGCTCACCCAGTCCAACATTTTGTCTTACTGCGGCCAGTCTGCCAGAAGCGATATGTCACTAGTTGTGTATCATAAAAGAGTGATTGTTACTCCTCCCAGAGGTTATTCGAGATATCTTAATCAAACCCTAGTTACGAGGCATTGGCTACCTTAAGAGAGTCATAGTTACTCGTCCCAATTGCTCACTCAGTCTGCCATTTTGTCTTACTGTGGCCAGTCTGCCAGAAGCGATATGTCACTAGTTGTGTATCTTAAAAGAGTGATCGTTACTCCTCCCAGGGGTTATTCGAGATATCTTAATCGAAACCCTAGTAACGAGGCATTGGCTACCTTAAGAGAGTCATAGTTACTCGTCCCAAAAGCTCAACCAGTCCCACATTTTTTCTTACTGCAGCCAGTCTGATAGAAACGAAATGTCACTAGTTGTGTATCATAAAAGAGTCATCGTTACTCCTCCGATTGGTTATTCGAGATATCTTAATCGAAACCCTAGTAACGAGGCATTAGCTACCTTAAGAGAGTCATAGTTACTCTTACCAATTGCTCACCCAGTCCTACATTTTTTCTTACTGCGAAAAGTCTGCCAGAAGCGATATGTCACTAGTTGTGTATCATAAAAGAGTGATCGTTACTCCTCCCAGGGGTCATTCGAGATATCTTAATCGAAACCCTAGTAACGAGGCATTGGCTACCTGAAGAGGGTCATAGTTACTCGTAACAATAGCTCAACCAGTCCAACATTTTTTCTTACTGCAGCCAGTCTGCAAGAAGCGATATGTCACTAGTTGTGTATCATAAAAGAGTCATCGTTACTCCTCCGAGGGGTTATTCGAGATATCTTAATCGAAATCCTAGTAACGAGGCATTGGCTACCTTAAGAGAGTCATAGTTACTCGTCCCAATTGCTCACCCAGTCCGACATTTATTCTTACTGCGACCAGTCTGCCAGAATCGATATGTCACTAGTTGTGTATCATAAAAGAGTCATCGTTACACTTCCGAGGGGTTATTCGAGATATCTTAATCGAAACCCTAGTAACGAGGCATTGGCTACCTTAAGAGAGTCATAGTTACTCGTCCCAATTGCTCATCCCGTCCAACATTTTCTCTTACTGCAGCCAGTCTGCCAGAAGCAATTTGTCACTAGTTGTGTATCATAAAAGAGTCATCGTTTCTCCTCCCAGGGTTATTCGACATATCTTAATCGAAACCCTAGTAACGAGGCATTGGCTACCTTAAGAGAGTCATAGTTACTCGTCCCAATTGCTCACCCAGTCCAACATTTATTCTTACTGCGACCAGTCTGCCAGAAGCGATATGTCACTAGTTGTGTATCATAAAAGAGTCATCGTTACACTTCCGAGGGTTTATTCGAGATATCTTAATCGAAACCCTAGTAACGAGGCATTGGCTACCTGAAGAGTGTCATAGTTACTCGTCCCAATAGCTCAACGAGTCCAACATTTCTTCTTACTGCAGCCAGTCTGCCAGAAGCGATATGTCACTAGTTGTGTATCATAAAAGAGTCATCGTTACTCCTCCCAGGGGTTATTCGAGATATCTTAATCGAAACCCTAGCAACGAGGCATTGGCTACCTTAAAAGAGTCATAGTTACTCGTCCCAATTGCTCACTCAGTCCAACATTTTTTCTTACTGCAGCCAGTCTGCCAGATGCGATATGTCACTAGTTGTGTATCATAAAAGAGTCGTCGTTACTCCTGCGAGGGGTTTTTCGAGATATCTTAATCGAAACCCTAGTAACGAAGCATTGGCTACCTTAAGAGAGTCATAGTTACTCTTCCCAATTGCTCACATAGTCCTACATTTTTTCTTACTGCGAAAAGTCTGCCAGAAGCGATATGTCACTAGTTGTGTATCATAAAAGAGTGATCGTTACTCCTCCGAGGGGTTATTCGAGATATCTTAATCGAAACCCTAGTAACGAGGCATTGGCTACCTTAAGAGAGTCATAGTTACTCGTCCCAATTGCTCACCCAGTCCAACATTTATTCTTACTGGGACCAGTCTGCCAGAAGCGATATGTCACTAGTTGTGTATCATAAAAGAGTCATCGTTACTCTTCCCAGGGGTTATTCGAGATATCTTAATCGAAACCCTAGTAACGAGGCATTGGATACCTTAAGAGAGTCATAGTTACTCGTCCCAATTGCTCACCCAGTCTGCCATTTCTTTCTTACTGTGGCCAGTCTGCCAGAAGCGATATGTCACTAGTTGTGTATCATAAAACAGTCATCGTTACCCCCCCCCCCCCCCCCCAGGAGTTATTCGAGTTATCTTAATCGAAACCCTAGTAACGAGGCGTTGGCTACCTTAAGAGAGTCATAGTTACTCGTCCCAATTGCTCACCCAGTCCAACATTTTTTCTTACTGCAGCCAGTCTGCAAGAAGCGATATGTCACTAGTTGTGTATTATAAAAGAGTGATCGTTATTCCTCCCAGGGGTTATTCGAGATATCTTAATCGAAACCCTAGTAACGAGGCTTTAGCTACCTTAAGAGAGTCATAGTTACTCGTTCCAATTGCTCACCCAGTAAAACGTTTTTCTTACTGCAGCCAGTCTGCCAGAAGCGATATGTCACTAGTTGTGTATCTTAAAAGAGTGATTGTTACTCCTCCCAGGGGTTATTCGTGATATCTTAATCGAAACCCTAGTAACGAGGCATTGGCTACCATAAGAGAGTCATAGTTACTATTCCCAATTGCTCACCCAGTCCAACATTTTTTCTTACTGCAGACAGTCTGCCAGAAGCGATATGTCACTAGTTGTGTATTATAATAGAGTCGTCGTTACTCCTCCGAGGAGTTATTCGAGATATCTTAATCGAAACCCTAGTAACGAGGCATTGGCTACCTTAAGAGAGTCATAGTTACTCGTCCCAATTGCTCACACAGTCCAACATTTTGTCTTACTGCGGCCAGTCTGCCAGAAGCGATATGTCACTAGTTGTGTATCATAAAAGCGTGATTGTTACTCCTCCCAGAGGTTATTCGAGATATCATAATCAAACCCTAGTTACGAGGCATTGGCTACCTTAAGAGAGTCATAGTTACTCGTCCCAATTGCTCACTCAGTCTGCCATTTTGTCTTACTGTGGCCAGTCTGCCAGAAGCGATATGTCACTCGTTGTGTATCTTAAAAGAGTGATCGTTACTCCTCCCAGGGGTTATTCGAGATATCTTAATCGAAAGCCTAGTAACGAGGCACTGGCTACCTTAAGAGAGTCATAGTTACTCGTCCCAATAGCTCAACCAGTCCCACATTTTTTCTTACTGCAGCCAGTCTGCCAGAAGCGAAATGTCACTAGATGTGTATCATAAAAGAGTCATCGTTACTCCTGCGATTGGTTATTCGAGATATCTTAATCGAAACCCTAGTAACGAGTCATTGGCTACCTTAAGAGAGTCATAGTTACTCGTCCCAATTGCTCACCGATTCTGCCATTTTGTCTTACTGTGGCCAGTCTGCCAGAAGCGATATGTCACTAGTTGTGTATCATAAAATAGTCATCGATAATCTTCACAGGGGTTATTCGAGATATCTTAATCGAAACCCTAGTAACGAGGCATTGGCTACCTTAAGAGAGTCATAGTTACTCGTCCCAATTGCTCACCCAGTCCAACATTTTCTCTTACTGCACCCAGTCTGCCAGAAGCAATTTGTCACTAGTTGTGTATCATAAAAGAGTCATCGTTACTCCTCCCAGGGGTTATTCGAGATATCTTAATCAAAACCCTAGTAACGAGGCATTGGCTACCTTAAGAGAGTCATAGGTACTCGTCCCAATTGCTCACCCAGTCTGCCATTTTGTC
Source organism: Schistocerca gregaria (assembly GCF_023897955.1). Classification (NCBI taxonomy): domain Eukaryota; kingdom Metazoa; phylum Arthropoda; class Insecta; order Orthoptera; family Acrididae; genus Schistocerca; species Schistocerca gregaria. Next base: position 9,174,268 of record NC_064931.1, read on the forward strand.
TTACTGTGGCCAGTCTGCCAGAAGCGATATGTCACTAGTTGTGTATCATAAAGGAGTCATCGTTACTCCTCCGATTGGTTATTCGAGATATCTTAATCGAAACCCTAGTAACGAGGCATTGGCTACCTTAAGAGAGTCATAGTTACTCGTCCCAATTGCTCACCGATTCTGCCATTTTGTCTTACTGTGGCCAGTCTGCCAGAAGCGATATGTCACTAGTTGTGTATCATAAAAGAGTCATCGTTACTCTTCACAGGGGTTATTCGAGATATCTTAATCGAAACCCTAGTAACGAGGCATTGGCTACCTTAAGAGGGTCATAGGTACTCGTCCCAATTGCTCGCCCAGTCTGCCATTTTGTCTTACTGTGGCCAGTCTGCCAGAAGCGATATGTCACTAGTTGTGTATCATAAAAGAGTCATCGTTACTCCTCAAAGGGGTTATTCGAGATATCTTAATCGAAACCCTAGTAACGAGGCATTGGCTACCTAAAGAGAGTCATAGTTACTCGTCCCAATTGCTCACAGATTCTGCCATTTTTTCTTACTGTGGCCAGTCTGCCAGAAGCGATATGTCACTAGCTGTGTATCATAAAAGAGTCATCGTTACTCCTCAAAGGGGTTATTCGAGATATCTTAATCGAAACCATAGTAACGGGGCATTGGCTACCTTAAGAGAGTCATAGTTACTCGTCCCAATTGCTCACACAGTCTGCCATTTTTTCTTACTGCGGCCAGTCTGCCAGAAGCGATATGTCACTAGTTGTGTATCATAAAAGAGTCATCGTTACTCCTCCCAGGGGTTATTCGAGATATCTTAATCGAAACCCTAGCAACGAGGCATTGGCTACCTTAAGAGAGTCATAGTTACTCGTCCCAATTGCTCACTCAGTCCAACATTTTTTCTTACTGCAGCCAGTCTGCCAGATGCGATATGTCACTAGTTGTGTATCATAAAAGAGTGATCGTTACTCCTCCGAGGGGTTATTCGAGATATCTTAATCGAAACCCTAGTAACGAGGCATTGGCTACCTGAAGAGTGTCATAGTTACTCGTCCCAATAGCTCAACCAGTCCAAAATTTTTTCTTACTGCAGCCAGTCTGCCAGAAGCGATATGTCACTAGTTGTGTATCATAAAAGAGTCATCGTTACTCCTCCGAGGGGTTATTCGAGATATCTTAATCGAAACCCTAGTAACGAGGCATTGGCTACCTTAAGAGAGTCATAGTTACTCGTCCCAATTGCTCACCCAGTCCAACATTTATTCTCACTGCGACCAGTCTGCCGGAAGCGATATGTCACTAGTTGTGTATCATAAAAGAGTCATCGTTACACTTCCGTGGGGTTATTCGAGATATCTTAATCGAAACACTAGTAACGAGGCATTGGCTACCTTAAGAGAGTCATAGTTACTCGTCCCAATTGCTCATCCAGTCCAACATTTTCTCTTACTGCAGCCAGTCTGCCAGAAGCAAATTGTCACTAGTTGTGTATCATAAAAGAGTCATCGTTTCTCCTCCCAGGGGTTATTCGACATATCTTAATCGAAACCTTAGTAACGAGGCATTGCCCACCTTAAGAGAGTCATAGTTACTCGTCCCAATTGGTCACCCAGACTGCCATTTTGTCTTACTGTGGCCAGTCTGCCAGAAGTCATATGTCACTAGTTGTGTATCATAAAAGAGTCATCGTTACTCCTCCCAGGGGTTATTCGAGATATCTTAATCGAAACCCTAGTAACGAGGCATTGGCTACCTAAAGAGAGTCATAGTTACTCGTCCCAATTGCTCACCGATTCTGCCATTTTTTCTTACTGTGGAGAGTCTGCCAGAAGCGATATGTCACTAGCTGTGTATCATAAAAGAGTCATCGTTACTCCTCAAAGGGGTTATTCGAGATATCGTAATCGAAACCCTAGTAACGAGGCATTGGCTACCTTAAGAGAGTCATAGTTACTCGTCCCAATTGCTCACCCAGTCGAACATTTTTTCTTACTGTGACCAGTCTGCCATAAGCGATATGTCACTAGTTGTGTATCATAAAAGAGACATCGTTACTCCTCCGATTGGTTATTCGAGATATCTTAATCGAAACCCTAGTAATGAGGCATTGGCTACCTTAAGAGAGTCATAGTTACACGTCCCAATTGCCCACCCAGTCTGCCATTTTATTCTTACTGCAGCCAGTCTGCCAGAAGCGATATGTCACTTGTTGTGTATCATAAAAGAGTGATTGTTACTCCTCCCAGGGGTTATTCGAGATATCTTAATCGAAACCCTAGTAACGAGGCATTGGCTACCTTAAGAGAGTCATATTTACTCGTCCCAATTGCTCACAGATTCTGCCATTTTGTCTTACTGTGGCCAGTGTGCCCGAAGCGATATGTCACTAGTTGTGTATCATAAAAGAGTCATCGTTACTCTTCCCAGGGGTTATTCGAGATATCTTAATCGAAACCCTAGTAACGAGGCATTGGCTACCTTAAGAGAGTCATAGTTACTCGTCCCAATTGCTCACCCAGTCCAACATTTTCTCTTACTGCAGCCAGTCTGCCAGAAGCAATTTGTCACTAGTTGTGTATCATAAAAGAGTCATCGTTTCTCCTCCCAGGGGTTATTCGAGATATCTTAATCGAAACCCTAGTAACGAGGCATTGGCTACCTTAAGAGAGTCATAGTTACTCGTCCACATTGCTCACCCAGTCTGCCATTTTGTCTTACTGTGGCCAGTCTGCCAGAAGCGATATGTCACTAGTTGTGTATCATAAAAGAGTCATCGTTACTCCTCCCAGGGGTTATTCGAGATATCTTAATCGAAACCCTAGTAACGAGGCATTGGCTACCTAAAGAGAGTCATAGTTACTCGTCCCAATTGCTCACCGATTCTGCCATTTTTTCTTACTGTGGCCAGTCTGCCAGAAGCGATATGTCACTAGCTGTGTATCATAAAAGAGTCATCGTTACCCCTCAAAGGGGTTATTCGAGATATCTTAATCGAAACCCTAGTAACGAGGCTTTGGCTACCTTAAGAGAGTCATAGTTACTCGTTCCAATTGCTCACCTATTCTGCCATTTTGTCTTATTGTGGCCAGTCTGCCAGAAGCGATATGTCACTAGTTGTGTATCATAAAAGAGTCATCGTTACTCTTCCCAGGGGTTATTCGAGATATCTTAATCGAAACCCTAGTAACGAGGTATTGCCTACCTTAAGAGAGTCATAGTTACTCGTCCCAATTGCTCACCCAGTCCAACATTTTCTCGTACTACAGCCAGTCTGCCAGAAGCAATTTGTCACTAGTTGTGTATCATAAAAGAGTCATCGTTTCTCCTCACAGGGGTTATTCGAGATATCTTAATCGAAACCCTAGAAACGAGGCATTGGCTACCTTAAGAGAGTCATAGTTACACGTCCCAATTTCTCACCCAGTCTGCCATTTTTTTCTTACTGTGGCCAGTCTGCCAGAAGAGATATGTCACTAGTTGTGTATCATAAAAGAGTCATCGTCACCCCCCCCCCCCCAGGAGTTATTCGAGATATCTTAATCGAAACCCTAGTAACGAGGCATTGGCTACCTTAAGAGAGTCATAGTTTGTCGTCCCAATTGCTCACCCAGTCCAACATTTTTTCTTACTGCAGCCAGTCTGCAAGAAGCGATATGTCACTAGTTGTGTATTACAAAAGAGTGATCGTTATTCCTCCCAGCGGTTATTCGAGATATCTTAATCGAAACCCTAGTAACGAGGCATTGGCTACCTTAAGAGAGTCATAGTTACTCGTCCCAATTGCTCACCCAGTCCAACAATTTGTCTAACTGCGGCCAGTCTGCCAGAAGCGATATGTCACTAGTTGTGTATCATAAAAGAGTGATTGTTACTCCTCCCAGAGGTTATTCGAGATATCTTAATCAAACCCCAGTAACGAGGCATTGGCTACCTTAAGAGAGTCATAGTTACTCGTCACAATTGCTCCCTCAGTCTGCCATTTTTTCTTACTGCGGCCAGTCTGCCAGAAGAGATATGTCACTAGTTGTGTATCATAAAAGAGTCATCGTCACCCCCCCCCCCAGGAGTTATTCGTGATATCTTAATCGAAACCCTAGTAACGAGGCATTGGCTACCTTAAGAGAGTCATAGTTACTCGTCCCAATTGCTCACCCAGTCCAACATTTTTTCTTACTGCGCCCAGTCTGCCAGAAGCGATATGTCACTAGTTGTGTATCTTAAAAGAGTGATCGTTACTCCTCCCAGGGGTTATTCGAGATATCTTAATCGAAACCCTAGTAACGAGGCATTGGCTACCTTAAGAGAGTCATAGTTACTCGTCCCAATAGCTCAACCAGTCCAACATTTTTTCTTACCGCAGCCAGTCTGCCAGAAGCGAAATGTCACTAGTTGTGTATCATAAAAGAGTTATCGTTACTCCTCCGATTGGTTATTCGAGATATCTTAATCGAAACCCTAGTAACGAGGCATTGGCTACCTTAAGAGAGTCACTGTTACTCGTCCCAATTGCTCACCGATTCTGCCATTTTGTCTTACTGTGGCCAGTCTGCCAGAAGCGATATGTCACTAGTTGTGTATCATAAAAGAGTCATCGTTACTCTTCCCAGGGGTTATTCGAGATATCTTAATCGAAACCCTAGTAACGAGGCATTGGCTACCTAAAGAGAATCATAGTTACTCGTCCCAATTGCTCACCGATTCTGGCATTTTTTCTTACTGTGGCCAGTCTGCCAGAAGCGATATGTCACTAGCTGTGTATCATAAAAGAGTCAACGTTACTCCTCAAAGGGGTAATTCGAGATATCTTAATTGAAACCTAGTAATGAGGCATTGGCTACCTTAAGAGAGTCATAGTTACTCGTCCCAATTGCTCACACAGTCTGCCATTTTTTCTTACTGCGGCCAGTCTGCCAGAAGCGATATGTCACTAGTTGTGTATCGTAAAAGAGTCATCGTTACTCCTCCCAGGGGTTATTCGAGATATCTTAATCGAAACCCTAGTAACGAGGCATTGGCTACCTTAAGAGAGTCATAGTTACTAGTCCCAATTGCTCACCCAGTCCAACATTTTTTCTTACTGCAGCCAGTCTGCCAGAAGCGATATGTCACTAGTTGTGTATTATTATAGAGTCGTCGTTACTCCTCAGAGGAGTTATTCGAGATATCTTAATCGAAACCCTAGTAACGAGGCATTGGCTACCTTAGGAGAGTCATAGTTACTCGTCCCAATTGCTCACCCAGACCAACAATTTGTCTTACTGCGGCCAGTCTGCCAGAAGCGATATGTCACTAGTTGTGTATCATAAAAGAGTGATTGTTACTCCTCCCAGAGGTTATTCGAGATATCTTAATCAAACCCCAGTAACGAGGCATTGGCTACCTTAAGAGAGTCATAGTTACTTGTCACAATTGCTCACTCAGTCTGCCATTTTTTCTTACTGCGGCCAGTCTGCCAGAAGCGATATGTCACTAGTTGTGTATCTTAAAAGAGTGATCGTTACTCCTCCCAGGGGTTATTAGAGATATCTTAATCGAAACCCTAGTAACGAGGCATTGGCTACCTTAAGAGAGTCATAGTTACTCGTCCCAATAGCTCAACCAGTCCAACATTTTTTCTTACCGCAGCCAGTCTGCCAGAAGCGAAATGTCACTAGTTGTGTATCATAAAAGAGTTATCGTTACTCCTCCGATTGGTTATTCGAGATATCTTAATCGAAACCCTAGTAACGAGGCATTGGCTACCTTAAGAGAGTCATTGTTACTCGTCCCAATTGCTCACCGATTCTGCCATTTTGTCTTACTGTGGCCAGTCTGCCAGAAGCGATATGTCACTAGTTGTGTATCATAAAAGAGTCATCGTTACCCCCCCCCCCCCCCCAGGAGTTATTCGAGTTATCTTAATCGAAACCCTAGTAACGAGGCGTTGGCTACCTTAAGAGAGTCATAGTTACTCGTCCCAATTGCTCACCCAGTCCAACATTTTTTCTTACTGCAGCCAGTCTGCAAGAAGCGATATGTCACTAGTTGTGTATTATAAAAGAGTGATCGTTATTCCTCCCAGGGGTTATTCGAGATATCTTAATCGAAACCCTAGTAACGAGGCTTTGGCTACCTTAAGAGAGTCATAGTTACTCGTTCCAATTGCTCACCCAGTAAAACGTTTTTCTTACTGCAGCCAGTCTGCCAGAAGCGATATGTCACTAGTTGTGTATTATAAAAGAGTCGTCGTTACTCCTCCGAGCAGTTATTCGAGATATCTTAATCGAAACCCTAGTAACGAGGCATTGGCTACCTTAAGAGAGCCATAGTTACTCGTCCCAATTGCTCACCCAGTCCAACATTTTGTCTTACTGCGGCCAGTCTGCCAGAAGCGATATGTCACTAGTTGTGTATCATAAAAGAGTGATTGTTACTCCTCCCAGAGGTTATTCGAGATATCTTAATCAAACCCTAGTTACGAGGCATTGGCTACCTTAAGAGAGTCATAGTTACTCGTCCCAATTGCTCACTCAGTCTGCCATTTTGTCTTACTGTGGCCAGTCTGCCAGAAGCGATATGTCACTAGTTGTGTATCTTAAAAGAGTGATCGTTACTCCTCCCAGGGGTTATTCGAGATATCTTAATCGAAACCCTAGTAACGAGGCATTGGCTACCTTAAGAGAGTCATAGTTACTCGTCCCAAAAGCTCAACCAGTCCCACATTTTTTCTTACTGCAGCCAGTCTGATAGAAACGAAATGTCACTAGTTGTGTATCATAAAAGAGTCATCGTTACTCCTCCGATTGGTAATTCGAGATATCTTAATCGAAACCCTAGTAACGAGGCATTAGCTACCTTAAGAGAGTCATAGTTACTCTTACCAATTGCTCACCCAGTCCTACATTTTTTCTTACTGCGAAAAGTCTGCCAGAAGCGATATGTCACTAGTTGTGTATCATAAAAGAGTGATCGTTACTCCTCCCAGGGGTTATTCGAGATATCTTAATCGAAACCCTAGTAACGAGGCATTGGCTACCTGAAGAGTGTCATAGTTACTCGTAACAATAGCTCAACCAGTCCAACATTTTTTCTTACTGCAGCCAGTCTGCAAGAAGCGATATGTCACTAGTTGTGTATCATAAAAGAGTCATCGTTACTCCTCCGAGGGGTTATTCGAGATATCTTAATCGAAATCCTAGTAACGAGGCATTGGCTACCTTAAGAGAGTCATAGTTACTCGTCCCAATTGCTCACCCAGTCCGACATTTATTCTTACTGCGACCAGTCTGCCAGAATCGATATGTCACTAGTTGTGTATCATAAAAGAGTCATCGTTACACTTCCGAGGGGTTATTCGAGATATCTTAATCGAAACCCTAGTAACGAGGCATTGGCTACCTTAAGAGAGTCATAGTTACTCGTCCCAATTGCTCATCCCGTCCAACATTTTCTCTTACTGCAGCCAGTCTGCCAGAAGCAATTTGTCACTAGTTGTGTATCATAAAAGAGTCATCGTTTCTCCTCCCAGGGTTATTCGACATATCTTAATCGAAACCCTAGTAACGAGGCATTGGCTACCTTAAGAGAGTCATAGTTACTCGTCCCAATTGCTCACCCAGTCCAACATTTATTCTTACTGCGACCAGTCTGCCAGAAGCGATATGTCACTAGTTGTGTATCATAAAAGAGTCACCGTTACACTTCCGAGGGTTTATTCGAGATATCTTAATCGAAACCCTAGTAACGAGGCATTGGCTACCTGAAGAGTGTCATAGTTACTCGTCCCAATAGCTCAACGAGTCCAACATTTCTTCTTACTGCAGCCAGTCTGCCAGAAGCGATATGTCACTAGTTGTGTATCATAAAAGAGTCATCGTTACTCCTCCCAGGGGTTATTCGAGATATCTTAATCGAAACCCTAGCAACGAGGCATTGGCTACCTTAAAAGAGTCATAGTTACTCGTCCCAATTGCTCACTCAGTCCAACATTTTTTCTTACTGCAGCCAGTCTGCCAGATGCGATATGTCACTAGTTGTGTATCATAAAAGAGTCGTCGTTTCTCCTGCGAGGGGTTTTTAGAGATATCTTAATCGAAACCCTAGTAACGAAGCATTGGCTACCTTAAGAGAGTCATAGTTACTCTTCCCAATTGCTCACCCAGTCCTACATTTTTTCTTACTGCGAAAAGTCTGCCAGAAGCGATATGTCACTAGTTGTGTATCATAAAAGAGTGATCGTTACTCCCCCAGGGGTTATTCGAGATATCTTAATCGAAACCCTAGTAACGAGGCATTGGCTACCTGAAGAGTGTCATAGTTACTCGTCCCTATAGCTCAACCAGTCCAACATTTTTTCTTACTGCAGCCAGTCTGCCAGAAGCGATATGTCACTAGTTGTGTATCATAAAAGAGTCATCGTTACTCCTCCGAGGGGTTATTCGAGATATCTTAATCGAAACCCTAGTAACGAGGCATTGGCTACCTTAAGAGAGTCATAGTTACTCGTCCCAATTGCTCACCCAGTCCAACATTTATTCTTACTGGGACCAGTCTGCCAGAAGCGATATGTCACTAGTTGTGTATCATAAAAGAGTCATCGTTACTCTTCCCAGGGGTTATTCGAGATATCTTAATCGAAACCCTAGTAACGAGGCATTGGATACCTTAAGAGAGTCATAGTTACTCGTCCCAATTGCTCACCCAGTCTGCCATTTTTTTCTTACTGTGGCCAGTCTGCCAGAAGCGATATGTCACTAGTTGTGTATCATAAAACAGTCATCGTTACCCCCCCCCCCCCCCCCCCAGGAGTTATTCGAGTTATCTTAATCGAAACCCTAGTAACGAGGCGTTGGCTACCTTAAGAGAGTCATAGTTACTCGTCCCAATTGCTCACCCAGTCCAACATTTTTTCTTACTGCAGCCAGTCTGCCAGAAGCGATATGTCACTAGTTGTGTATTATAAAAGAGTCGTCGTTACTCCTCCGAGGAGTTATTCGAGATATCTTAATCGAAACCCTAGTAACGAGGCATTGGCTACCTTAAGAGAGTCATAGTTACTCGTCCCAATTGCTCACACAGTCCAACATTTTGTCTTACTGCGGCCAGTCTGCCAGAAGCGATATGTCACTAGTTGTGTATCATAAAAGAGTGATTGTTACTCCTCCCAGAGGTTATTCGAGATATCATAATCAAACCCTAGTTACGAGGCATTGGCTACCTTAAGAGAGTCATAGTTACTCGTCCCAATTGCTCACTCAGTCTGCCATTTTGTCTTACTGTGGCCAGTCTGCCAGAAGCGATATGTCACTCGTTGTGTAACTTAAAAGAGTGATCGTTACTCCTCCCAGGGGTTATTCGAGATATCTTAATCGAAACCCTAGTAACGAGGCATTGGCTACCTTAAGAGAGTCATAGTTACTCGTCCCAATAGCTCAACCAGTCCCACATTTTTTCTTACTGCAGCCAGTCTGCCAGAAGCGAAATGTCACTAGATGTGTATCATAAAAGAGTCATCGTTACCCCTCCGATTGGTTATTCGAGATATCTTAATCGAAACCCTAGTAACGAGTCATTGGCTACCTTAAGAGAGTCATAGTTACTCGTCCCAATTGCTCACCGATTCTGCCATTTTGTCTTACTGTGGCCAGTCTGCCAGAAGCGATATGTCACTAGTTGTGTATCATAAAATAGTCATCGATAATCTTCACAGGGGTTATTCGAGATATCTTAATCGAAACCCTAGTAACGAGGCATTGGCTACCTTAAGAGAGTCATAGTTACTCGTCCCAATTGCTCACCCAGTCCAACATTTTCTCTTACTGCAGCCAGTCTGCCAGAAGCAATTTGTCACTAGTTGTGTATCATAAAAGAGTCATCGTTACTCCTCCCAGGGGTTATTCGAGATATCTTAATCAAAACCCTAGTAACGAGGCATTGGCTACCTTAAGAGAGTCATAGGTACTCGTCCCAATTGCTCACCCAGTCTGCCATTTTGTCTTACTGTGGCCAGTCTGCCAGAAGCGATATGTCACTAGTTGTGTATCATAAAGGAGTCATCGTTACTCCTCCGATTGGTTATTCGAGATATCTTAATCGAAACCCTAGTAACGAGGCATTGGCTACCTTAAGAGAGTCATATTTACTCGTCCCAATTGCTCACCGATTCTGCCATTTTGTCTTACTGTGGCCAGTCTGCCAGAAGCGATATGTCACTAGTTGTGTATCATAAAAGAGTCATCGTTACTCTTCACAGGGGTTATTCGAGATATCTTAATCGAAACCCTAGTAACGAGGCATTGGCTACCTTAAGAGAGTCATAGGTACTCGTCCCAATTGCTCGCCCAGTCTGCCATTTTGTCTTACTGTGGCCAGTCTGCCAGAAGCGATATGTCACTAGTTGTGTATCATAAAAGAGTCATCGTTACTCCTCAAAGGGGTTATTCGAGATATCTTAATCGAAACCCTAGTAACGAGGCATTGGCTACCTAAAGAGAGTCATAGTTACTCGTCCCAATTGCTCACAGATTCTGCCATTTTTTCTTACTGTGGCCAGTCTGCCAGAAGCGATATGTCACTAGCTGTGTATCATAAAAGAGTCATCGTTACTCCTCAAAGGGGTTATTCGAGATATCTTAATCGAAACCATAGTAACGGGGCATTGGCTACCTTAAGAGAGTCATAGTTACTCGTCCCAATTGCTCACACAGTCTGCCATTTTTTCTTACTGCGGCCAGTCTGCCAGAAGCGATATGTCACTAGTTGTGTATCATAAAAGAGTCATCGTTACTCCTCCCAGGGGTTATTCGAGATATCTTAATCGAAACCCTAGCAACGAGGCATTGGCTGCCTTAAGAGAGTCATAGTTACTCGTCCCAATTGCTCACTCAGTCCAACATTTTTTCTTACTGCAGCCAGTCTGCCAGATGCGATATGTCACAAGTTGTGTATCATAAAAGAGTGATCGTTACTCCTCCGAGGGGTTATTCGAGATATCTTAATCGAAACCCTAGTAACGAGGCATTGGCTACCTGAAGAGTGTCATAGTTACTCGTCCCAATAGCTCAACCAGTCCAAAATTTTTTCTTACTGCAGCCAGTCTGCCAGAAGCGATATGTCACTAGTTGTGTATCATAAAAGAGACATCGTTACTCCTCCGAGGGGTTATTCGAGATATCTTAATCGAAACCCTAGTAACGAGGCATTGGCTACCTTAAGAGAGTCATAGTTACTCGTCCCAATTGCTCACGTAGTCCAACATTTATTCTCACTGCGACCAGTCTGCCGGAAGCGATATGTCACTAGTTGTGTATCATAAAAGAGTCATCGTTACACTTCCGAGGGGTTATTCGAGATATCTTAATCGAAACACTAGTAACGAGGCATTGGCTACCTTAAGAGAGTCATAGTTACTCGTCCCAATTGCTCATCCAGTCCAACATTTTCTCTTACTGCAGCCAGTCTGCCAGAAGCAAATTGTCACTAGTTGTGTATCATAAAAGAGTCATCGTTTCTCCTCCCAGGGGTTATTCGACATATCTTAATCGAAACCTTAGTAACGAGGCATTGCCCACCTTAAGAGAGTCATAGTTACTCGTCCCAATTGGTCACCCAGACTGCCATTTTGTCTTACTGTGGCCAGTCTGCCAGAAGTCATATGTCACTAGTTGTGTATCATAAAAGAGTCATCGTTACTCCTCCCAGGGGTTATTCGAGATATCTTAATCGAAACCCTAGTAACGAGGCATTGGCTACCTAAAGAGAGTCATAGTTACTCGTCCCAATTGCTCACCGATTCTGCCATTTTTTCTTACTGTGGAGAGTCTGCCAGAAGCGATATGTCACTAGCTGTGTATCATAAAAGAGTCATCGTTACTCCTCAAAGGGGTTATTCGAGATATCGTAATCGAAACCCTAGTAACGAGGCATTGGCTACCTTAAGAGAGTCATAGTTACTCGTCCCAATTGCTCACCCAGTCGAACATTTTTTCTTACTGTGACCAGTCTGCCATAAGCGATATGTCACTAGTTGTGTATCATAAAAGAGTCATCGTTACTCCTCCGATTGGTTATTCGAGATATCTTAATCGAAACCCTAGTAACGAGGCATTGGCTACCTTAAGAGAGTCATAGTTACTCGTCCCAATTGCTCACCGATTCTGCCATTTTGTCTTACTCTGGCTAGTCTGCCAGAAGCGAAATGTCACTAGTTGTGTATCATAAAAGAGTCATCGTTACTCTTCACAGGGGTTAATAGAGATATCTTAATCGAAACCCTAGTAACGAGGCATTGGCTAACTTAAGAGAGTCATAGTTACTCGTCCCAATTGCTCACAGATTCTGCCATTTTTTCTTACTGTGGCCAGTCTGCCAGAAGCGATATGTCACTAGTTATGTATCATAAAAGAGTCATCGTTACTCCTCCCAGGGGTTATTCGAGATATCTTAATCGAAACCCTAGTAACGAGGCATTGGCTACCTTAAGGGAGTCATAGTTACTCGTCCCAATTGCTCACTCAGTCCAACATTTTTTCTTACTGCAGCCAGTCTGCCAGATGCGATATGTCACTAGTTGTGTATCATAAAAGAGTCGTCGTTACTCCTCCGAGGGGTTTTTCGAGATATCTTAATCGAAACCCTAGTAACGAGGCATTGGCTACCTTCAGAGAGTCATAGTTACTCTTCCCAATTGCTCACCCAGTCCTACATCTTTTCTTACTGCGAAAAGTCTGCCAGAAGCGATATGTCACTAGTTGTGTATCATAAAAGAGTGATCGTTACTCCTCCCAGGGGTTATTCGAGATATCTTAATCGAAACCCTAGTAACGAGGCATTGGCTACCTGAAGAGTGTCATAGTTACTCGTCCCAATAGCTCAACCAGTCCAACATTTTTTCTTACTGCAGCCAGTCTGCCAGAAGCAATTTGTCACTAGTTGTGTATCATAAAAGAGTCATCGTTTCTCCTCCCAGGGGTTATTCGAGATATCTTAATCGAAACCCTAGTAACGAGGCATTGGCTACCTTAAGAGAGTCATAGTTACTCGTCCCAATTGCTCACCCAGTCTGCCATTTTGTCTTACTGTGGCCAGTCTGCCAGAAGCGATATGTCACTAGTTGTGTATCATAAAAGAGTCATCGTTACTCCTCCCAGGGGTTATTCGAGATATCTTAATCGAAACCCTAGTAAGAGGCATTGGCTACCTAAAGAGAGTCATATTTACTCGTCCCAATTGCTCACCGATTCCGCCATTTTTTCTTACTGTGGCAAGTCTGCCAGAAGCGATATGTCACTAGCTGTGTACCATAAAAGAGTCATCGTTACTCCTCAAAGGGGTTATTCGAGATATCGTAATCGAAACCCTAGTAACGAGGCATTGGCTACCTTAAGAGAGTCATAGTTACTCGTCCCAATTGCTCACACAGTCGAACATTTTTTCTTACTGTTACCAGTCTGCCAGAAGCGATATGTCACTAGTTGTGTATCATAAAAGAGTGATCGTTACTCCTCCGAGGGGTTATTCGAGATATCTTAATCGAAACCCTAGTAACGAGGCATTGGCTACCTTAAGAGAGTCATAGTTACTCGTCCCAATAGCTCAACCAGTCCAACATTTTTTCCCACTGCAGCCAGTCTGCCAGAAGCGAAATGTCACTAGTTGTGTATCATAAAAGAGTCATCGTTACTCCTCCGATTGGTTATTCGAGATATCTTAATCGAAACCCTAGTAACGAGGCATTGGCTACCTTAAGAGAGTCATAGTTACTCGTCCCAATTGCTCACCGATTCTGCCATTTTGTCTTACTGTGGCCAGTCTGCCAGAAGCGATATGTCACTAGTTGTGTATCATAAAAGAGTCATCGTTACTCTTCACAGGGGTTATTCGAGATATCTTAATCGAAACCCTAGTAACGAGGCATTTTCTACCTTAAGAGAGTCATAGTTACTCGTCCCAATTGCTCACCCAGTCCAACATTTTCTCTTACTGCAGCCAGTCTGCCAGAAGCGATATGTCACTAGTTGTGTATCATAAAAGAGTCATCGTTACTCCTCCCAGGGGTTATTCGAGATATCTTAATCGAAACCCTAGTAAGAGGCATTGGCTACCTAAAGAGAGTCATAGTTACTCGTCCCAATTGCTCACCGAGTCTGCCATTTTTTCTTACTGTGGCAAGTCTGCCAGAAGCGATATGTCACTAGCTGTGTATCATAAAAGAGTCATCGTTACTCCTCAAAGGGGTTATTCGAGATATCGTAATCGAAACCCTAGTAACGAGGCATTGGCTACCTTAAGAGAGTCATAGTTACTCGTCCCAATTGCTCACCCAGTCGAACATTTTTTCTTACTGTGACCAGTCTGCCAGAAGCGATATGTCACTAGTTGTGTATCATAAAAGAGTGATCGTTACTCCTCCGAGGGGTTATTCGAGATATCTTAATCGAAACCCTAGTAACGAGGCATTGGCTACATTAAGAGAGTCATAGTTACTCGTCCCAATTGCTCACCCAGTCTGCCATTTTGTCTTACTGTGGCCAGTCTGCCAGAAGCGATATGTCACTAGTTGTGTATCATAAAAGAGTCATCGTTACTCCTCCCATGGGTTATTCGAGATATCTTAATCGAAACCCTAGTAACGAGGCATTGGCTACCTAATGAGAGTCATAGTTACTCGTCCCAATTGCTCACCGATTCTGCCATTTTTTCTTACTGTGGCAAGTCTGCCAGAAGCGATATGTCATTAGCTGTGTATCATAAAAGAGTCATCGTTACTCCTCAAAGGGGTTATTCGAGATATCGTAATCGAAACCCTAGTAACGAGGCATTGGCTACCTTAAGAGAGTCATAGTTACTCGTCCCAATTGCTCACGTAGTCGAACATTTTTTCTTACTGTGACCAGTCTGCCAGAAGCGATATGTCACTAGTTGTATATCATAAAAGAGTGATCGTTACTCCTCTGAGGGGTTATTCGAGATATCTTAATCGAAACCCTAGTAACGAGGCATTGGCTAACTTAAGAGAGTCATAGTTACTCGTCCCAATAGCTTAACCAGTCCAACATTTTTTCTTACTTCAGCCAGTCTGCCAGAAGCGAAATGTCACTAGTTGTGTATCATTAAAAAAGTCATCGTTAGTCCTCCGATTGGTTATTCGAGATATCTTAATCGAAACCCTAGTAACGAGGCATTGGCTACCTTAAGAGAGTCATAGTACTCGTCCCAATTGCTCACCCATTCTGCCATTTTGTCTTACTGTGGCCAGTCTGCCAGAAGCGATATGTCACTAGTTGTGTATCATAAAAGAGTCATCGTTACTCTTCACAGGGGTTAATCGAGATATCTTAATCGAAACCCTAGTAACGAGGCATTTTCTACCTTAAGAGAGTCATAGTTACTCGTCCCAATTGCTCACCCAGTCCAACATTTTCTCTTACTGCAGCCAGTCTGCCAGAAGCAATTTGTCACTAGTTGTGTATCATAAAAGAGTCATCGTTTCTCCTCCCACGGGTTATTCGAGATATCTTAATCGAAACCCTAGTAACGAGGCATTGGCTACCTTAAGAGAGTCATAGTTACTCGTCCCAATTGCTCACCCAGTCTGCCATTTTGTCTTACTGTGGCCAGTCTGCCAGAAGCGATATGTCACTAGTTGTGTATCATACAAGAGTCATCGTTACTCCTCCCAGGGGTTATTCGAGATATCTTAATCGAAACCCTAGTAAGAGGCATTGGCTACCTAAAGAGAGTCATAGTTACTCGTCCCAATTGCTCACCGATTCTGCCATTTTTTCTTAATGTGGCAAGTCTGCAAGAAGCGATATGTCACTAGTTGTGTATCATAAAAGAGTGATCGTTACTCCTCCGAGGGATTATTCGAGGTATCTTAATCGAAACTCTAGTAACGAGGCATTGGCTACCTTAAGAGAGTCATAGTTACTCGTCCCAATAGCTCAACCAGTCCAACATTTTTTCTTACTGCAGCCAGTCTGCCAGAAGCGAAATGTAACTAGTTGTGTATCATAAAAGAGTCATCGTTACTCCTCCGATTGGTTATTCGAGATATCTTAATCGAAACCCTAGTAACGAGGCATTGGCTACCTTAAGAGAGTCATAGTTACTCGTCCCAATTGCTCACCGATTCTGCCATTTTGTCTTACTGTGGCCAGTCTGCCAGAAGCGATATGTCACTAGTTGTGTATCATAAAAGCGTCATCGTTACTCTTCACAGGGGTTATTCGAGATATCTTAATCGAAACCCTAGTAACGAGGCATTTTCTACCATAAGAGAGTCATAGTTACTCGTCCCAATTGCTCACCCAGTCCAACATTTTCTCTTACTGCAGCCAGTCTGCCAGAAGCAATTTGTCACTAGTTGTGTATCATAAAAGAGTCATCGTTTCTCCTCCCAGGGGTTATTCGAGATATCTTAATCGAAACCCTAGTAACGAGTCATTGGCTATCTTAAGAGAGTCATAGTTACTCGTCCCAATTGCTCACCCAGTCTGCCATTTTGTCTTACTGTGGCCAGTCTGCCAGAAGCGATATGTCACTAGTTGTGTATCATAAAAGAGTCATCGTTACTCCTCCCAGGGGTTATTCGAGATATATTAATCGAAACCCTAGTAAGAGGCATTGGCTACCTAAAGAGAGTCATAGTTACTCGTCCCAATTGCTCACCGAGTCTGCCATTTTTTCTTACTGTGGCAAGTCTGCCAGAAGCGATATGTCACTAGCTGTGTATCATAAAAGAGTCATCGTTACTCCTCAAAGGGGTTATTCGAGATATCGTAATCGAAACCCTAGTAACGAGGCATTGGCTACCTTAAGAGAGTCATAGTTACTCGTCCCAATTGCTCACCCAGTCGAACATTTTTTCTTACTGTGACCAGTCTGCCAGAAGCGATATGTCACTAGTTGTGTATCATAAAAGAGTGATCGTTACTCCTCCGAGGGGTTATTCGAGATATCTTAATCGAAACCCTAGTAACGAGGCATTAGCTACCTTAAGAGAGTCATAGTTACTCGTCCCAATTGCTCACCCAGTCTGCCATTTTGTCTTACTGTGGCCAGTCTGCCAGAAGCGATATGTCACTAGTTGTGTATCATAAAAGAGTCATCGTTACTCCTCCCATGGGTTATTTGAGATATCTTAATCGAAACCCTAGTAACGAGGCATTGGCTACCTAATGAGAGTCATAGTTACTCGTCCCAATTGCTCACCGATTCTGCCATTTTTTCTTACTGTGGCAAGTCTGCCAGAAGCGATATGTCACTAGCTGTGTATCATAAAAGAGTCATCGTTACTCCTCAAAGGGGTTATTCGAGATATCGTAATCGAAACCCTAGTAACGAGGCATTGGCTACCTTAAGAGAGTCATAGTTACTCGTCCCAATTGCTCACCCAGTCGAACATTTTTTCTTACTGTGACCAGTCTGCCAGAAGCGAAATGTCACTAGTTGTGTATCATAAAAGAGTCATCGTTTCTCCTCCCACGGGTTATTCGAGATATCTTAATCGAAACCCTAGTAACGAGGCATTGGCTACCTTAAGAGAGTCATAGTTACTCGTCCCAATTGCTCACCCAGTCTGCCATTTTGTCTTACTGTGGCCAGTCTGCCAGAAGCGATATGTCACTAGTTGTGTATCATAAAAGAGTCATCGTTACTCCTCCCAGGGGTTATTCGAGATATCTTAATCGAAACCCTAGTAAGAGGCATTGGCTACCTAAAGAGAGTCATAGTTACTCGTCCCAATTGCTCACCGATTCTGCCATTTTTTCTTAATGTGGCAAGTCTGCAAGAAGCGATATGTCACTAGTTGTGTATCATAAAAGAGTGATCGTTACTCCTCCGAGGGATTATTCGAGGTATCTTAATCGAAACTCTAGTAACGAGGCATTGGCTACCTTAAGAGAGTCATAGTTACTCGTCCCAATAGCTCAACCAGTCCAACATTTTTTCTTACTGCAGCCAGTCTGCCAGAAGCGAAATGTAACTAGTTGTGTATCATAAAAGAGTCATCGTTACTCCTCCGATTGGTTATTCGAGATATCTTAATCGAAACCCTAGAAACGAGGCATTGGCTACCTTAAGAGAGTCATAGTTACTCGTCCCAATTGCTCACCGATTCTGCCATTTTGTCTTACTGTGGGCAGTCTGCCAGAAGCGATATGTCACTAGTTGTGTATCATAAAAGAGTCATCGTTACTCTTCACAGGGGTTATTCGAGATATCTTAATCGAAACCCTAGTAACGAGGCATTTTCTACCATAAGAGAGTCATAGTTACTCGTCCCAATTGCTCACCCAGTCCAACATTTTCTCTTACTGCAGCCAGTCTGCCAGAAGCAATTTGTCACTAGTTGTGTATCATAAAAGAGTCATCGTTTCTCCTCCCAGGGGTTATTCGAGATATCTTAATCGAAACCCTAGTAACGAGTCATTGGCTACCTTAAGAGAGTCATAGTTACTCGTCCCAATTGCTCACCCAGTCTGCCATTTTGTCTTACTGTGGCCAGTCTGCCAGAAGCGATATGTCACTAGTTGTGTATCATAAAAGAGTCATCGTTACTCCTCCCAGGGGTTATTCGAGATATCTTAATCGAAACCCTAGTAAGAGGCATTGGCTACCTAAAGAGAGTCATAGTTACTCGTCCCAATTGCTCACCGAGTCTGCCATTTTTTCTTACTGTGGCAAGTCTGCCTGAAGCGATATGTCACTAGCTGTGTATCATAAAAGAGTCATCGTTACTCCTCAAAGGGGTTATTCGAGATATCGTAATCGAAACCCTAGTAACGAGGCATTGGCTACCTTAAGAGAGTCATAGTTACTCGTCCCAATTGCTCACCCATTCTGCCATTTTGTCTTACTGTGGCCAGTCTGCCAGAAGCGATATGTCACTAGTTGTGTATCATAAAAGAGTCATCGTTACTCCTCCCAGGGGTTATTCGAGATATCTTAATCGAAACCCTAGTAACGAGGCATTGGCTACCTAAAGAGAGTCATAGTTACTCGTCCCAATTGCTCACCGATTCTGCCATTTTTTCTTACTGTGGCAAGTCTGCAAGAAGCGATATGTCACTAGCTGTGTATCATAAAAGAGTCATCGTTACTCCTCAAAGGGGTTATTCGGGATATCGTAATCGAAACCCTAATAACGAGGCATTGGCTACCTTAAGAGAGTCATAGTTACTCGTCCCAATAGCTCAACCAGTCCAACATTTTTTCTTACTTCAGCCAGTCTGCCAGAAGCGAAATGTCACTAGTTGTGTATCATAAAAGAGTCTTCGTTACTCCTCCGATTGGTTATTCGAGATATCTTAATCGAAACCCTAGTAACGAGGCATTGGCTACCTTAAGAGAGTCATAGTTACTCGTCCCAATTGCTCACCCAGTCCAACATTTTCTCTTACTGCAGCCAGTCTGCCAGAAGCAATTTGTCACTAGTTGTGTATCATAAAAGAGTCATCGTTTCTCCTCCCAGGGGTTATTCGAGATATTTTAATCGAAACCCTAGTAACGAGGCATTGGCTACCATAAGAGAGACATAGTTACTCGTCCCAATTGCTCACCCAGTCCAACACTCTCTCTTACTGCAGCCAGTCTGCCAGAAGCAATTTGTCACTAGTTGTGTATCATAAAAGAGTCATCGTTTCTCCTCCTAGGGGTTATTCGAGATATCTTAATCGAAACCCTAGTAACGAGGCATTTGCTACCTTAAGAGAGTCATAGTTACTCGTCCCAATTGCTCACCCAGTCTGCCATTTTGTCTTACTGTGGCCAGTCTGCCAGAAGCGATATGTCACTAGTTGTGTATCATAAAAGAGTCATCGTTACTCCTCCCAGGGGTTATTCGAGATATCATAATCGAAACCCTAGTAACGAGTCATTGGCTACCTAAAGAGAGTCATAGTTACTCGTCCCAATTGCTCACAGATTCTGCCATTTTTTCTTACTGTGGCCAGTCTGCCAGAAGCGATATGTCACTAGCTGTGTATCATAAAAGAGTCATCGTTACTCCTCAAAGGGGTTATTCGAGATATCTTAATTGAAACCCTAGTAACGAGGCATTGGCTACCTTAAGAGAGTCATAGTTACTCGTCCCAATTCCTCACACAGTCTGCCATTTTTTCTTACTGCGGCCAGTCTGCAGAAGCGAGATGTCACTAGTTGTGTATCGTAAAAGAGTCATCGTTACCCCTCCCAGGGGTTATTCGAGATATCTTAATCGAAACCCTAGTAACGAGGCATTGGCTACCTTAAGAGAGTCATAGTTACTCGTCCCAATTGCTCACCCAGTCCAACATTTTCTCTTACTGCAGCCAGTCTGCCAGAAGCAATTTGTCACTAGTTGTGTATCATAAAAGAGTCATCGTTACTCCTCCCAGAGGTTATTCGAGATATCTTAATCGAAACCCTAGTAACGAGGAATTGGCTACCTTAAGAGAGTTATAGTTACTCGTCCCAATTGCTCTCCCAGTCCAACATTTTTTCTTACTGCGACCAGTCTGCCAGAAGAGACATGTCACTAGTTGTGTATCATAAAAGAGTCATCGTTACTCCTCCCAGGGGTTATTCGAGATATCTTAATCGAAACCCTAGTAACGAGGCATTGGCTACCTTAAGAGAGACATA
Source organism: Schistocerca gregaria (assembly GCF_023897955.1). NCBI lineage: Eukaryota > Metazoa > Arthropoda > Insecta > Orthoptera > Acrididae > Schistocerca > Schistocerca gregaria. Next base: position 9,194,877 of record NC_064931.1, read on the forward strand.
GTTACTCGTCCCAATTGCTCACCCAGTCCAACATTCTCTCTTACTGCAGCCAGTCTGCCAGAAGCAATTTGTCACTAGTTCTGTATCATAAAAGAGTCATCGTTTCTCCTCCCAGGGGTTATTCGAGATATCTTAATCGAAACCCTAGTAACGAGGCATTTGCTACCTTAAGAGAGTCATAGTTACTCGTCCCAATTGCTCACAGATTCTGCCATTTTTTCTTACTGTGGCCAGTCTGCCAGAAGCGATATGTCACTAGCTGTGTATCATAAAAGAGTCATCGTTACTCCTCAAAGGGGTTATTCGAGATATCTTAATTGAAACCCTAGTAACGAGGCATTGGCTACCTTAAGAGAGTCATAGTTACTCGTCCCAATTGCTCACACAGTCTGCCATTTTTTCTTACTGCGGCCAGTCTGCAGAAGCGATATGTCACTAGTTGTGTATCATAAAAGAGTCATCGTTACTCCTCAAAGGGGTTATTCGAGATATCGTAATCGAAACCCTAGTAACGAGGCATTGGCTACCTTAAGAGAGTCATAGTTACTCGTCCCAATAGCTCAACCAGTCCAACACTTTTTCTTACTGCAGCCAGTCTGCCAGAAGCGAAATGTCACTAGTTGTGTATCATAAAAGAGTCATCGTTACTCCTCCGATTGGTTATTCGAGATATCTTAATCGAAACCCTAGTAACGAGGCATTTGCTACCTTAAGAGAGTCATAGTTACTCGTCCCAATTGCTCACCGATTCTGCCATTTTGTCTTACTGTGGCCGGTCTGCCAGAGGCGATATGTCACTAGTTGTGTATCATAAAAGAGTCATCGTTACTCTTCACAGGGGTTATTCGAGATATCTTAATCGAAACCCTAGTAACGAGGCATTGGCTACCTTAAGAGAGACATAGTTACTCGTCCCAATTGCTCACCTAGTCCAACATTCTCCCTTACTGCAGCCAGTCTGCCAGAAGCAATTTGTCACTAGTTGTGTATCATAAAAGAGTCATCGTTTCTCCTCCCAGGGGTTATTCGAGATATCTTAATCGAAACCCTAGTAACGAGGCATTTGCTACCTTAAGAGAGTCATAGTTACTCGTCCCAATTGCTCACACAGTCTGCCATTTTGTCTTACTGTGGCCAGTCTGCCAGAAGCGATATGTCACTAGTTGTGTATCATAAAAGAGTCATCGTTACTCCTCCCAGGGGTTATTCGAGATATCATAATCGAAACCCTAGTAACGAGGCATTGGCTACCTAAAGAGAGTCATAGTTACTCGTCCCAATTGCTCAAAGATTCTGCCATTTTTTCTTACTGTGGCCAGTCTGCCAGAAGCGATATGTCACTAGCTGTGTATCATAAAAGAGTCATCGTTACTCCTCAAAGGGGTTATTCGAGATATCTTAATTGAAACCCTAGTAACGAGGCATTGGCTACCTTAAGAGAGTCATAGTTACTCGTCCCAATTGCTCACACAGTCTGCCATTTTTTCTTACTGCGGCCAGTCTGCAGAAGCGATATGTCACTAGTTGTGTATCGTAAAAGAGTCATCATTACTCCTCCCAGGGGTTATTCGAGATATCTTAATCGAAACCCTAGTAACGAGGCATTGGCTACCTTAAGAGAGTCATAGTTACTCGTCCCAATTGCTCACCCAGTCCAACATTTTCTCTTACTGCAGCCAGACTGCCAGAAGCAATTTGTCACTAGTTGTGTATCATAAAAGAGTCATCGTTACTCCTCCCAGAGGTTATTCGAGATATCTTAATCGAAACCCTAGTAACGAGGAATTGGCTACCTTAAGAGAGTAATAGTTACTCGTCCCAATTGCTCACCCAGTCCAACATTTTTTCTTACTGCGACCAGTCTGCCAGAAGCGACATGTCACTAGTTGTGTATCATAAAAGAGTCATCGTTACTCCTCCCAGGGGTTATTCGAGATATCTTAATCGAAACCCTAGTAAGGAGGCATTGGCTACCTTAAGGGAGTCATAGTTACTCGTCCCAATAGCTTAACCAGTCCAACATTTTTTCTTACTGCAGCCAGTCTGCCAGAAGCGAAATGTCACTAGTTGTGTATCATAAAAGAGTCATCGTTTCTCCTCCCAGGGGTTATTCGAGATATCTTAATCGAAACCCTAGTAAGAGGCATTGGCTACCTAAAGAGAGTCATAGTTACTCGTCCCAATTGCTCACCCAGTCCAACATTTTCTCTTACTGCAGCCAGTCTGCCAGAAGCAATTTGTCACTAGTTGTGTATCATAAAAGAGTCATCGTTTCTCCTCCCACGGGTTATTCGAGATATCTTAATCGAAACCCGAGTAACGAGGCATTGGCTACCTTAAGAGAGTCATAGTTACTCGTCCCAATTGCTTACCCAGTCTGCCATTTTGTCTTACTGTGGCCAGTCTGCCAGAAGCGATATGTCACTAGTTGTGTATCATAAAAGAGTCATCGTTACTCCTCCCAGGGGTTATTCGAGATATCTTACTCGAAACCCTAGTAAGAGGCATTGGCTACCTAAAGAGAGTCATAGTTACTCGTCCCAATTGCTCACCGATTCTGCCATTTTTTCTTACTGTGGCAAGTCTGCAAGAAGCGATATGTCACTAGCTGTGTATCATAAAAGAGTCATCGTTACTCCTCAAAGGGGTTATTCGAGATATCGTAATCGAAACCATAGTAACGAGGCATTGGCTACCTTAAGAGAGTCATAGTTACTCGTCCCAATTGCTCACCCAGTCGAACATTTTTTCTTACTGTGACCAGTCTGCCAGAAGCGATATGTCACTAGTTGTGTATCATAAAAGAGTCATCGTTACTCTTCACAGGGGTTATTCGAGACATCTTAATCGAAACCCTAGTAACGAGGCATTTTCTACTTTAAGAGAGTCATAGTTACTCGTCCCAATTGCTCACCCAGTCCAACATTTTCTCTTACTGCAGCCAGTCTGCCAGAAGCAATTTGTCACTAGTTGTGTATCATAAAAGAGTCATCGTTTCTCCTCCCAGGGGTTATTCGAGATATCTTAATCGAAACCCTAGTAACGAGGCATTGGCTACCTTAAGAGAGACATAGTTACTCGTCCCAATTGCTCACCCAGTCCAACATTCTCTCTTACTGCAGCCAGTCTGCCAGAAGCAATTTGTCACTAGTTGTGTATCATAAAAGAGTCATCGTTTCTCCTCCCAGGGGTTATTCGAGATATCTTAATCGAAACCCTAGTAACGAGGCATTTGCTACCTTAAGAGAGTCATAGTTACTCGTCCCAATTGCTCACCCAGTCTGCCATTTTGTCTTACTGTGGCCAGTCTGCCAGAAGCGATATGTCACTAGTTGTGTATCATAAAAGAGTCATCGTTACACCTCCCAGGGGTTATTCGAGATATCATAATCGAAACCCTAGTAACGAGTCATTGGCTACCTAAAGAGAGTCATAGTTACTCGTCCCAATTGCTCACAGATTCTGCCATTTTTTCTTACTGTGGCCAGTCTGCCAGAAGCGATATGTCACTAGCTGTGTATCATAAAAGAGTCATCGTTACACCTCAAAGGGGTTATTCGAGATATCTTAATTGAAACCCTAGTAACGAGGCATTGGCTACCTTAAGAGAGTCATAGTTACTCGTCCCAATTGCTCACACAGTCTGCCATTTTTTCTTACTGCGGCCAGTCTGCAGAAGCGATATGTCACTAGTTGTGTATCGTAAAAGAGTCATCGTTACCCCTCCCAGGGGTTATTCGAGATATCTTAATCGAAACCCTAGTAACGAGGCATTGGCTACCTTAAGAGAGTCATAGTTACTCGTCCCAATTGCTCACCCAGTCCAACATTTTCTCTTACTGCAGCCAGTCTGCCAGAAGCAATTTGTCACTAGTTGTGTATCATAAAAGAGTCTTCGTTACTCCTCCCAGAGGTTATTCGAGATATCTTAAGCGAAACCCTAGTAACGAGGAATTGGCTACCTTAAGAGAGTAATAGTTACTCGTCCCAATTGCTCACCCCGTCCAACATTTTTTCTTACTGCGACCAGTCTGCCAGAAGAGACATGTCACTAGTTGTGTATCATAAAAGAGTCATCGTTACTCCTCCCAGGGGTTATTCGAGATATCTTAATCGAAACCCTAGTAACGAGGCATTGGCTACCTTAAGAGAGACATAGTTACTCGTCCCAATTGCTCACCCAGTCCAACATTCTCTCTTACTGCAGCCAGTCTGCCAGAAGCAATTTGTCACTAGTTGTGTATCATAAAAGAGTCATCGTTTCTCCTCCCAGGGGTTATTCGAGATATCTTAATCGAAACCCTAGTAACGAGGCATTTGCTACCTTAAGAGAGTCATAGTTACTCATCCCAATTGCTCACCCAGTCTGCCATTTTGTCTTACTGTGGCCAGTCTGCCAGAAGCGATATGTCACTAGTTGTGTATCATAAAAGAGTCAACGTTACTCCTCCCAGGGGTTATTCGAGATATCTTAATCGAAACCCTAGTAACGAGGCATTGGCTACCTAAAGAGAGTCATAGTTACTCGTCCCAATTGCTCACAGATTCTGCCATTTTTTCTTACTGTGGCCAGTCTGCCAGAAGCGATATGTCACTAGCTGTGTATCATAATAGAGTCATCGTTACTCCTCAAAGGGGTTATTCGAGATATCTTAATTGAAACCCTAGTAACGAATCATTGGCTACCTTGAGAGAGTCATAGTTACTCGTCCCAATTGCTCACACAGTCTGCAATTTTTTCTTACTGCGGCCAGTCTGCAGAAGCGATATGTCACTAGTTGTGTATCATAAAAGAGTCATCGTTACCCCTCAAAGGGGTTATTCGAGATATCGTAATCGAAACCCTAGTAACGAGGCATTGGCTACCTTAAGAGAGTCATAGTTACTCGTCCCAATAGCTCAACCAGTCCAACATTTTTTCTTACTGCAGCCAGTCTGCCAGAAGCGAAATGTCACTAGTTGTGTATCATAAAAGAGTCATCGTTACTCCTCCGATTGGTTATTCGAGATATCTTAATCGAAACCCTAGTAACGAGGCATTTGCTACCTTAAGAGAGTCATAGTTACTCGTCCCAATTGCTCACCGATTCCGCCATTTTGTCTTACTGTGGCCAGTCTGCCAGAAGCGATATGTCACTAGTTGTGTATCATAAAAGAGTCATCGTTACTCTTCACAGGGGTTATTCGAGATATCTTAATCGAAACCCTAGTAACGAGGCATTGGCTACCTTAAGGGAGACATAGTTACTCGTCCCAATTGCTCACACAGTCTGCCATTTTTTCTTAGTGCGGCCAGGCTGCCAGAAGCGATATGTCACTAGTTGTGTATCATAAAAGAGTCATCGTTACTCTTCACAGGGGTTATTCGAGACATCTTAATCGAAACCCTAGTAACGAGGCATTTTCTACTTTAAGAGAGTCATAGTTACTCGTCCCAATTGCTCACCCAGTCCAACATTTTCTCTTACTGCAGCCAGTCTGCCAGAAGCAATTTGTCACTAGTTGTGTATCATAAAAGAGTCATCGTTTCTCCTCCCAGGGGTTATTCGAGATATCTTAATCGAAACCCTAGTAACGAGGCATTGGCTACCTTAAGAGAGACATAGTTACTCGTCCCAATTGCTCACCCAGTCCAACATTCTCTCTTACTGCAGCCAGTCTGCCAGAAGCAATTTGTCACTAGTTGTGTATCATAAAAGAGTCATCGTTTCTCCTCCCAGGGGTTATTCGAGATATCTTAATCGAAACCCTAGTAACGAGGCATTTGCTACCTTAAGAGAGTCATAGTTACTCGTCCCAATTGCTCACCCAGTCTGCCATTTTGTCTTACTGTGGCCAGTCTGCCAGAAGCGATATGTCACTAGTTGTGTATCATAAAAGAGTCATCGTTACTCCTCCCAGGGGTTATTCGAGATATCTTAATCGAAACCCTAGTAACGAGGCATTGGCTACCTTAAGAGAGTCATAGTTACTCGTCCCAATTGCTCACACAGTCTGCCATTTTTTCTTACTGCGGCCAGTCTGCAGAAGCGATATGTCACTAGTTGTGTATCGTAAAAGAGTCATCGTTACCCCTCCCAGGGGTTATTCGAGATATCTTAATCGAAACCCTAGTAACGAGGCATTGGCTACCTTAAGAGAGTCATAGTTACTCGTCCCAATTGCTCACCCAGTCCAACATTTTCTCTTACTGCAGCCAGTCTGCCAGAAGCAATTTGTCACTAGTTGTGTATCATAAAAGAGTCTTCGTTACTCCTCCCAGAGGTTATTCGAGATATCTTAAGCGAAACCCTAGTAACGAGGAATTGGCTACCTTAAGAGAGTAATAGTTACTCGTCCCAATTGCTCACCCCGTCCAACATTTTTTCTTACTGCGACCAGTCTGCCAGAAGAGACATGTCACTAGTTGTGTATCATAAAAGAGTCATCGTTACTCCTCCCAGGGGTTATTCGAGATATCTTAATCGAAACCCTAGTAACGAGGCATTGGCTACCTTAAGAGAGACATAGTTACTCGTCCCAATTGCTCACCCAGTCCAACATTCTCTCTTACTGCAGCCAGTCTGCCAGAAGCAATTTGTCACTAGTTGTGTATCATAAAAGAGTCATCGTTTCTCCTCCCAGGGGTTATTCGAGATATCTTAATCGAAACCCTAGTAACGAGGCATTTGCTACCTTAAGAGAGTCATAGTTACTCATCCCAATTGCTCACCCAGTCTGCCATTTTGTCTTACTGTGGCCAGTCTGCCAGAAGCGATATGTCACTAGTTGTGTATCATAAAAGAGTCAACGTTACTCCTCCCAGGGGTTATTCGAGATATCTTAATCGAAACCCTAGTAACGAGGCATTGGCTACCTAAAGAGAGTCATAGTTACTCGTCCCAATTGCTCACAGATTCTGCCATTTTTTCTTACTGTGGCCAGTCTGCCAGAAGCGATATGTCACTAGCTGTGTATCATAATAGAGTCATCGTTACTCCTCAAAGGGGTTATTCGAGATATCTTAATTGAAACCCTAGTAACGAATCATTGGCTACCTTGAGAGAGTCATAGTTACTCGTCCCAATTGCTCACACAGTCTGCAATTTTTTCTTACTGCGGCCAGTCTGCAGAAGCGATATGTCACTAGTTGTGTATCATAAAAGAGTCATCGTTACCCCTCAAAGGGGTTATTCGAGATATCTTAATCGAAACCCTAGTAACGAGGCATTGGCTACCTTAAGAGAGTCATAGTTACTCGTCCCAATAGCTCAACCAGTCCAACATTTTTTCTTACTGCAGCCAGTCTGCCAGAAGCGAAATGTCACTAGTTGTGTATCATAAAAGAGTCATCGTTACTCCTCCGATTGGTTATTCGAGATATCTTAATCGAAACCCTAGTAACGAGGCATTTGCTACCTTAAGAGAGTCATAGTTACTCGTCCCAATTGCTCACCGATTCCGCCATTTTGTCTTACTGTGGCCAGTCTGCCAGAAGCGATATGTCACTAGTTGTGTATCATAAAAGAGTCATCGTTACTCTTCACAGGGGTTATTCGAGATATCTTAATCGAAACCCTAGTAACGAGGCATTGGCTACCTTAAGGGAGACATAGTTACTCGTCCCAATTGCTCACACAGTCTGCCATTTTTTCTTAGTGCGGCCAGGCTGCCAGAAGCGATATGTCACTAGTTGTGTATCATAAAAGAGTCATCGTTACTCTTCACAGGGGTTATTCGAGACATCTTAATCGAAACCCTAGTAACGAGGCATTTTCTACTTTAAGAGAGTCATAGTTACTCGTCCCAATTGCTCACCCAGTCCAACATTTTCTCTTACTGCAGCCAGTCTGCCAGAAGCAATTTGTCACTAGTTGTGTATCATAAAAGAGTCATCGTTTCTCCTCCCAGGGGTTATTCGAGATATCTTAATCGAAACCCTAGTAACGAGGCATTGGCTACCTTAAGAGAGACATAGTTACTCGTCCCAATTGCTCACCCAGTCCAACATTCTCTCTTACTGCAGCCAGTCTGCCAGAAGCAATTTGTCACTAGTTGTGTATCATAAAAGAGTCATCGTTTCTCCTCCCAGGGGTTATTCGAGATATCTTAATCGAAACCCTAGTAACGAGGCATTTGCTACCTTAAGAGAGTCATAGTTACTCGTCCCAATTGCTCACCCAGTCTGCCATTTTGTCTTACTGTGGCCAGTCTGCCAGAAGCGATATGTCACTAGTTGTGTATCATAAAAGAGTCATCGTTACTCCTCCCAGGGGTTATTCGAGATATCTTAATCGAAACCCTAGTAACGAGGCATTGGCTACCTTAAGAGAGTCATAGTTACTCGTCCCAATTGCTCACACAGTCTGCCATTTTTTCTTACTGCGGCCAGTCTGCAGAAGCGATATGTCACTAGTTGTGTATCGTAAAAGAGTCATCGTTACCCCTCCCAGGGGTTATTCGAGATATCTTAATCGAAACCCTAGTAACGAGGCATTGGCTACCTTAAGAGAGTCATAGTTACTCGTCCCAATTGCTCACCCAGTCCAACATTTTCTCTTACTGCAGCCAGTCTGCCAGAAGCAATTTGTCACTAGTTGTGTATCATAAAAGAGTCTTCGTTACTCCTCCCAGAGGTTATTCGAGATATCTTAAGCGAAACCCTAGTAACGAGGAATTGGCTACCTTAAGAGAGTAATAGTTACTCGTCCCAATTGCTCACCCCGTCCAACATTTTTTCTTACTGCGACCAGTCTGCCAGAAGAGACATGTCACTAGTTGTGTATCATAAAAGAGTCATCGTTACTCCTCCCAGGGGTTATTCGAGATATCTTAATCGAAACCCTAGTAACGAGGCATTGGCTACCTTAAGAGAGACATAGTTACTCGTCCCAATTGCTCACCCAGTCCAACATTCTCTCTTACTGCAGCCAGTCTGCCAGAAGCAATTTGTCACTAGTTGTGTATCATAAAAGAGTCATCGTTTCTCCTCCCAGGGGTTATTCGAGATATCTTAATCGAAACCCTAGTAACGAGGCATTTGCTACCTTAAGAGAGTCATAGTTACTCATCCCAATTGCTCACCCAGTCTGCCATTTTGTCTTACTGTGGCCAGTCTGCCAGAAGCGATATGTCACTAGTTGTGTATCATAAAAGAGTCAACGTTACTCCTCCCAGGGGTTATTCGAGATATCTTAATCGAAACCCTAGTAACGAGGCATTGGCTACCTAAAGAGAGTCATAGTTACTCGTCCCAATTGCTCACAGATTCTGCCATTTTTTCTTACTGTGGCCAGTCTGCCAGAAGCGATATGTCACTAGCTGTGTATCATAATAGAGTCATCGTTACTCCTCAAAGGGGTTATTCGAGATATCTTAATTGAAACCCTAGTAACGAATCATTGGCTACCTTGAGAGAGTCATAGTTACTCGTCCCAATTGCTCACACAGTCTGCAATTTTTTCTTACTGCGGCCAGTCTGCAGAAGCGATATGTCACTAGTTGTGTATCATAAAAGAGTCATCGTTACCCCTCAAAGGGGTTATTCGAGATATCGTAATCGAAACCCTAGTAACGAGGCATTGGCTACCTTAAGAGAGTCATAGTTACTCGTCCCAATAGCTCAACCAGTCCAACATTTTTTCTTACTGCAGCCAGTCTGCCAGAAGCGAAATGTCACTAGTTGTGTATCATAAAAGAGTCATCGTTACTCCTCCGATTGGTTATTCGAGATATCTTAATCGAAACCCTAGTAACGAGGCATTTGCTACCTTAAGAGAGTCATAGTTACTCGTCCCAATTGCTCACCGATTCCGCCATTTTGTCTTACTGTGGCCAGTCTGCCAGAAGCGATATGTCACTAGTTGTGTATCATAAAAGAGTCATCGTTACTCTTCACAGGGGTTATTCGAGATATCTTAATCGAAACCCTAGTAACGAGGCATTGGCTACCTTAAGAGAGACATAGTTACTCGTCCCAATTGCTCACCTAGTCCAACATTCTCTCTTACTGCAGCCAGTCTGCCAGAAGCAATTTGTCACTAGTTGTGTATCATAAAAGAGTCATCGTTTCTCCTCCCAGGGGTTATTCGAGATATCTTAATCGAAACCCTAGTAACGAGGCATTTGCTACCTTAAGAGAGTCATAGTTACTCGTCCCAATTGCTCACACAGTCTGCCATTTTGTCTTACTGTGGCCAGTCTGCCAGAAGCGATATGTCACTAGTTGTGTATCATAAAAGAGTCATCGTTACTCCTCCCAGGGGTTATTCGAGATATCATAATCGAAACCCTAGTAACGAGGCATTGGCTACCTAAAGAGAGTCATAGTTACTCGTCCCAATTGCTCAAAGATTCTGCCATTTTTTCTTACTGTGGCCAGTCTGCCAGAAGCGATATGTCACCAGCTGTGTATCATAAAAGAGTCATCGTTACTCCTCAAAGGGGTTATTCGAGATATCTTAATTGAAACCCTAGTAACGAGGCATTGGCTACCTTAAGAGAGTCATAGTTACTCGTCCCAATTGCTCACACAGTCTGCCATTTTTTCTTACTGCGGCCAGTCTGCAGAAGCGATATGTCACTAGTTGTGTATCGTAAAAGAGTCATCATTACTCCTCCCAGGGGTTATTCGAGATATCTTAATCGAAACCCTAGTAACGAGGCATTGGCTACCTTAAGAGAGTCATAGTTACTCGTCCCAATTGCTCACCCAGTCCAACATTTTCTCTTACTGCAGCCAGTCTGCCAGAAGCAATTTGTCACTAGTTGTGTATCATAAAAGAGTCATCGTTACTCCTCCCAGAGGTTATTCGAGATATCTTAATCGAAACCCTAGTAACGAGGAATTGGCTACCTTAAGAGAGTAATAGTTACTCGTCCCAATTGCTCACCCAGTCCAACATTTTTTCTTACTGCGACCAGTCTGCCAGAAGCGACATGTCACTAGTTGTGTATCATAAAAGAGTCATCGTTACTCCTCCCAGGGGTTATTCGAGATATCTTAATCGAAACCCTAGTAACGAGGCATTGGCTACCTTAAGAGAGTCATAGTTACTCGTCCCAATAGCTTAACCAGTCCAACATTTTTTCTTACTGCAGCCAGTCTGCCAGAAGCGAAATGTCACTAGTTGTGTATCATAAAAGAGTCATCGTTTCTCCTCCCAGGGGTTATTCGAGATATCTTAATCGAAACCCTAGTAACGAGGCATTGGCTACCTTAAGAGATACATAGTTACTCGTCCCAATTGCTCACCCAGTCCAACATTCTCTCTTACTGCAGCCAGTCTGCCAGAAGCAATTTGTCACTAGTTGTGTATCATAAAAGAGTCATCGTTTCTCCTCCCAGGGGTTATTCGAGATATCTTAATCGAAACCCTAGTAACGAGGCATTTGCTACCTTAAGAGAGTCATAGTTACTCGTCCCAATAGCTTAACCAGTCCAACATTTTTTCTTACTGCAGCCAGTCTGCCAGAAGCGAAATGCCACTAGTTGTGTATCATAAAAGAGTCATCGTTTCTCCTCCCAGGGGTTATTCGAGATATCTTAATCGAAACCCTAGTAACGAGGCATTGGCTACCTTAAGAGAGACATAGTTACTCGTCCCAATTGCTCACCCAGTCCAACATTCTCTCTTACTGCAGCCAGTCTGCCAGAAGCAATTTGTCACTAGTTGTGTATCATAAAAGAGTCATCGTTTCTCCTCCCAGGGGTTATTCGAGATATCTTAATCGAAACCCTAGTAACGAGGCATTTGCTACCTTAAGAGAGTCATAGTTACTCGTCCCAATTGCTCACCCAGTCTGATATTTTGTCTTACTGTGGCCAGTCTGCCAGAAGCGATATGTCACTAGTTGTGTATCATAAAAGAGTCAACGTTACTCCTCCCAGGGGTTATTCGAGATATCTTAATCGAAACCCTAGTAACGAGGCATTGGCTACCTAAAGAGAGTCATAGTTACTCGTCCCAATTGCTCACAGATTCTGCCATTTTTTCTTACTGTGGCCAGTCTGCCAGAAGCGATATGTCACTAGCTGTGTATCATAAAAGAGTCATCGTTACTCCTCAAAGGGGTTATTCGAGATATCTTAATTGAAACCCTAGTAACGAGGCATTGGCTACCTTAAGAGAGTCATAGTTACTCGTCCCAATTGCTCACCCAGTCGAACATTTTTTCTTACTGTGACCAGTCTGCCAGAAGCGATATGTCACTAGTTGTGTATCATAAAAGAGTGATCGTTACTCCTCCGAGGGGTTATTCGAGATATCTTAATCGAAACCGTAGTAACGAGGCATTGGCTACCTTAAGAGAGTCGTAGTTACTCGTCCCAATAGCTCAACCAGTCCAACATTTTTTCTTACTGCAGCCAGTCTGCCAGAAGCGAAATGTCACTAGTTGCGTATCATAAAAGAGTCATCGTTACTCCTCCGATTGGTTATTCGAGATATCTTAATCGAAACCCTAGTAACGAGGCATTTGCTACCTTAAGAGAGTCATAGTTACTCGTCCCAATTGCTCACCGATTCTGCCATTTTGTCTTACTGTGGCCAGTCTGCCAGAAGCGATATGTCACTAGTTGTGTATCATAAAAGAGTCATCGTTACTCTTCACAGGGGTTATTCGAGATATCTTAATCGAAACCCTAGTAACGAGGCATTGGCTACCTTAAGAGAGACATAGTTACTCGTCCCAATTGCTCACCCAGTCCAACATTCTCTCTTACTGCAGCCAGTCTGCCAGAAGCAATTTGTCACTAGTTGTGTATCATAAAAGAGTCATCGTTTCTCCTCCCAGGGGTTATTCGAGATATCTTAATCGAAACCCTAGTAACGAGGCATTTGCTACCTTAAGAGAGTCATAGTTACTCGTCCCAATTGCTCACCCAGTCTGCCATTTTGTCTTACTGTGGCCAGTCTGCCAGAAGCGATATGTCACTAGTTGTGTATCATAAAAGAGTCATCGTTACTCCTCCCAGGGGTTATTCGAGATATCATAATCGAAATCCTAGTAACGAGGCATTGGCTACCTAAAGAGAGTCATAGTTACTCGTCCCAATTGCTCAAAGATTCTGCCATTTTTTCTTACTGTGGCCAGTCTGCCAGAAGCGATATGTCACTAGCTGTGTATCATAAAAGAGTCATCGTTACTCCTCAAAGGGGTTATTCGAGATATCTTAATTGAAACCCTAGTAACGAGGCATTGGCTACCTTAAGAGAGTCATAGTTACTCGTCCCAATTGCTCACACAGTCTGCCATTTTTTCTTACTGCGGCCAGTCTGCAGAAGCGATATGTCACTAGTTGTGTATCGTAAAAGAGTCATCATTATTCCTCCCAGGGGTTATTCGAGATATCTTAATCGAAACCCTAGTAAAGAGGCATTGGCTACCTTAAGAGAGTCATAGTTACTCGTCCCAATTGCTCACCCAGTCCAACATTTTCTCTTACGGCAGCCAGTCTGCCAGAAGCAATTTGTCACTAGTTGTGTATCATAAAAGAGTCATCGATACTCCTCCCAGAGGTTATTCGAGATATCTTAATCGAAACCCTAGTAACGAGGAATTGGCTACCTTAAGAGAGTAATAGTTACTCGTCCCAATTGCTCACCCAGTCCAACATTTTTTCTTACTGCGACCAGTCTGCCAGAAGCGACATGTCACTAGTTGTGTATCATAAAAGAGTCATCGTTGCTCCTCCCAGGGGTTATTCGAGATATCTTAATCGAAACCCTAGTAACGAGGCATTGGCTACCTTAAGAGATACATAGTTACTCGTCCCAATTGCTCACCCAGTCCAACATCCTCTCTTACTGCAGCCAGTCTGCCAGAAGCAATTTGTCACTAGTTGTGTATCATAAAAGAGTCATCGTTTCTCCTCCCAGGTGTTATTAGAGATATCTTAATCGAAACCCTAGTAACGAGGCATTTGCTACCTTAAGAGAGTCATAGTTACTCGTCCCAATTGCTCACCCAGTCTGCCATTTTGTCTTACTGTGGCCAGTCTGCCAGAAGCGATATGTCACTAGTTGTGTATCATAAAAGAGTCATCGTTACTCCTCCCAGGGGTTATTCGAGATATCTTAATCGAAACCCTAGTAACGAGGCATTGGCTACCTAAAGAGAGTCATAGTTACTCGTCCCAATTGCTCACAGATTCTGCCACTTTTTCTTACTGTGGCCAGTCTGCCAGAAGCGATATGTCACTAGCTGTGTATCATAAAAGAGTCATCGTTACTCCTCAAAGGGGTTATTCGAGTTATCTTAATTGAAACCCTAGTAACGAGGCATTGGCTACCTTAAGAGAGTCATAGTTACTCGTCCCAATTGCTCACACAGTCTGCCATTTTTTCTTACTGCGGCCAGTCTGCAGAAGCGATATGTCACTAGTTGTGTATCGTAAAAGAGTCATCGTTACTCCTCCCAGGGGTTATTCGAGATATCTTAATCGAAACCCTAGTAACGAGGCATTGGCTACCTTAAGAGAGTCATAGTTACTCGTCCCAATTGCTCACCCAGTCCAACATTTTTTCTTACTGCAGCCAGTCTGCCAGAAGCAATTTGTCACTAGTTGTGTATCATAAAAGAGTCATCGTTACTCCTCCCAGAGGTTATTCGAGATATCTTAATCGAAACCCTAGTAACGAGGAATTGGCTACCTTAAGAGAGTAATAGTTACTCGTTTCAATTGCTCACCCAGTCCAAAATTTTTTTTACTGCGACCAGTCTGCCAGAAGCGACATGCCACTAGTTGTGTATCATAAAAGAGTGATCGTTACTCCTCCGAGGGGTTATTCGAGATATCTTAATCGAAACCCTAGTAACGAGGCATTGGCTACCTTAAGAGAGTCATAGTTACTCGTCCCAATAGCTTAACCAGTCCAACATTTTTTCTTACGGCAGCCAGTCTGCCAGAAGCGAAATGTCACTAGTTGTGTATCATAAAAGAGTCATCGTTTCTCCTCCCAGGGGTTATTCGAGATATCTTAATCGAAACCCTAGTAACGAGGCATTGGCTACCTTAAGAGAGTCATAGGTACTCGTCCCAATTGCTCACCCAGTCTGCCATTTTGTCTTACTGTGGCCAGTCTGCCAGAAGCGATATGTCACTAGTTGTGTATCATAAAAGAGTCATCGTTACTCCTCCCAGGGGTTATTTGAGATATCTTAATCGAAACCCTAGTAACGAGGCTTTGGCTACCTTAAGAGAGTCATAGTTACTCGTCCCAATAGCTCAACCAGTCCAACATTTTTTCTTACTGCAGCCAGTCTGCCAGAAGCGAAATGTCACTAGTTGTGTAACATAAAAGAGTCATCGTAACTCCTCCGATTGGTTATTCGAGATATCTTAATCGAAACCCTAGTAACGAGGCATTGGCTACCTTAAGAGAGACATAGTTTCTCGTCCCAATTGCTCATCCAGTCCAACATTTTTTCTTACTGCAGCCAGTCTGCCAGAAGCAATTTGTCACTAGTTGTGTATCATAAAAGAGTCATCGTTTCTCCTCCCATGGGTTATTCGAGATATCTTAATCGAAACCCTAGTAACGAGGCATTGGCTACCTTAAGAGAGACATAGTTACTCGTCCCAATTGCTCACCCAGTCCAACATTTTCTCTTACAGGAGCCAGTCCGCCAGAAGCAATTTGTCACTAGTTGTGTATCATAAAAGAGTCATCGTTACTCCTCCCAGGGGTTATTCGAGATATCTTAATCGAAACACTAGTAACGAGGCATTGGCTACCTTAAGAGGGTCATAGTTACTCGTCCCAATTGCTCACCCAGTCCAACATTTTTTCTTACTGCAACCAGTCTGCCAGAAGCGATATGTCACTAGTTGTGTATCATAAAAGAGTCATCGTTACTCCTCCGAGGGGTTATTCGAGATATCTTAATCGAAACCCTAGTAACGAGGCATTGGCTACCTTAAGAGAGTCATAGTTACTCGTCCCAATTGCTCACCCAGTCCAACATTTATTCTTACTGCGACCAGTCTGCCAGAAGCGATATGTCACTAGTTGTGTATCATAAAAGAGTCATCGTTACACTTCCGAGGGGTTATTCGAGATATCTTAATCGAAGCACTAGTAACGAGCCATTGGCTACCTTAAGAGAGTCATAGTTACTCGTCCCAATTGCTCATCCAGTCCAACATTTTCTCTTACTGCAGCCAGTCTGCCAGAAGCAATTTGTCACTAGTTGTGTATCATAAAAGAGTCATCGTTTCTCCTCCCATAGGTTATTCGAGATATCTTAATCGAAACCCTAGTAACGAGGCATTGGCTACCTTAAGAGAGTCATAGTTACTCGTCCCAATTGCTCACCCAGTCTGCCATTTTGTCTTACTGTGGCCAGTCTGCCAGAAGCTATATGTCACTAGTTGTGTATCATAAAAGAGTCATCGTTATCCTCCCAGGGGTTATTCGAGATATCTTAATCGAAACCCTAGTAACGAGGCATTGGCTACCTAAAGAGAGTCATAGTTACTCGTCCCAATTGCTCACACAGTCTGCCATTTTTTCTTACTGTGGCATGTCTGCCAGAAGCGATATGTCACTAGCTGTGTATCATAAAAGAGTCATCGTTACTCCTCAAAGGGGTTATTCGAGATATCGTAATCGAAACCCTAGTAACGACGCATTGGCTACCTTAAGAGAGTCATAGTTACTCGTCCCAATTGCTCACCAAGTCGAACATTTTTTCTTACTGTGACCAGTCTGCCAGAAGCCATATGTCACTAGTTGTGTATCATAAAAGAGTGATCGTTACTCCTCCCAGGGGTTATTCGAGATATCTTAATCGAAACCCTAGTAATGAGGCATTGGCTACCTTAAGAGAGTCATAGTTACTCAACCCAATAGCTTAACCAGTCCAACATTTTTTCTTACTGCAGCCAGTCTGCCAGAAGCGAAATGTCACTAGTTGTGTATCATAAAAGAGTCATCGTTACCCCTCCGATTGGTTATTCGAGATATCTTAATCGAAACCCTAGTAACGAGGCATTGGCTACCTTAAAAGAGTCATAGTCACTCGTCCCAATTGCTCACCGATTCGGCCATTTTGTCTTACTGTGGCCAGTCTGCCAGAAGCGATATGTCACTAGTTGTGTATCATAAAAGAGTCATTGTAAATCTTCCCAGGCGTTATTCGAGATATCTTAATCGAAACCCTAGTAACGAGGCATTGGCTACCTTAAGAGAGTCATAGTTACTCGTCCCAATTGCTCACCCAGTCCGACATTTTCTCTTACTGCAGCCAGTCTGCCAGAAGCAATTTGTCACTAGTTTTGTATCATAAAAGAGTCATCGTTTCTCCTCCCAGGGGTTATTCGAGATATCTTAATCGAAACTCTAGTAACGAGGCATTGGCTACCTTAAGAGAGTCATAGTTACTCGTCCCAATTGCTAACCCAGTCGAACATTTTTTCTTACTGTGACCAGTCTGCCAGATGCGATATGTCACTAGTTGTGTATCATAAAAGAGTGATCGTTACTCCTCCCAGGGGTTATTCGAGATATCTTAATCGAAACCCTAGTAACGAGGCATTGGCTACCTTAAGAGAGTCATAGTTACTCGTCCCAATAGCTCAACCAGTCCAACATTTTTTCTTACTGCTGCCAGTCTGCCAGAAGCAATTTGTCACTAGTTGTGTATCATAAAAGAGTCATCGTTACTCCTCCGATTGGTTATTCGAGATATCTTAATCGAAACCCTAGTAACGAGGCATTGGCTACCTTAAGAGAGTCATAGTTACTCGTCCCAATTGCTCACCGATTCTGCCATTTTGTCTTACTGTGGCCAGTCTGCCAGAAGCGATATGTCACTAGTTGTGTATCATAAAAGAGTCATCTTTACTCTTCCCAGGGGTTATTCGAGATATCTTAATCGAAACCCTATTAACGAGGCATTGGCTACCTTAAGAGAGTCATAGTTACTCGTCCCAATTGCTCACCCAGTCCAACATTTTCTCTTACTGCAGCCAGTCTGCCAGAAGCGAAATGTCACTAGTTGTGTATCATCAAAGAGTCATCATTACTCCTCCGATTGGTTATTCGAGATATCTTAATCGAAACCCTAGTAACGAGGCATTGGCTACCTTAAGAGAGTCATAGTTACTCGTTCCAATTGCTCACCGATTCTGTCATTTTGTCTTATTGTGGCCAGTCTGCCAGAAGCGATATGTCACTAGTTGTGTATCATAAAAGAGTGATCGTTACTCTTCCCAGGGGTTATTCGAGATATCTTAATCGAAACCCTAGTAACGAGGCATTGGCTTCCTTAAGAGAGTCATAGTTACTCGTCCCAATTGCTCACCCAGTCCAACATTTTCTCTTACTGCAGCCAGTCTGCCAGAGGCAATTTGTCACTAGTTGTGTATCATAAAAGAGTCATCGTTTCTCCTCCCAGGGGTTATTCGAGATATCTTAATCGAAACCCCAGTAACGGGGCATTGGCTACCTTAAGAGAGTCATAGTTACTCGACCCAATTGCTCACCAAGTCTGCCATTTTTTCTTACTGCAGCCAGTCTACCAGAAGCGATATGTCACTAGTTGTGTATCATAAAAGTGTGATTGTTACTCCTCCTAGGGGTTATTCGAGATATCTTAATCGAAACCCCAGTAACGAGGCATTGGATACCTTAAGAGAGTCATAGTTACTCGTCACAATTGCTCACCCAGTCTGCCATTTTCTCTTACTGTGGCCAGTCTGCCAGAAGCGATATGTCACTAGTTGTGTATCATAAAAGAGTCATCGTTACCCCCCCCCCCCCCCCCAGGGGTTATTCGAGATATCTTAATCGAAACCCTAGTAACGAGGCATTGGCTACCTTAAGAGTGTCATAGTTACTCGTCCCAATTGCTCACCCAGTCCAACATTTTTTCTTACTGCAGCCAGTCTGCAAGAAGCGATATGTCACTAGTAGTGTATTATAAAAGAGTGATCGTTATTCCTCCCAGGGGTTATTCGAGATATCTTAATCGAAACCCTAGTAACGAGGCATTGGCTACCTTAAGAGAGTCATAGTTACTCGTCCCAATTGCTCACACAGTCTGCCATTTTTTCTTACTGCGGCCAGTCTGCAGAAGCGATATGTCACTAGTTGTGTATCGTAAAAGAGTCATCGTTACTCCTCCCAGGGGTTATTCGAGATATCTTAATCGAAACCCTAGTAACGAGGCATTGGCTACCTTAAGAGAGTCATAGTTACTCGTCCCAATTGCTCACCCAGTCCAACATTTTCTCTTAATGCAGCCAGTCTGCCAGAAGCAATTTGTCACTAGTTGTGTATCATAAAAGAGTCATCGTTACTCCTCCCAGAGGTTATTCGAGATATCTTAATCGAAACTCTAGTAACGAGGAATTGGCTACCTTAAGAGAGTAATAGTTACTCGTCCCAATTGCTCACCCAGTCCAACATTTTTTCTTACTGCAGCCAGTCTGCCAGAAGCGAAATGTCACTAGTTGTGTATCATAAAAGAGTCATCGTTTCTCCTCCCAGGGGTTATTCGAGATATCTTAATCGAAACCCTAGTAAAGAGGCATTGGCTACCTTAAGAGAGTCATAGGTACTCGTCCCAATTGCTCACCCAGTCTGCCATTTTGTCTTACTGTGGCCAGTCTGCCAGAAGCGATATGTCACTAGTTGTGTATCATAAAAGAGTCATCGTTACTCCTCCCAGGGGTTATTTGAGATATCTTAATCGAAACCCTAGTAACGAGGCTTTGGCTACCTTAAGAGAGTCATAGTTACTCGTCCCAATAGCTCAACCAGTCCAACATTTTTTCTTACTGCAGCCAGTCTGCCAGAAGCGAAATGTCACTAGTTGTGTAACATAAAAGAGTCATCGTAACTCCTCCGATTGGTTATTCGAGATATCTTAATCGAAACCCTAGTAACGAGGCATTGGCTACCTTAAGAGAGACATAGTTTCTCGTCCCAATTGCTCATCCAGTCCAACATTTTTTCTTACTGCAGCCAGTCTGCCAGAAGCAATTTGTCACTAGTTGTGTATCATAAAAGAGTCATCGTTTCTCCTCCCATGGGTTATTCGAGATATCTTAATCGAAACCCTAGTAACGAGGCATTGGCTACCTTAAGAGAGACATAGTTACTCGTCCCAATTGCTCACCCAGTCCAACATTTTCTCTTACAGGAGCCAGTCCGCCAGAAGCAATTTGTCACTAGTTGTGTATCATAAAAGAGTCATCGTTACTCCTCCCAGGGGTTATTCGAGATATCTTAATCGAAACACTAGTAACGAGGCATTGGCTACCTTAAGAGGGTCATAGTTACTCGTCCCAATTGCTCACCCAGTCCAACATTTTTTCTTACTGCAACCAGTCTGCCAGAAGCGATATGTCACTAGTTGTGTATCATAAAAGAGTCATCGTTACTCCTCCGAGGGGTTATTCGAGATATCTTAATCGAAACCCTAGTAACGAGGCATTGGCTACCTTAAGAGAGTCATAGTTACTCGTCCCAATTGCTCACCCAGTCCAACATTTATTCTTACTGCGACCAGTCTGCCAGAAGCGATATGTCACTAGTTGTGTATCATAAAAGAGTCATCGTTACACTTCCGAGGGGTTATTCGAGATATCTTAATCGAAGCACTAGTAACGAGCCATTGGCTACCTTAAGAGAGTCATAGTTACTCGTCCCAATTGCTCATCCAGTCCAACATTTTCTCTTACTGCAGCCAGTCTGCCAGAAGCAATTTGTCACTAGTTGTGTATCATAAAAGAGTCATCGTTTCTCCTCCCATAGGTTATTCGAGATATCTTAATCGAAACCCTAGTAACGAGGCATTGGCTACCTTAAGAGAGTCATAGTTACTCGTCCCAATTGCTCACCCAGTCTGCCATTTTGTCTTACTGTGGCCAGTCTGCCAGAAGCGATATGTCACTAGTTGTGTATCATAAAAGAGTCATCGTTATCCTCCCAGGGGTTATTCGAGATATCTTAATCGAAACCCTAGTAACGAGGCATTGGCTACCTAAAGAGAGTCATAGTTACTCGTCCCAATTGCTCACACAGTCTGCCATTTTTTCTTACTGTGGCATGTCTGCCAGAAGCGATATGTCACTAGCTGTGTATCATAAAAGAGTCATCGTTACTCCTCAAAGGGGTTATTCGAGATATCGTAATCGAAACCCTAGTAACGACGCATTGGCTACCTTAAGAGAGTCATAGTTACTCGTCCCAATTGCTCACCCAGTCGAACATTTTTTCTTACTGTGACCAGTCTGCCAGAAGCCATATGTCACTAGTTGTGTATCATAAAAGAGTGATCGTTACTCCTCCCAGGGGTTATTCGAGATATCTTAATCGAAACCCTAGTAACGAGGCATTGGCTACCTTAAGAGAGTCATAGTTACTCGTCCCAATAGCTTAACCAGTCCAACATTTTTTCTTACTGCAGCCAGTCTGCCAGAAGCGAAATGTCACTAGTTGTGTATCATAAAAGAGTCATCGTTACCCCTCCGATTGGTTATTCGAGATATCTTAATCGAAACCCTAGTAACGAGGCATTGGCTACCTTAAAAGTGTCATAGTCACTCGTCCCAATTGCTCACCAATTCGGCCATTTTGTCTTACTGTGGCCAGTCTGCCAGAAGCGATATGTCACTAGTTGTGTATCATAAAAGAGTCATTGTAAATCTTCCCAGGCGTTATTCGAGATATCTTAATCGAAACCCTAGTAACGAGGCATTGGCTACCTTAAGAGAGTCATAGTTACTCGTCCCAATTGCTCACCCAGTCCGACATTTTCTCTTACTGCAGCCAGTCTGCCAGAAGCAATTTGTCACTAGTTTTGTATCATAAAAGAGTCATCGTTTCTCCTCCCAGGGGTTATTCGAGATATCTTAATCGAAACTCTAGTAACGAGGCATTGGCTACCTTAAGAGAGTCATAGTTACTCGTCCCAATTGCTAACCCAGTCGAACATTTTTTCTTACTGTGACCAGTCTGCCAGATGCGATATGTCACTAGTTGTGTATCATAAAAGAGTGATCGTTACTCCTCCCAGGGGTTATTCGAGATATCTTAATCGAAACCCTAGTAACGAGGCATTGGCTACCTTAAGAGAGTCATAGTTACTCGTCCCAATAGCTCAACCAGTCCAACATTTTTTCTTACTGCTGCCAGTCTGCCAGAAGCAATTTGTCACTAGTTGTGTATCATAAAAGAGTCATCGTTACACCTCCGATTGGTTATTCGAGATATCTTAATCGAAACCCTAGTAACGAGGCATTGGCTACCTTAAGAGAGTCATAGTTACTCGTCCCAATTGCTCACCGATTCTGCCATTTTGTCTTACTGTGGCCAGTCTGCCAGAAGCGATATGTCACTAGTTGTGTATCATAAAAGAGTCATCTTTACTCTTCCCAGGGGTTATTCGAGATATCTTAATCGAAACCCTATTAACGAGGCATTGGCTACCTTAAGAGAGTCATAGTTACTCGTCCCAATTGCTCACCCAGTCCAACATTTTCTCTTACTGCAGCCAGTCTGCCAGAAGCGAAATGTCACTAGTTGTGTATCATCAAAGAGTCATCATTACTCCTCCGATTGGTTATTCGAGATATCTTAATCGAAACCCTAGTAACGAGGCATTGGCTACCTTAAGAGAGTCATAGTTACTCGTTCCAATTGCTCACCGATTCTGTCATTTTGTCTTATTGTGGCCAGTCTGCCAGAAGCGATATGTCACTAGTTGTGTATCATAAAAGAGTCATCGTTACCCCCCCCCCCCAGGGGTTATTCGAGATATCTTAATCGAAACCCTAGTAACGAGGCATTGGCTACCTTAAGAGAGTCATAGTTACTCGTCCCAATGGCTCACCCAGTAAAACGTTTTTTCTTACTGCAGCCAGTCTGCCAGAAGCGATATGTCACTAGTTGTGTATCTTTAAAGAGTGATTGTTACCCCTCCCAGGGGTTATTCGAGATATCTTAATCGAAACCCCAGTAACGGGGCATTGGCTACCTTAAGAGAGTCATAGTTACTCGACCCAATTGCTCACCAAGTCTGCCATTTTATCTTACTGCAGCCAGTCTACCAGAAGCGATATGTCACTAGTTGTGTATCATAAAAGAGTGATTGTTACTCCTCCTAGGGGTTATTCGAGATATCTTAATCGAAACCCCAGTAACGAGGCATTGGATACCTTAAGAGAGTCATAGTTACTCGTCACAATTGCTCACCCAGTCTGCCATTTTCTCTTACTGTGGCCAGTCTGCCAGAAGCGATATGTCACTAGTTGTGTATCATAAAAGAGTCATCGTTACCCCCCCCCCAGGGGTTATTCGAGATATCTTAATCGAAACACTAGTAACGAGGCATTGGCTACCTTAAGAGAGACATAGTTACTCGTCCCAATTGCTCACCCAGTCCAACATTTTCTCTTACAGGAGCCAGTCCGCCAGAAGCAATTTGTCACTAGTTGTGTATCATAAAAGAGTCATCGTTACTCCTCCCAGGGGTTATTCGAGATATCTTAATCGAAACACTAGTAACGAGGCATTGGCTACCTTAAGAGGGTCATAGTTACTCGTCCCAATTGCTCACCCAGTCCAACATTTTTTCTTACTGCAACCAGTCTGCCAGAAGCGATATGTCACTAGTTGTGTATCATAAAAGAGTCATCGTTACTCCTCCGAGGGGTTATTCGAGATATCTTAATCGAAACCCTAGTAACGAGGCATTGGCTACCTTAAGAGTGTCATAGTTACTCGTCCCAATTGCTCACCCAGTCCAACATTTTTTCTTACTGCAGCCAGTCTGCAAGAAGCGATATGTCACTAGTAGTGTATTATAAAAGAGTGATCGTTATTCCTCCCAGGGGTTATTCGAGATATCTTAATCGAAACCCTAGTAACGAGGCATTGGCTACCTTAAGAGAGTCATAGTTACTCGTCCCAATTGCTCACACAGTCTGCCATTTTTTCTTACTGCGGCCAGTCTGCAGAAGCGATATGTCACTAGTTGTGTATCGTAAAAGAGTCATCGTTACTCCTCCCAGGGGTTATTCGAGATATCTTAATCGAAACCCTAGTAACGAGGCATTGGCTACCTTAAGAGAGTCATAGTTACTCGTCCCAATTGCTCACCCAGTCCAACATTTTCTCTTAATGCAGCCAGTCTGCCAGAAGCAATTTGTCACTAGTTGTGTATCATAAAAGAGTCATCGTTACTCCTCCCAGAGGTTATTCGAGATATCTTAATCGAAACTCTAGTAACGAGGAATTGGCTACCTTAAGAGAGTAATAGTTACTCGTCCCAATTGCTCACCCAGTCCAACATTTTTTCTTACTGCAGCCAGTCTGCCAGAAGCGAAATGTCAATAGTTGTGTATCATAAAAGAGTCATCGTTTCTCCTCCCAGGGGTTATTCGAGATATCTTAATCGAAACCCTAGTAAAGAGGCATTGGCTACCTTAAGAGAGTCATAGGTACTCGTCCCAATTGCTCACCCAGTCTGCCATTTTGTCTTACTGTGGCCAGTCTGCCAGAAGCGATATGTCACTAGTTGTGTATCATAAAAGAGTCATCGTTACTCCTCCCAGGGGTTATTTGAGATATCTTAATCGAAACCCTAGTAACGAGGCTTTGGCTACCTTAAGAGAGTCATAGTTACTCGTCCCAATAGCTCAACCAGTCCAACATTTTTTCTTACTGCAGCCAGTCTGCCAGAAGCGAAATGTCACTAGTTGTGTAACATAAAAGAGTCATCGTAACTCCTCCGATTGGTTATTCGAGATATCTTAATCGAAACCCTAGTAACGAGGCATTGGCTACCTTAAGAGAGACATAGTTTCTCGTCCCAATTGCTCATCCAGTCCAACATTTTTTCTTACTGCAGCCAGTCTGCCAGAAGCAATTTGTCACTAGTTGTGTATCATAAAAGAGTCATCGTTTCTCCTCCCATGGGTTATTCGAGATATCTTAATCGAAACCCTAGTAACGAGGCATTGGCTACCTTAAGAGAGACATAGTTACTCGTCCCAATTGCTCACCCAGTCCAACATTTTCTCTTACAGGAGCCAGTCCGCCAGAAGCAATTTGTCACTAGTTGTGTATCATAAAAGAGTCATCGTTACTCCTCCCAGGGGTTATTCGAGATATCTTAATCGAAACACTAGTAACGAGGCATTGGCTACCTTAAGAGGGTCATAGTTACTCGTCCCAATTGCTCACCCAGTCCAACATTTTTTCTTACTGCAACCAGTCTGCCAGAAGCGATATGTCACTAGTTGTGTATCATAAAAGAGTCATCGTTACTCCTCCGAGGGGTTATTCGAGATATCTTAATCGAAACCCTAGTAACGAGGCATTGGCTATCTTAAGAGAGTCATAGTTACTCGTCCCAATTGCTCACCCAGTCCAACATTTATTCTTACTGCGACCAGTCTGCCAGAAGCGATATGTCACTAGTTGTGTATCATAAAAGAGTCATCGTTACACTTCCGAGGGGTTATTCGAGATATCTTAATCGAAGCACTAGTAACGAGCCATTGGCTACCTTAAGAGAGTCATAGTTACTCGTCCCAATTGCTCATCCAGTCCAACATTTTCTCTTACTGCAGCCAGTCTGCCAGAAGCAATTTGTCACTAGTTGTGTATCATAAAAGAGTCATCGTTTCTCCTCCCATAGGTTATTCGAGATATCTTAATCGAAACCCTAGTAACGAGGCATTGGCTACCTTAAGAGAGTCATAGTTACTCGTCCCAATTGCTCACCCAGTCTGCCATTTTGTCTTACTGTGGCCAGTCTGCCAGAAGCGATATGTCACTAGTTGTGTATCATAAAAGAGTCATCGTTATCCTCCCAGGGGTTATTCGAGATATCTTAATCGAAACCCTAGTAACGAGGCATTGGCTACCTAAAGAGAGTCATAGTTACTCGTCCCAATTGCTCACACAGTCTGCCATTTTTTCTTACTGTGGCATGTCTGCCAGAAGCGATATGTCACTAGCTGTGTATCATAAAAGAGTCATCGTTACTCCTCAAAGGGGTTATTCGAGATATCGTAATCGAAACCCTAGTAACGACGCATTGGCTACCTTAAGAGAGTCATAGTTACTCGTCCCAATTGCTCACCCAGTCGAACATTTTTTCTTACTGTGACCAGTCTGCCAGAAGCCATATGTCACTAGTTGTGTATCATAAAAGAGTGATCGTTACTCCTCCCAGGGGTTATTCGAGATATCTTAATCGAAACCCTAGTAACGAGGCATTGGCTACCTTAAGAGAGTCATAGTTACTCGTCCCAATAGCTTAACCAGTCCAACATTTTTTCTTACTGCAGCCAGTCTGCCAGAAGCGAAATGTCACTAGTTGTGTATCATAAAAGAGTCATCGTTACCCCTCCGATTGGTTATTCGAGATATCTTAATCGAAACCCTAGTAACGAGGCATTGGCTACCTTAAAAGTGTCATAGTCACTCGTCCCAATTGCTCACCAATTCGGCCATTTTGTCTTACTGTGGCCAGTCTGCCAGAAGCGATATGTCACTAGTTGTGTATCATAAAAGAGTCATTGTAAATCTTCCCAGGCGTTATTCGAGATATCTTAATCGAAACCGTAGTAACGAGGCATTGGCTACCTTAAGAGAGTCATAGTTACTCGTCCCAATTGCTCACCCAGTCCGACATTTTCTCTTACTGCAGCCAGTCTGCCAGAAGCAATTTGTCACTAGTTTTGTATCATAAAAGAGTCATCGTTTCTCCTCCCAGGGGTTATTCGAGATATCTTAATCGAAACTCTAGTAACGAGGCATTGGCTACCTTAAGAGAGTCATAGTTACTCGTCCCAATTGCTAACCCAGTCGAACATTTTTTCTTACTGTGACCAGTCTGCCAGATGCGATATGTCACTAGTTGTGTATCATAAAAGAGTGATCGTTACTCCTCCCAGGGGTTATTCGAGATATCTTAATCGAAACCCTAGTAACGAGGCATTGGCTACCTTAAGAGAGTCATAGTTACTCGTCCCAATAGCTCAACCAGTCCAACATTTTTTCTTACTGCTGCCAGTCTGCCAGAAGCAATTTGTCACTAGTTGTGTATCATAAAAGAGTCATCGTTACACCTCCGATTGGTTATTCGAGATATCTTAATCGAAACCCTAGTAACGAGGCATTGGCTACCTTAAGAGAGTCATAGTTACTCGTCCCAATTGCTCACCGATTCTGCCATTTTGTCTTACTGTGGCAAGTCTGCCAGAAGCGATATGTCACTAGTTGTGTATCATAAAAGAGTCATCTTTACTCTTCCCAGGGGTTATTCGAGATATCTTAATCGAAACCCTATTAACGAGGCATTGGCTACCTTAAGAGAGTCATAGTTACTCGTCCCAATTGCTCACCCAGTCCAACATTTTCTCTTACTGCAGCCAGTCTGCCAGAAGCGAAATGTCACTAGTTGTGTATCATCAAAGAGTCATCATTACTCCTCCGATTGGTTATTCGAGATATCTTAATCGAAACCCTAGTAACGAGGCATTGGCTACCTTAAGAGAGTCATAGTTACTCGTTCCAATTGCTCACCGATTCTGTCATTTTGTCTTATTGTGGCCAGTCTGCCAGAAGCGATATGTCACTAGTTGTGTATCATAAAAGAGTCATCGTTACCCCCCCCCAGGGGTTATTCGAGATATCTTAATCGAAACCCTAGTAACGAGGCATTGGCTACTTTAAGAGAGTCATAGTTACTCGTCCCAATGGCTCACCCAGTAAAACGTTTTTTCTTACTGCAGCCAGTCTGCCAGAAGCGATATGTCACTAGTTGTGTATCTTTAAAGAGTGATTGTTACTCCTCCCAGGGGTTATTCGAGATATCTTAATCGAAACCCCAGTAACGGGGCATTGGCTACCTTAAGAGAGTCATAGTTACTCGACCCAATTGCTCACCAAGTCTGCCATTTTTTCTTACTGCAGCCAGTCTACCAGAAGCGATATGTCACTAGTTGTGTATCATAAAAGAGTGATTGTTACTCCTCCTAGGGGTTATTCGAGATATCTTAATCGAAACCCCAGTAACGAGGCATTGGATACCTTAAGAGAGTCATAGTTACTCGTCACAATTGCTCACCCAGTCTGCCATTTTCTCTTACTGTGGCCAGTCTGCCAGAAGCGATATGTCACTAGTTGTGTATCATAAAAGAGTCATCGTTACCCCCCCCCCCCCCAGGGGTTATTCGAGATATCTTAATCGAAACCCTAGTAACGAGGCATTGGCTACCTTAAGAGTGTCATAGTTACTCGTCCCAATTGCTCACCCAGTCCAACATTTTTTCTTACTGCAGCCAGTCTGCAAGAAGCGATATGTCACTAGTAGTGTATTATAAAAGAGTGATCGTTATTCCTCCCAGGGGTTATTCGAGATATCTTAATCGAAACATTAGTAACGAGGCATTGGCTACCTTAAGAGAGTCATAGTTACTCGTCCCAATTGCTCACACAGTCTGCCATTTTTTCTTACTGCGGCCAGTCTGCAGAAGCGATATGTCACTAGTTGTGTATCGTAAAAGAGTCATCGTTACTCCTCCCAGGGGTTATTCGAGATATCTTAATCGAAACCCTAGTAACGAGGCATTGGCTACCTTAAGAGAGTCATAGTTACTCGTCCCAATTGCTCACCCAGTCCAACATTTTCTCTTAATGCAGCCAGTCTGCCAGAAGCAATTTGTCACTAGTTGTGTATCATAAAAGAGTCATCGTTACTCCTCCCAGAGGTTATTCGAGATATCTTAATCGAAACTCTAGTAACGAGGAATTGGCTACCTTAAGAGAGTAATAGTTACTCGTCCCAATTGCTCACCCAGTCCAACATTTTTTCTTACTGCGACCAGTCTGCCAGAAGCGACATGTCTCTAGTTGTGTATCATAAAAGAGTCATCGTTACTCCTCCCAGGGGTTATTCGAGATATCTTAATCGAAACCCTAGTAACGAGGCATTGGCTACCTTAAGAGAGTCATAGTTACTCGTCCCAATAGCTTAACCAGTCCAACATTTTTTCTTACTGCAGCCAGTCTGCCAGAAGCGAAATGTCACTAGTTGTGTATCATAAAAGAGTCATCGTTTCTCCTCCCAGGGGTTATTCGAGATATCTTAATCGAAACCCTAGTAAAGAGGCATTAGCTACCTTAAGAGAGTCATAGGTACTCGTCCCAATTGATCACCCAGTCTGCCATTTTGTCTTACTGTGGCCAGTCTGCCAGAAGCGATATGTCACTAGTTGTGTATCATAAAAGAGTCATCGTTACTCCTCCCAGGGGTTATTCGAGATATCTTAATCGAAACCCTAGTAACGAGGCATTGGCTACCTTAAGAGAGTCATAGTTACTCGTCCCAATAGCTCAACCAGTCCAACATTTTTTCTTACTGCAGCCAGTCTGCCAGAAGCGAAATGTCACTAGTTGTGTATCATAAAAGAGTCATCGTTACTCCTCCGATTGGTTATTCGAGATATCTTAATCGAAACCCTAGTAACGAGGCATTGGCTACCTTACGAGAGTCATAGTTTCTCGTCCCAAATGCTCATCCAGTCCAACATTTTTTCTTACTGCAGCCAGTCTG
Organism: Schistocerca gregaria; assembly: GCF_023897955.1. Classification (NCBI taxonomy): domain Eukaryota; kingdom Metazoa; phylum Arthropoda; class Insecta; order Orthoptera; family Acrididae; genus Schistocerca; species Schistocerca gregaria. Next base: position 9,224,439 of record NC_064931.1, read on the forward strand.
CCAGAAGCAATTTGTCACTAGTTGTGTATCATAAAAGAGTCATCGTTTCTCCTCCCATGGGTTATTCGAGATATCTTAATCGAAACCCTAGTAACGAGGCATTGGCTACCTTAAGAGAGACATAGTTACTCGTCCCAATTGCTCACCCAGTCCAACATTTTCTCTTACAGGAGCCAGTCTGCCAGAAGCAATTTGTCACTAGTTGTGTATCATAAAAGAGTGATCGTTTCTCCTCCCAGGGGTTATTCGAGATATCTTAATCGAAACCCTAGTAACGAGGCATTGGCTACCTTAAGAGAGTCATAGTTACTTGTCCCAATTGCTCACCCAGTCTGCCATTTTGTCTTACTGTGGTCAGTCTGCCAGAAGCGATATGTCACTAGTTGTGTATCATAAAAGAGTCATCGTTACTCCTCCCAGGGGTTATTCGAGATATCTTAATCGAAACCCTAGTAACGAGGCATTGGCTACCTAAAGAGAGTCATAGTTACTCGTCCCAATTGCTCACTGATTCTGGCATTTTTTCTTACTGTGGCCAGTCTGCCAGAAGCGATATGTCACTAGTTGTGTATCATAAAAGAGTCATCGTTCCTCCTCAAAGGGGTTATTCGAGATATCTTAATTGAAACCCTAGTAACAAGGCATTGGCTACCTTAAGAGAGTCATAGTTACTCGTCCCAATTGCTCACACAGTCTGCCATTTTTTCTAACTGCGGCCAGTCTGCCAGAAGCGATATGTCACTAGTTGTGTATCGTAAAAGAGTCATCGTTACTCCACCCAGGGGTTATTCGAGATATCTTAATCGAAAGCCTAGTAACGAGGCATTGGCTACCTTAAGAGAGTCATAGTTACTCGTCCCAATTGCTCACCCAGTCCAACATTTTCTCTTACTGCAGCCAGTCTGCCAGAAGCAATTTGTCACTAGTTGTGTATCATAAAAGAGTCATCGTTACTCCTCCCAGAGGTTATTCGAGATATCTTAATCGAAACCCTAGTAATTAGGCATTGGCTACCTTAAGAGAGTCATAGTTACTCGTCCCAATTGCTCACCCAGTCCAACATTTTTTCTTACTGCGACCAGTCTGCCAGAAGCGATATGTCACTAGTTGTGTATCATAAAAGAGTCATTGTTACTCCTCCCAGGGGTTATTCGAGATATCTTAATCGAAACCCTAGTAACGAGGCATTGGCTACCTTAAGAGAGTCATAGTTACGCGTCCCAATTGCTCACCCAGTCCTAAATTTTCTCTTACTGCAGCCAGTCTGCCAGAAGCAATTTGTCACTAGTTGTGTATCATAAAAGAGTCATCGTTTCTCCTCCCAGGGTTTATTCGAGATATCTTAATCGAAACCCTAGTAACGAGGCATTGGCTACCTTTAGAGAGTCATAGGTACTCGTCCCAATTGCTCACCCAGTCTGCCATTTTTTCTTACTGTGGCCAGTCTGCCAGAAGCGATATGTCACTAGTTGTGTATCATAAAAGAGTCATCGTTACTCCTCCCATGGGTTATTCGAGATATCTTAATCGAAACCCTAGTAACGAGGCATTGGCTACCTAATGAGAGTCATAGTTACTCGTCCCAATTGCTCACTGATTCTGCCATTTTTTCTTACTGTGGCCAGTCTGCCAGAAGCGATATGTCACTAGCTGTGTATCATAAAAGAGTCATCGTTACTCCTCAAAGGGGTTATTCGAGATATCTTAATCGAAACCCTAGTAACGAGGCATTGGCTACCTTAAGAGAGTCATAGTTACTCGTCCCAATTGCTCACCCAGTCCAACATTTTTTCTTACTGCAGCCAGTCTGCCAGATGCGATATGTCACTAGTTGTGTATCATAAAAGAGTCGTCGTTACTCCTCCGAGGGGTTATTCGAGATATCTTAATCGAAACCCTAGTAACGAGGCATTGGCTACCTTAAGAGAGTCATAGTTACTCGTCCCAATTGCTCAACCAGTCCTACATTTTTTCTTACTGCGACCAGTCTGCCAGAAGCGATTTGTCACTAGTTGTGTATCATAAAAGAGTGATCGTTACTCCACCCAGGGGTTATTCGAGATATCTTAATCGAAACCCTAGTAACGAGGCACTGGCTGCCTTAAGAGAGTCATAGTTACTCGTCCAAATAGCTCAACCAGTCCAACATTTTTTCTTACTGCAGCCAGTCTGCCAAAAGCGATATGTCACTAGTTGTGTATCATAAAAGAGTCATCGTTACTCCTCCGAGGGGTTATTCGAGATATCTTAATCGAAACCCTAGTAACGAGGCATTGGCTGCCTTAAGAGAGTCATAGTTACTCGTATCAATTGCTCACCCAGTCCAACATGTTCTCTTACTGCAGCCAGTCTGCCAGAAGCAATTTGTCACTAGTTGTGTATCATAAAAGAGTCATCGTTTCTCCTCCCAGGGGTTATTCGAGATATCTTAATCGAAACCCTAGTAACGAGGCATTGGCTACCTTAAGAGTGTCATAGTTACTCGTCCCAATAGCTCAACCAGTCCAACATTTTTTCTTACTGCAGCCAGTCTGCCAGAAGCGATATGTCACTAGTTGTGTATCATAAAAGAGTCATCGTTACTCCTCCGAGGGGTTATTCGAGATATCTTAATCGAAACCCTAGTAACGAGGCATTGGCTACCTTAAGAGAGTCATAGTTACTCGTCCCAATTGCTCACACAGTCTGCCATTTTTTCTTACTGCGGCCAGTCTGCCAGAAGCGATATGTCACTAGCTGTGTATCATAAAAGAGTCATCGTTACTCCTCAAAGGGGTTATTCGAGATATCTTAATCGAAACCCTAGTAACGGGGCATTGGCTACCTTAAGAGAGTCATAGTTACTCGTCCCAATTGCTCACACAGTCTGCCATTTTTTCTTACTGCGGCCAGTCTGCCAGAAGCGATATGTCACTAGTTGTGTATCATAAAAGAGTCATCGTTACTCCTCCCAGGGGTTATTCGAGATATCTTAATCGAAACCCTAGTAACGAGGCATTGGCTACCTTAAGAGGGTCATAGTTACTCGTCCCAATTGCTCACCCAGTCCAACATTTTTTCTTACTGCAGCCAGTCTGCCAGATGCGATATGTCACTAGTTGTGTATCATAAAAGAGTCGTCGTTACTCCTCCGAGGGTTTTTTTGAGATATCTTAATCGAAACCCAAGTAACGAGGCATTGGCTACCTTAAGAGAGTCATAGTTACTCGTCCCAATTGCTCACCCAGTCCTACATTTTTTCTTACTGCGAAACGTCTGCCAGAAGCGATATGTCACTAGTTGTGTATCATAAAAGAGTGATCGTTACTCCTCCCAGGGGTTATTCGAGATATCTTAATCGAAACCCTAGTAACGAGGCATTGGCTATCTGAAGAGTGTCATAGTTACTCGTCCCAATAGCTCAACCAGTCCAACATTTTTTCTTACTGCAGCCAGTCTGCCAGAAGCGATATGTCACTAGTTGTGTATCATAAAACAGTCATCGTTACTCCTCCGAGTTGTTATTCGAGATATCTAAATCGAAACCCTAGTAACGAGGCATTGGCTACCTTAAGAGAGTCATAGTTACTCGTCCCAATTGCTCACCCAGTCCAACATTTATTCTTACTGCGACCAGTCTGCCAGAAGCGATATGTCACTAGTTGTGTATCATAAAAGAGTCATCGTTACACTTCCGAGGGGTTATTCGAGATATCTTAATCGAAACACTAGTAACGAGGCATTGGCTACCTTAAGAGAGTCATAGTTACTCGTCCCAATAGCTTAACCTGTCCAACATTTTTTCTTACTGCAGCCAGTCTGCCAGAAGCGAAATGTCACTAGTTGTGTATCATAAAAGAGTCATCGTTACTCCTCCGATTGGTTATTCGAGATATCTTAATCGAAACCCTAGTAACGAGGCATTGGCTACCTTAAGAGAGTCATAGTTACTCGTCCCAATTGCTCACCGATTCTGCCATTTTGTCTTACTGTGGCCAGTCTGCCAGAAGCGATATGTCACTAGTTGTGTATCATAAAAGAGTCATTGTTACTCATCCCAGGGGTTATTCGAGATATCTTAATCGAAACCCTAGTAACGAGGCATTGGCTACCTTAAGAGAGTCATAGTTACTCGTCCCAATTGATTACCCAGTCGAACATTTTTTCTTACTGTGACCAGTCTGCCAGAAGCGATATGTCACTAGTTGTGTATCATAAAAGAATGATCGTTACTCCTCCCAGGGGTTATTCGAGATATCTTAATGGAAACCCTAGTAACGAGGCATTGGCTACCTTAAGAGAGTCATAGTTACTCGTCCCAATAGCTCAACCAGTCCAACATTTTTTCTTACTGCAGCCAGTCTGCCAGAAGCGAAATGTCACTAGTTGTGTATCATAAAAGAGTCATCGTTACTCCTCCGATTGGTTATTCGAGATATCTTAATCGAAACCCTAGTAACGAGGCAGTGGATACCTTAACAGAGTCATAGTTACTCGTCCCAATTGCTCACCGATTCTGCCATTTTGTCTTATTGTGGCCAGTCTGCCAGAAGCGATATGTCACTAGTTGTGTATCATAAAAGAGTCATCGTTACTCTTCCGAGGGGTTATTCGAGATATCTTAATCGAAACCCTAGTAACGAGGCATTGGGAACCTTAAGAGAGTCATAGTTACTCGTCCCAATTGCTCACCCAGTCCAACATTTTCTCTTACTGCAGCCAGTCTGCCAGAAGCAATTTGTCACTAGTTGTGTATCATAAAAGAGTCATCGTTTCTCCTCCCAGGGGTTATTCGAGATATCTTAAACGAAACTCTAGTAACGAGGCATTGGCTACCTTAAGAGAGTCATAGTTACTCGTCCCAATTGCTCACCCAGTCTGCCATTTTTTCTTACTGCAGCCAGTCTGCCAGAAGCGATATGTCACTAGTTGTGTATCATAAAAGAGTGATTGTTACTCCTCCTAGGGGTTATTCGAGATATCTTAATCGAAACCCCAGTAACGAGGCATTGGATACCTTAAGAGAGTCATAGTTACTCGTCCCAATTGCTCACCCAGTCAGCCATTTTCTCTTACTGTGGCCAGTCTGCCAGAAGCGATATGTCACTAGTTGTGTATCATAAAAGAGTCATCGTTACCCCCCCCCCCCAGGGGTTATTCGAGATATCTTAATCGAAACCCTAGTAACGAGGCATTGGCTACCTTAAGAGAGTCATAGTTACTCGTCCCAATTGCTCACCCAGTCCAACATTTTTTCTTAGTGCAGCCAGTCTGCAAGAAGCGATATGTGACTGGTAGTGTATTATAAAAGAGTGATCTTTATTCCTCCCAGGGGTTATTCGAGATATCTTAATCGAAACCCTAGTAACGAGGCATTGGCTACCTTAAGAGAGTCATAGTTACTCGTCCCAATGGCTCACCCAGTAAAACGTTTTTTCTTACTGCAGCCAGTCTGCCAGAAGCGATATGTCACTAGTTGTGTATCTTTAAAGAGTGATTGTTACTCCTCCCAGGGGTTATTCGAGATATCTTAATCGAAACCCTAGTACTCAGGCATTGGATACCTTAAGAGAGTCATAGTTACTCGTCCCAATTGCTCACCCAGTCGAACATTTTTTCTTACTGTGGCCAGTCTGCCAGAAGCGATATGTCACTAGTTGTGTATCATAAAAGAGTCATCGTTACTCCTCAAAGGGGTTATTCGAGATATCGTAATCGAAACCCTAGTAACGAGGCATTGGCTACCTTAAGAGTTTCATAGTTACTCGTCCCAATTGCTCACACAGTCCAACATTTTTTCTTACTGCAGCCAGTCTGCCAGATGCGATATGTCACTAGTTGTGTATCATATAAGAGTCGTCGTTACTCCTCCGAGGGGTTATTCGAGATATCTTAATCGAAACCCTAGTAACGAGGCATTGGCTATCTTAAGAGAGTCATAGTTACTCGTCCCAATTGCTCACCCAGTCCAACATTTTTTCTTACTGCGACCAGTCTGCCAGAAGCGATATGTCACTAGTTGTGTATCATAAAAGAGTGATCGTTACTCCTCCCAGGGGTTATTCGAGATATCTTAATCGAAACCCTAGTAACGAGGCATTGGCTGCCTTAAGAGAGTCATAGTTACTCGTATCAATTGCTCACCCAGTCCAACATGTTCTCTTACTGCAGCCAGTCTGCCAGAAGCAATTTGTCACTAGTTTTGTATCATAAAAGAGTCATCGTTTCTCCTCCCAGGGGTTATTCGAGATATCTTAATCGAAACCCTAGTAACGAGGCATTGGCTACCTTAAGAGTGTCATAGTTACTCGTCCCAATAGCTCAACCAGTCCAACATTTTTTCTTACTGCAGCCAGTCTGCCAGAAGCGATATGTCACTAGTTGTGTATCATAAAAGAGTCATCGTTACTCCTCAAAGGGGTTATTCGAGATATCGTAATCGAAACCCTAGTAACGAGGCATTGGCTACCTTAAGAGAGTCATAGTTACTCGTCCCAATTGCTCACACAGTCCAACATTTTTTCTTACTGCAGCCAGTCTGCCAGAAGCGATATGTCACTAGTTGTGTATCATAAAAGAGTCATCGTTACTAGTCCCAGAGGTTATTCGAGATATCTTAATCGAAACCCTAGTAACGAGGCATTGGCTACCTTATGAGGGTCATAGTTACTCGTCCCAATTGCTCACCCAGTCCAACATTTTTTCTTACTGCAGCCAGTCTGCCAGATGTGATATGTCACTAGTTGTGTATCATAAAAGAGTCGTCGTTACTCCTCCGAGGGTTTTTTTGAGATATCTTAATCGAAACCCTAGTAACGAGGCATTGGCTACCTTAAGAGAGTCATAGTTACTCGTCCCAATTGCTCACCCAGTCCTACATTTTTTCTTACTGCGAAAAGTCTGCCAGAAGCGATATGTCACTAGTTGTGTATCATAAAAGAGTGATCGTTACTCCTCCCAGGGGTTATTCGAGATATCTTAATCGAAACCCTAGTAACGAGGCATTGGCTATCTGAAGAGTGTCATAGTTACTCGTCCCAATAGCTCAACCAGTCCAACATTTTTTCTTACTGCAGCCAGTCTGCCAGAAGCGATATGTCACTAGTTGTGTATCATAAAACAGTCATCGTTACTCCTCCGAGTTGTTATTCGAGATATCTAAATCGAAACCCTAGTAACGAGGCATTGGCTACCTTAAGAGAGTCATAGTTACTCGTCCCAATTGCTCACCCAGTCCAACATTTATTCTTACTGCGACCAGTCTGCCAGAAGCGATATGTCACTAGTTGTGTATCATAAAAGAGTCATCGTTACACTTCCGAGGGGTTATTCGAGATATCTTAATCGAAACACTAGTAACGAGGCATTGGCTACCTTAAGAGAGTCATAGTTACTCGTCCCAATAGCTTAACCTGTCCAACATTTTTTCTTACTGCAGCCAGTCTGCCAGAAGCGAAATGTCACTAGTTGTGTATCATAAAAGAGTCATCGTTACTCCTCCGATTGGTTATTCGAGATATCTTAATCGAAACCCTAGTAACGAGGCATTGGCTACCTTAAGAGAGTCATAGTTACTCGTCCCAATTGCTCACCGATTCTGCCATTTTGTCTTACTGTGGCCAGTCTGCCAGAAGCGATATGTCACTAGTTGTGTATCATAAAAGAGTCATTGTTACTCACCCCAGGGGTTATTCGAGATATCTTAATCGAAACCCTAGTAACGAGGCATTGGCTACCTTAAGAGAGTCATAGTTACTCGTCCCAATTGATTACCCAGTCGAACATTTTTTCTTACTGTGACCAGTCTGCCAGAAGCGATATGTCACTAGTTGTGTATCATAAAAGAGTGATCGTTACTCCTCCCAGGGGTTATTCGAGATATCTTAATCGAAACCCTAGTAACGAGGCATTGGCTACCTTAAGAGAGTCATAGTTACTCGTCCCAATAGCTCAACCAGTCCAACATTTTTTCTTACTGCAGCCAGTCTGCCAGAAGCGAAATGTCACTAGTTGTGTATCATAAAAGAGTCATCGTTACTCCTCCGAATGGTTATTCGAGATATCTTAATCGAAACCCTAGTAACGAGGCAGTGGCTACCTTAAGGGAGTCATAGTTACTCGTCCCAATTGCTCACCGATTCTGCCATTTTGTCTTATTGTGGCCAGTCTGCCAGAAGCGATATGTCACTAGTTGTGTATCATAAAAGAGTCATCGTTACTCTTCCGAGGGGTTATTCGAGATATCTTAATCGAAACCTAGTAACGAGGCATTGGGAACCTTAAGAGAGTCATAGTTACTCGTCCCAATTGCTCACCCAGTCCAACATTTTCTCTTACTGCAGCCAGTCTGCCAGAAGCGATATGTCACTAGTTGTGTATCATAAAAGAGTGATTGTTACTCCTCCTAGGGGTTATTCGGGATATCTTAATCGAAACCCCAGTAACGAGGCATTGGATACCTTAAGAGAGTCATAGTTACTCGTCCCAATTGCTCACCCAGTCAGCCGTTTTCTCTTACTGTGGCCAGTCTGCCAGAATTGCTCACCCAGTCCAACATTTTTTCTTAGTGCAGCCAGTCTGCAAGAAGCGATATGTGACTGGTAGTGTATTATAAAAGAGTGATCGTTATTCCTCCCAGGGGTTATTCGAGATATCTTAATCGAAACCCTAGTAACGAGGCATTGGCTACCTTAAGAGAGTCATAGTTACTCGTCCCAATTGCTCACCCAGTCGAACATTTTTTCTTACTGTGGCCAGTCTGCCAGAAGCGATATGTCACTAGTTGTGTATCATAAAAGAGTCATCGTTACTCCTCAAAGGGGTTATTCGAGATATCGTAATCGAAACCCTAGTAACGAGGCATTGGCTACCTTAAGAGAGTCATAGTTACTCGTCCCAATTGCTCACCCAGTCCAACATTTTTTCTTACTGCAGCCAGTCTGCCAGATGCGATATGTCACTAGTTGTGTATCATATAAGAGTCGTCGTTACTCCTCCGAGGGGTTATTCGAGATATCTTAATCGAAACCCTAGTAACGAGGCATTGGCTATCTTAAGAGAGTCATAGTTACTCGTCCCAATTGCTCACCCAGTCCAACATTTTTTCTTACTGCGACCAGCCTGCCAGAAGCGATATGTCACTAGTTGTGTATCATAAAAGAGTGATCCTTACTCCTCCCAGGGGTTATTCGAGATATCTTAATCGAAACCCTAGTAACGAGGCATTGGCTGCCTTAAGAGAGTCATAGTTACTCGTATCAATTGCTCACCCAGTCCAAAATTTTCTCTTACTGCAGCCAGTCTGCCAGAAGCAATTTGTCACTAGTTGTGTATCATAAAAGAGTCATCGTTTCTCCTCCCAGGGGTTATTCGAGATATCTTAATCGAAACCCTAGTAACGAGGCATTGGCTACCTTAAGAGTGTCATAGTTACTCGTCCCAATAGCTCAACCAGTCAAACATTTTTTCTTACTGCAGCCAGTCTGCCAGAAGCGATATGTCACTATGTGTGTATCATAAAAGAGTCATCGTTACTCCTCCGAGGGGTTATTCGAGATATCTTAATCGAAACCCTAGTAACGAGGCATTGGCTACCTTAAGAGAGTCATAGTTACTCGTCCCAATTGCTCACCCAGTCCAACATTTATTCTTACTGCGACCAGTCTGCCAGAAGCGATATGTCACTAGTTGTGTATCATAAAAGAGTCATCGTTACACTTCCGAGGGGTTATTCGAGATATCTTAATCGAAACCCTAGTAACGAGGCATTGGCTACCTAAAGAGAGTCATAGTTACTCGTCCCAATTACTCACCGATTCTGCCATTTTTTCTTACTGTGGCCATTCTGCCAGAAGCGATATGCCACTAGCTGTGTATCATAAAAGAGTCATCGTTACTCCTCAAAGGGGTTATTCGAGATATCTTAATCGAAACCCTAGTAACGGGGCATTGGCTACCTTAAGAGAGTCATAGTTACTCGTCCCAATTGCTCACACAGTCTGCCATTTTTTTTACTGCGGCCAGTCTGCCAGAAGCGATATGTCACTAGTTGTGTATCATAAAAGAGTCATCGTTACTCCTCCCAGGGGTTATTCGAGATATCTTAATCGAAACCCTAGTAACGAGGCATTGGCTACCTTAAGAGAGTCATAGTTACTCGTCCCAATTGCTCACCCAGTCCAACATTTTTTCTTACTGCAGCCAGTCTGCAAGATGCGATATGTCACTAGTAGTGTATTATAAAAGAGTGATCGTTATTCCTCCTAGGGGTTATTCGAGATATCTTAATCGAAACCCTAGGAACGAGGCATTGGCTACCTTAAGAGAGTCATAGTTACTCGTCCCAATTGCTCACACAGTCTGCCATTTTTTCTTACTGCGGCCAGTCTGCAGAAGCGATATGTCACTAGTTGTGTATCATAAAAGAGTCATCGTTACTCCTCCCAGGGGTTATTCGAGATATCTTAATCGAAACCCTAGTAACGAGGAATTGGCTACCTTAAGAGAGTAGTAGTTACTCGTCCCAATTGCTCACCCAGTCCAACAATTTTTCTTACTTGCGACCAGTCTGCCAGAAGCGACATGTCACTAGTTTTGTATCATAAAAAAGGCATCGTTACTCCTCCCAGGGGTTATTCGAGATATCTTAATCGAAACCCTAGTAACGAGGCATTGGCTACCTTAAGAGAGTCATAGTTACTCGTCCCAATTGATTACCCAGTCGAACATTTTTTCTTACTGTGACCAGTCTGCCAGAAGCGATATGTCACTAGTTGTGTATCATAAAAGAGTGATCGTTACTCCTCCCAGGGGTTATTCGAGATATCTTAATCGAAACCCTAGTAACGAGGCATTGGCTACCTTAAGAGAGTCATAGTTACTCGTCCCAATAGCTCAACCAGTCCAACATTTTTTCTTACTGCAGCCAGTCTGCCAGAAGCGAAATGTCACTAGTTGTGTATCATAAAAGAGTCATCGTTACTCCTCCGAATGGTTATTCGAGATATCTTAATCGAAACCCTAGTAACGAGGCAGTGGCTACCTTAAGGGAGTCATAGTTACTCGTCCCAATTGCTCACCGATTCTGCCATTTTGTCTTATTGTGGCCAGTCTGCCAGAAGCGATATGTCACTAGTTGTGTATCATAAAAGAGTCATCGTTACTCTTCCGAGGGGTTATTCGAGATATCTTAATCGAAACCTAGTAACGAGGCATTGGGAACCTTAAGAGAGTCATAGTTACTCGTCCCAATTGCTCACCCAGTCCAACATTTTCTCTTACTGCAGCCAGTCTGCCAGAAGCGATATGTCACTAGTTGTGTATCATAAAAGAGTGATTGTTACTCCTCCTAGGGGTTATTCGGGATATCTTAATCGAAACCCCAGTAACGAGGCATTGGATACCTTAAGAGAGTCATAGTTACTCGTCCCAATTGCTCACCCAGTCAGCCGTTTTCTCTTACTGTGGCCAGTCTGCCAGAATTGCTCACCCAGTCCAACATTTTTTCTTAGTGCAGCCAGTCTGCAAGAAGCGATATGTGACTGGTAGTGTATTATAAAAGAGTGATCGTTATTCCTCCCAGGGGTTATTCGAGATATCTTAATCGAAACCCTAGTAACGAGGCATTGGCTACCTTAAGAGAGTCATAGTTACTCGTCCCAATTGCTCACCCAGTCGAACATTTTTTCTTACTGTGGCCAGTCTGCCAGAAGCGATATGTCACTAGTTGTGTATCATAAAAGAGTCATCGTTACTCCTCAAAGGGGTTATTCGAGATATCGTAATCGAAACCCTAGTAACGAGGCATTGGCTACCTTAAGAGAGTCATAGTTACTCGTCCCAATTGCTCACCCAGTCCAACATTTTTTCTTACTGCAGCCAGTCTGCCAGATGCGATATGTCACTAGTTGTGTATCATATAAGAGTCGTCGTTACTCCTCCGAGGGGTTATTCGAGATATCTTAATCGAAACCCTAGTAACGAGGCATTGGCTATCTTAAGAGAGTCATAGTTACTCGTCCCAATTGCTCACCCAGTCCAACATTTTTTCTTACTGCGACCAGCCTGCCAGAAGCGATATGTCACTAGTTGTGTATCATAAAAGAGTGATCCTTACTCCTCCCAGGGGTTATTCGAGATATCTTAATCGAAACCCTAGTAACGAGGCATTGGCTGCCTTAAGAGAGTCATAGTTACTCGTATCAATTGCTCACCCAGTCCAAAATTTTCTCTTACTGCAGCCAGTCTGCCAGAAGCAATTTGTCACTAGTTGTGTATCATAAAAGAGTCATCGTTTCTCCTCCCAGGGGTTATTCGAGATATCTTAATCGAAACCCTAGTAACGAGGCATTGGCTACCTTAAGAGTGTCATAGTTACTCGTCCCAATAGCTCAACCAGTCAAACATTTTTTCTTACTGCAGCCAGTCTGCCAGAAGCGATATGTCACTATGTGTGTATCATAAAAGAGTCATCGTTACTCCTCCGAGGGGTTATTCGAGATATCTTAATCGAAACCCTAGTAACGAGGCATTGGCTACCTTAAGAGAGTCATAGTTACTCGTCCCAATTGCTCACCCAGTCCAACATTTATTCTTACTGCGACCAGTCTGCCAGAAGCGATATGTCACTAGTTGTGTATCATAAAAGAGTCATCGTTACACTTCCGAGGGGTTATTCGAGATATCTTAATCGAAACCCTAGTAACGAGGCATTGGCTACCTAAAGAGAGTCATAGTTACTCGTCCCAATTACTCACCGATTCTGCCATTTTTTCTTACTGTGGCCATTCTGCCAGAAGCGATATGCCACTAGCTGTGTATCATAAAAGAGTCATCGTTACTCCTCAAAGGGGTTATTCGAGATATCTTAATCGAAACCCTAGTAACGGGGCATTGGCTACCTTAAGAGAGTCATAGTTACTCGTCCCAATTGCTCACACAGTCTGCCATTTTTTTTACTGCGGCCAGTCTGCCAGAAGCGATATGTCACTAGTTGTGTATCATAAAAGAGTCATCGTTACTCCTCCCAGGGGTTATTCGAGATATCTTAATCGAAACCCTAGTAACGAGGCATTGGCTACCTTAAGAGAGTCATAGTTACTCGTCCCAATTGCTCACCCAGTCCAACATTTTTTCTTACTGCAGCCAGTCTGCAAGATGCGATATGTCACTAGTAGTGTATTATAAAAGAGTGATCGTTATTCCTCCTAGGGGTTATTCGAGATATCTTAATCGAAACCCTAGGAACGAGGCATTGGCTACCTTAAGAGAGTCATAGTTACTCGTCCCAATTGCTCACACAGTCTGCCATTTTTTCTTACTGCGGCCAGTCTGCAGAAGCGATATGTCACTAGTTGTGTATCATAAAAGAGTCATCGTTACTCCTCCCAGGGGTTATTCGAGATATCTTAATCGAAACCCTAGTAACGAGGAATTGGCTACCTTAAGAGAGTAGTAGTTACTCGTCCCAATTGCTCACCCAGTCCAACATTTTTTCTTACTTGCGACCAGTCTGCCAGAAGCGACATGTCACTAGTTTTGTATCATAAAAAAGGCATCGTTACTCCTCCCAGGGGTTATTCGAGATATCTTAATCGAAACCCTAGTAACAAGGCATTGGCTACCTTAAGAGAGTCATAGTTACTCGTCCCAATAGCTTAACCAGTCAAACATTTTTTCTTACTGCAGCCAGTCTGCCAGAAGCGAAATGTCACTAGTTGTGTATCATAAAAGAGTCATCGTTTCTCCTCCCAGGGGTTATTCGAGATATCTTAATCGAAACCCTAGTAACGAGGCATTGGCTACCTTAAGAGAGTCATAGGTACTCGTCCCAATTGCTCACCCAGTCTGCCATTTTGTCTTACTGTGGCCAGTCCGCCAGAGGCGATATGTCACTAGTTGTGTATCATAAAAGAGTCATCGTTACTCCTCCCAGGGGTTATTCGAGATATCTTAATCGAAACCCTAGTAACGAGGCATTGGCTACTTTAAGAGAGTCATAGTTACTCGTCCCAATAGCTCAATCAGTCCAACATTTTTTCTTACTGCAGCCAGTCTGCCAGAAGCGAAATGTCACTAGTTGTGTATCATAAAAGAGTCATCGTTACTCCTCCGATTGGTTATTCGAGATATCTTAATCGAAACCCTAGTAACGAGGCATTGGCTACCTTAAGAGAGTCATAGTTTCTCGTCCCAAATGCTCATCCAGTCCAACATTTTTTCTTACTGCAGCCAGTCTGCCAGAAGCAATTTGTCACTAGTTGTGTATCATAAAAGAGTCATCGTTTCTTCTCCCATGGGTTATTCGAGATATCTTAATCGAAACCCTAGTAACGAGGCATTGGCTACCTTAAGAGAGACATAGTTACTCGTCCCAATTGCTCACGCAGTCCAACATTTTCTCTTACAGGAGCCAGTCTGCCAGAAGCAATTTGTCACTAGTTGTGTATCATAAAAGAGTCATCGTTTCTCCTCCCAGGGGTTATTCGAGATATCTTAATCGAAACCCTAGTAACGAGGCATTGGCTACCTTAAGAGAGTCATAGTTACTCGTCCCAATTGCTCACCCAGTCTGCCATTTTGTCTTACTGTGGTCAATCTGCCAGAAGCGATATGTCACTAGTTGTGTATCATAAAAGAGTCATCGTTACACCTCCCAGGGGTTATTCGAGATATCTTAATCGAAACCCTAGTAACGAGGCATTGGCTACCTAAAGAGAGTCATAGTTACTCGTCCCAATTGCTCACTGATTCTGGCATTTTTTCTTACTGTGGCCAGTCTGACAGAAGCGATATGTCACTAGCTGTGTATCATAAAAGAGTCATCGTTCCTCCTCAAAGGGGTTATTCGAGATATCTTAATTGAAACCCTAGTACCAAGGCATTGGCTACCTGAAGAGAGTCATAGCTACTCGTCCCAATTGCTCACACAGTCTGCCATTTTTTCTAACTGCGGCCAGTCTGCCAGAAGTGATATGTCACTAGTTGTGTTTCGTAAAAGAGTCATCGTTACTCCACCCAGGGGTTATTCGAGATATCTTAATCGAAAGCCTAGTAACGAGGCATTGGCTACCTTAAGAGAGTCATAGTTACTCGTCCCAATTGCTCACCCAGTCCAACATTTTCTCTTACTGCAGCCAGTCTGCCAGAAGCAATTTGTCACTAGTTGTGTATCATAAAAGAGTCATCGTTACTCCTCCCTGAGGTTATTCGAGATATCTTAATCGAAACCCTAGTAATGAGGCATTGGCTACCTTAAGAGAGTCATAGTTACTCGTCCCAATTGCTCACCCAGTCCAACATTTTTTCTTACTGCGACCAGTCTGCCAGAAGCGATATGTCACTAATTGTGTATCATAAAAGAGTGGTTGTTACTCCTCCTAGGGGTTATTCGAGATATCTTAATCGAAACCCCAGTAACGAGGCATTGGATACCTTAAGAGAGTCATAGTTACTCGTCCCAATTGCTCACCCAGTCTGCCATTTTCTCTTACTGTGGCCAGTCTGCCAGAAGCGATATGTCACTAGTTGTGTATCATAAAAGAGTCATCGTTACGCCCCCCCCCCCCCAGGGGTTATTCGAGATATCTTAATCGAAACCCTAGTAACGAGGCATTGGCTACCTTAAGAGAGTCATAGTTACTCGTCCCAATTGCTCACCCAGTCCAACATTTTTTCTTACTGCAGCCAGTCTGCAAGAAGCGATATGTGACTGGTAGTGTATTATAAAAGAGTGATCGTTATTCCTCCCAGGGGTTATTCGAGATATCTTAATCGAAACCCTAGTAACGAGGCATTGGCTACCTTAAGAGAGTCATAGTTACTCGTCCCAATGGCTCACCCAGTAAAACGTTTTTTCTTACTGCAGCCAGTCTGCCAGAAGCGATATGTCACTAGTTGTGTATCTTTAAAGAGTGATTGTTACTCCTCCCAGGGGTTATTCGAGATATCTTAATCGAAACCCTAGTAACCAGGCATTGGATACCTTAAGAGAGTCATAGTTACTCGTCCCAATTGCTCACCCAGTCGAACATTTTTTCTTACTGTGGCCAGTCTGCCAGAAGCGATATGTCACTAGTTGTGTATCATAAAATAGTCATCGTTACTCCTCAAAGGGGTTATTCGAGATATCGTAATCGAAACCCTAGTAACGAGGCATTGGCTACCTTAAGAGAGTCATAGTTACTCGTCCCAATTGCTCACAAAGTCCAACATTTTTTCTTACTGCAGCCAGTCTGCCAGATGCGATATGTCACTAGTTGTGTATCATATAAGAGTCGTCGTTACTCCTCCGAGGGGTTATTCGAGATATCTTAATCGAAACCCTAGTAACGAGGCATTGGCTATCTTAAGAGAGTCATAGTTACTCGTCCCAATTGCTCACCCAGTCCAACATTTTTTCTTACTGCGACCAGTCTGCCAGAAGCGATATGTCACTAGTTGTGTATCATAAAAGAGTGATCGTTACTCCTCCCAGGGGTTATTCGAGATATCTTAATCGAAACCCTAGTAACGAGGCATTGGCTGCCTTAAGAGAGTCATAGTTACTCGTATCAATTGCTCACCCAGTCCAACATTTTCTCTTACTGCAGCCAGTCTGCCAGAAGCAATTTGTCACTAGTTGTGTATCATAAAAGAGTCATCGTTTCTCCTCCCAGGGGTTATTCGAGATATCTTAATCGAAACCCTAGTAACGAGGCATTGGCTACCTTAAGAGTGTCATAGTTACTCGTCCCAATAGCTCAACCAGTCAAACATTTTTTCTTACTGCAGCCAGTCTGCCAGAAGCAATTTGTCACTAGTTGTGTATCATAAAAGAGTCATCGTTTCTCCGCCCAGGGGTTATTCGAGATATCTTAATCGAAACCCTAGTAACGAGGCATTGGCTACCTTAAGAGTGTCATAGTTACTCGTCCCAATAGCTCAACCAGTCCAACATTTTTTCTTACTGCAGCCAGTCTGCCAGAAGCGATATGTCACTAGTTGTGTATCATAAAAGAGTCATCGTTACTCCTCCGAGGGGTTATTCGAGATATCTTAATCGAAACCCTAGTAACGAGGCATTGGCTACCTTAAGAGAGTCATAGTTACTCGTCCCAATTGCTCACACAGTCTGCCATTTTTTCTTACTGCGGCCAGTCTGCCAGAAGCGATATGTCACTAGCTGTGTATCATAAAAGAGTCATCGTTACTCCTCAAAGGGGTTATTCGAGATATCTTAATCGAAACCCTAGTAACGGGGCATTGGCTACCTTAAGAGAGTCATAGTTACTCGTCCCAATTGCTCACACAGTCTGCCATTTTTTCTTACTGCGGCCAGTCTGCCAGAAGCGATATGTCACTAGTTGTGTATCATAAAAGAGTCATCGTTACTCCTCCCAGGGGTTATTCGAGATATCTTAATCGAAACCCTAGTAACGAGGCATTGGCTACCTTAAGAGGGTCATAGTTACTCGTCCCAATTGCTCACCCAGTCCAACATTTTTTCTTACTGCAGCCAGTCTGCCAGATGCGATATGTCACTAGTTGTGTATCATAAAAGAGTCGTCGTTACTCCTCCGAGGGTTTTTTTGAGATATCTTAATCGAAACCCTAGTAACGAGGCATTGGCTACCTTAAGAGAGTCATAGTTACTCGTCCCAATTGCTCACCCAGTCCTACATTTTTTCTTACTGCGAAAAGTCTGCCAGAAGCGATATGTCACAAGTTGTGTATCATAAAAGAGTGATCATTACTCCTCCCAGGGGTTATTCGAGATATCTTAATCGAAACCCTAGTAACGAGGCATTGGCTATCTGAAGAGTGTCATAGTTACTCGTCCCAATAGCTCAACCAGTCCAACATTTTTTCTTACTGCAGCCAGTCTGCCAGAAGCGATATGTCACTAGTTGTGTATCATAAAACAGTCATCGTTACTCCTCCGAGTTGTTATTCGAGATATCTAAATCGAAACCCTAGTAACGAGGCATTGGCTACCTTAAGAGAGTCATAGTTACTCGTCCCAATTGCTCACCCAGTCCAACATTTATTCTTACTGCGACCAGTCTGCCAGAAGCGATATGTCACTAGTTGTGTATCATAAAAGAGTCATCGTTACACTTCCGAGGGGTTATTCGAGATATCTTAATCGAAACCCTAGTAACGAGGCATTGGCTACCTTAAGAGAGTCATAGTTACTCGTCCCAATTGATTACCCAGTCGAACATTTTTTCTTACTGTGACCAGTCTGCCAGAAGCGATATGTCACTAGTTGTGTATCATAAAAGAGTGATCGTTACTCCTCCCAGGGGTTATTCGAGATATCTTAATCGAAACCCTAGTAACGAGGCATTGGCTACCTTAAGACAGTCATAGTTACTCGTCCCAATAGCTCAACCAGTCCAACATTTTTTCTTACTGCAGCCAGTCTGCCAGAAGCGAAATGTCACTAGTTGTGTATCATAAAAGAGTCATCGTTACTCCTCCGATTGGTTATTCGAGATATCTTAATCGAAACCCTAGTAACGAGGCAGTGGCTACCTTAAGGGAGTCATAGTTACTCGTCCCAATTGCTCACCGATTCTGCCATTTTGTCTTATTGTGGCCAGTCTGCCAGAAGCGATATGTCACTAGATGTGTATCATAAAAGAGTCATCGTTACTCTTCCGAGGGGTTATTCGAGATATCTTAATCGAAACCCTAGTAACGAGGCATTGGGAACCTTAAGAGAGACATAGTTACTCGTCCCAATTGCTCACCCAGTCCAACATTTTCTCTTACTGCAGCCAGTCTGCCAGAAGCAATTTGTCACTAGTTGTGTATCATAAAAGAGTCAACGTTTCTCCTCCCAGGGGTTATTCGAGATATCTTAAACGAAACTCTAGTAACGAGGCATTGGCTACCTTAAGAGAGTCATAGTTACTCGTCCCAATTGCTCACCCAGTCTGCCATTTTTTCTTACTGCAGCCAGTCTGCCAGAAGCGATATGTCACTAGTTGTGTATCATAAAAGAGTGATTGTTACTCCTCCTAGGGGTTATTCGAGATATCTTAATCGAAACCCCAGTAACGAGGCATTGGATACCTTAAGAGAGTCATAGTTACTCGTCCCAATTGCTCACCCAGTCAGCCATTTTCTCTTACTGTGGCCAGTCTGCCAGAAGCGATATGTCACTAGTTGTGTATCATAAAAGAGTCATCGTTACCCCCCCCCCCCAGGGGTTATTCGAGATATCTTAATCGAAACCCTAGTAACGAGGCATTGGCTACCTTAAGAGAGTCATAGTTACTCGTCCCAATTGCTCACCCAGTCCAACATTTTTTCTTAGTGCAGCCAGTCTGCAAGAAGCGATATGTGACTGGTAGTGTATTATAAAAGAGTGATCGTTATTCCTCCCAGGGGTTATTCGAGATATCTTAATCGAAACCCTAGTAACGAGGCATTGGCTACCTTAAGAGAGTCATAGTTACTCGTCCCAATTGCTCACCCAGTCCAACATTTTTTCTTACTGCAGCCAGTCTGCCAGATGCGATATGTCACTAGTTGTGTATCATATAAGAGTCGTCGTTACTCCTCCGAGGGGTTATTCGAGATATCTTAATCGAAACCCTAGTAACGAGGCATTGGCTATCTTAAGAGAGTCATAGTTACTCGTCCCAATTGCTCACCCAGTCCAACATTTTTTCTTACTGCGACCAGTCTGCCAGAAGCGATATGTCACTAGTTGTGTATCATAAAAGAGTGATCGTTACTCCTCCCAGGGGTTATTCGAGATATCTTAATCGAAACCCTAGTAACGAGGCATTGGCTGCCTTAAGAGAGTCATAGTTACTCGTATCAATTGCTCACCCAGTCCAACATTTTCTCTTACTGCAGCCAGTCTGCCAGAAGCAATTTGTCACTAGTTGTGTATCATAAAAGAGTCATCGTTTCTCCTCCCAGGGGTTATTCGAGATATCTTAATCGAAACCCTAGTAACGAGGCATTGGCTACCTTAAGAGTGTCATAGTTACTCGTCCCAATAGCTCAACCAGTCAAACATTTTTTCTTACTGCAGCCAGTCTGCCAGAAGCGATATGTCACTATGTGTGTATCATAAAAGAGACATCGTTACTCCTCCGAGGGGTTATTCGAGATATCTTAATCGAAACCCTAGTAACGAGGCATTGGCTACCTTAAGAGAGTCATAGTTACTCGTCCCAATTGCTCACCCAGTCCAACATTTATTCTTACTGCGACCAGTCTGCCAGAAGCGATATGTCACTAGTTGTGTATCATAAAAGAGTCATCGTTACACTTCCGAGGGGTTATTCGAGATATCTTAATCGAAACCCTAGTAACGAGGCATTGGCTACCTAAAGAGAGTCATAGTTACTCGTCCCAATTACTCACCGATTCTGCCATTTTGTCTTACTGTGGCCAGTCTGCCAGAAGCGATATGCCACTAGCTGTGTATCATAAAAGAGTCATCGTTACTCCTCAAAGGGGTTATTCGAGATATCTTAATCGAAACCCTAGTAACGGGGCATT
Source organism: Schistocerca gregaria (assembly GCF_023897955.1). NCBI lineage: Eukaryota > Metazoa > Arthropoda > Insecta > Orthoptera > Acrididae > Schistocerca > Schistocerca gregaria. The sequence continues at coordinate 9,244,923 of NC_064931.1, forward strand.
GGCTACCTTAAGAGAGTCATAGTTACTCGTCCCAATTGCTCACACAGTCTGCCATTTTTTTTACTGCGGCCAGTCTGCCAGAAGCGATATGTCACTAGTTGTGTATCATAAAAGAGTCATCGTTACTCCTCCCAGGGGTTATTCGAGATATCTTAATCGAAACCCTAGTAACGAGGCATTGGCTACCTTAAGAGAGTCATAGTTACTCGTCCCAATTGCTCACCCAGTCCAACATTTTTTCTTACTGCAGCCAGTCTGCAAGAAGCGATATGTCACTAGTAGTGTATTATAAAAGAGTGATCGTTATTCCTCCCAGGGGTTATTCGAGATATCTTAATCGAAACCCTAGGAACGAGGCATTGGCTACCTTAAGAGAGTCATAGTTACTCGTCCCAATTGCTCACACAGTCTGCCATTTTTTCTTACTGCGGCCAGTCTGCAGAAGCGATATGTCACTAGTTGTGTATCGTAAAAGAGTCATCGTTACTCCTCCCAGGGGTTATTCGAGATATCTTAATCGAAACCCTAGTAACGAGGCATTGGCTACCTTAAGAGAGTCATAGTTACTCGTCCCAATTGCTCACCCAGTCCAACATTTTCTCTTACTGCAGCCAGTCTGCCAGAAGTAATTTGTCACTAGTTGTGTATCATAAAACAGTCATCGTTACTCCTCCCAGAGGTTATTCGAGATATCTTAATCGAAACCCTAGTAACGAGGAATTGGCTACCTTAAGAGAGTAGTAGTTACTCGTCCCAATTGCTCACCCAGTCCAACATTTTTTCTTACTGCGACCAGTCTGCCAGAAGCGACATGTCACTAGTTTTGTATCATAAAAAAGTCATCGTTACTCCTCCCAGGGGTTATTCGAGATATCTTAATCGAAACCCTAGTAACAAGGCATTGGCTACCTTAAGAGAGTCATAGTTACTCGTCCCAATAGCTTAACCAGTCAAACATTTTTTCTTACTGCAGCCAGTCTGCCAGAAGCGAAATGTCACTAGTTGTGTATCATAAAAGAGTCATCGTTTCTCCTCCCAGGGGTTATTCGAGATATCTTAATCGAAACCCTAGTAACGAGGCATTGGCTACCTTAAGAGAGTCATAGGTACTCGTCCCAATTGCTCACCCAGTCTGCCATTTTGTCTTACTGTGGCCAGTCTGCCAGAGGCGATATGTCACTAGTTGTGTATCATAAAAGAGTCATCGTTACTCCTCCCAGGGTTTATTCGAGATATCTTAATCGAAACCCTAGTAACGAGGCATTGGCTACTTTAAGAGAGTCATAGTTACTCGTCCCAATAGCTCAACCAGTCCAACATTTTTTCTTACTGCAGCCAGTCTGCCAGAAGCGAAATGTCACTAGTTGTGTATCATAAAAGAGTCATCGTTACTCCTCCGATTGGTTATTCGAGATATCTTAATCGAAACCCTAGTAACGAGGCATTGGCTACCTTAAGAGAGTCATAGTTTCTCGTCCCAAATGCTCATCCAGTCCAACATTTTTTCTTACTGCAGCCAGTCTGCCAGAAGCAATTTGTCACTAGTTGTGTATCATAAAAGAGTCATCGTTTCTCCTCCCATGGGTTATTCGAGATATCTTAATCGAAACCCTAGTAACGAGGCATTGGCTACCTTAAGAGAGACATAGTTACTCGTCCCAATTGCTCACGCAGTCCAACATTTTCTCTTACAGGAGCCAGTCTGCCAGAAGCAATTTGTCACTAGTTGTGTATCATAAAAGAGTCATCGTTTCTCCTCCCAGGGGTTAATCGAGATATCTTAATCGAAACCCTAGTAACGAGGCATTGGCTACCTTAAGAGAGACATAGTTACTCGTCCCAATTGCTCACCCAGTCTGCCATTTTGTCTTACTGTGGTCAATCTGCCAGAAGCGATATGTCACTAGTTGTGTATCATAAAAGAGTCATCGTTACACCTCCCAGGGGTTATTCGAGATATCTTAATCGAAACCCTAGTAACGAGGCATTGGCTACCTAAAGAGAGTCATAGTTACTCGTCCCAATTGCTCACTGATTCTGGCATTTTTTCTTACTGTGGCCAGTCTGACAGAAGCGATATGTCACTAGCTGTGTATCATAAAAGAGTCATCGTTCCTCCTCAAAGGGGTTATTCGAGATATCTTAATTGAAACCCTAGTACCAAGGCATTGGCTACCTGAAAAGAGTCATAGCTACTCGTCCCAATTGCTCACACAGTCTGCCATTTTTTCTAACTGCGGCCAGTCTGCCAGAAGTGATATGTCACTAGTTGTGTATCGTAAAAGAGTCATCGTTACTCCACCCAGGGGTTATTCGAGATATCTTAATCGAAAGCCTAGTAACGAGGCATTGGCTACCTTAAGAGAGTCATAGTTACTCGTCCCAATTGCTCACCCAGTCCAACATTTTCTCTTACTGCAGCCAGCCTGCCAGAAGCAATTTGTCACTAGTTGTGTATCATAAAAGAGTCATCGTTTCTCCTCCCAGGGGTTATTCGAGATATCTTAATCGAAACCCTAGTAACGAGGCATTGGCTACCTTAAGAGAGTCATAGTTACTCGTCCCAATTGCTCACCCAGTCTGCCATTTTGTCTTACTGTGGTCAATCTGCCAGAAGCGATATGTCACTAGTTGTGTATCATAAAAGAGTCATCGTTACACCTCCCAGGGGTTATTCGAGATATCTTAATCGAAACCCTAGTAACGAGGCATTGGCTACCTAAAGAGAGTCATAGTTACTCGTCCCAATTGCTCACTGATTCTGGCATTTTTTCTTACTGTGGCCAGTCTGACAGAAGCGATATGTCACTAGCTGTGTATCATAAAAGAGTCACCGTTCCTCCTCAAAGGGGTTATTCGAGATATCTTAATTGAAACCCTAGTACCAAGGCATTGGCTACCTGAAGAGAGTCATAGCTACTCGTCCCAATTGCTCACACAGTCTGCCATTTTTTCTAACTGCGGCCAGTCTGCCAGAAGTGATATGTCACTAGTTGTGTATCGTAAAAGAGTCATCGTTACTCCACCCAGGGGTTATTCGAGATATCTTAATCGAAAGCCTAGTAACGAGGCATTGGCTACCTTAAGAGAGTCATAGTTACTCGTCCCAATTGCTCACCCAGTCCAACATTTTCTCTTACTGCAGCCAGTCTGCCAGAAGCAATTTGTCACTAGTTGTGTATGATAAAAGAGTCATCGTTACTCCTCCCTGAGGTTATTCGAGATATCTTAATCGAAACCCTAGTAATGAGGCATTGGCTACCTTAAGAGAGTCATAGTTACTCGTCCCAATTGCTCACCCAGTCCAACATTTTTTCTTACTGCGACCAGTCTGCCAGAAGCGATATGTCACTAGTTGTGTATCATAAAAGAGTGATTGTTACTCCTCCTAGAGGTTATTCGAGGTATCTTAATCGAAACCCCAGTAAGGAGGCATTGGATAACTTAAGAGAGACATAGTTACTCGTCCCAATTGCTCACGCAGTCCAACATTTTCTCTTACAGGAGCCAGTCTGCCAGAAGCAATTTGTCACTAGTTGTGTATCATAAAAGAGTCATCGTTTCTCCTCCCAGGGGTTATTCGAGATATCTTAATCGAAACCCTAGTAACGAGGCATTGGCTACCTTAAGAGAGTTATAGTTACTCGTCCCAATTGCTCACCCAGTCTGCCATTTTGTCTTACTGTGGTCAATCTGCCAGAAGCGATATGTCACTAGTTGTGTATCATAAAAGAGTCATCGTTACACCTCCCAGGGGTTATTCGAGATATCTTAATCGAAACCCTAGTAACGAGGCATTGGCTACCTAAAGAGAGTCATAGTTACTCGTCCCAATTGCTCACTGATTCTGGCATTTTTTCTTACTGTGGCCAGTCTGACAGAAGCGATATGTCACTAGCTGTGTATCATAAAAGAGTCATCGTTCCTCCTCAAAGGGGTTATTCGAGATATCTTAATTGAAACCCTAGTACCAAGGCATTGGCTACCTGAAGAGAGTCATAGCTACTCGTCCCAATTGCTCACACAGTCTGCCATTTTTTCTAACTGCGGCCAGTCTGCCAGAAGTGATATGTCACTAGTTGTGTATCGTAAAAGAGTCATCGTTACTCCACCCAGGGGTTATTCGAGATATCTTAATCGAAAGCCTAGTAACGAGGCATTGGCTACCTTAAGAGAGTCATAGTTACTCGTCCCAATTGCTCACCCAGTCCAACATTTTCTCTTACTGCAGCCAGTCTGCCAGAAGCAATTTGTCACTAGTTGTGTATCATAAAAGAGTCATCGTTACTCCTCCCTGAGGTTATTCGAGATATCTTAATCGAAACCCTAGTAATGAGGCATTGGCTACCTTAAGAGAGTCATAGTTACTCGTCCCAATTGCTCACCCAGTCCAACATTTTTTCTTACTGCGACCAGTCTGCCAGAAGCGATATGTCACTAGTTGTGTATCATAAAAGAGTGATTGTTACTCCTCCTAGGGGTTATTCGAGATATCTTAATCGAAACCCCAGTAACGAGGCATTGGATACCTTAAGAGAGTCATAGTTACTCGTCCCAATTGCTCACCCAGTCTGCCATTTTCTCTTACTGTGGCCAGTCTGCCAGAAGCGATATGTCACTAGTTGTGTATCATAAAAGAGTCATCGTTACGCCCCCCCCCCCCCCCAGGGGTTATTCGAGATATCTTAATCGAAACCCTAGTAACGAGGCATTGGCTACCTTAAGAGAGTCATAGTTACTCGTCCCAATTGCTCACCCAGTCCAACATTTTTTCTTACTGCAGCCAGTCTGCAAGAAGCGATATGTGACTGGTAATGTATTATAAAAGAGTGATCGTTATTCCTCCCAGGGGTTATTCGAGATATCTTAATCGAAACCCTAGTAACGAGGCATTGGCTACCTTAAGAGAGTCATAGTTACTCGTCCAAATGGCTCACACAGTAAAACGTTTTTTCTTACTGCAGCCAGTCTGCCAGAAGCGATATGTCACTAGTTGTGTATCTTTAAAGAGTGATTGTTACTCCTCCCAGGGGTTATTCGAGATATCTTAATCGAAACCCTAGTAACCAGGCATTGGATACCTTAAGAGAGTCATAGTTACTCGTCCCAATTGCTCACCCAGTCGAACATTTTTTCTTACTGTGGCCAGTCTGCCAGAAGCGATATGTCACTAGTTGTGTATCATAAAAGAGTCATCGTTACTCCTCAAAGGGGTTATTCGACATATCGTAATCGAAACCCTAGTAACGAGGCATTGGCTACCTTAAGAGAGTCATAGTTACTCGTCCCAATTGCTCACCCAGTCCAACATTTTTTCTTACTGCAGCCAGTCTGCCAGATGCGATATGTCACTAGTTGTGTATCATATAAGAGTCGTCGTTACTCCTCCGAGGGGTTATTCGAGATATCTTAATCGAAACCCTAGTAACGAGGCATTGGCTATCTTAAGAGAGTCATAGTTACTCGTCCCAATTGCTCACCCAGTCCAACATTTTTTCTTACTGCGACCAGTCTGCCAGAAGCGATATGTCACTAGTTGTGTATCATAAAAGAGTGATCGTTACTCCTCCCAGGGGTTATTCGAGATATCTTAATCGAAACCCTAGCAACGAGGCATTGGCTGCCTTAAGAGAGTCATAGTTACTCGTATCAATTGCTCACCCAGTCCAACATTTTCTCTTACTGCAGCCAGTCTGCTAGAAGCAATTTGTCACTAGTTGTGTATCATAAAAGAGTCATCGTTTCTCCTCCCAGGGGTTATTCGAGATATCTTAATCAAAACCCTAGTAACGAGGCATTGGCTACCTTAAGAGTGTCATAGTTACTCGTCCCAATAGCTCAACCAGTCAAACATTTTTTCTTACTGCAGCCAGTCTGCCAGAAGCGATATGTCACTAGTTGTGTATCATAAAAGAGTCATCGTTACTCCTCCGAGGGGTTATTCGAGATATCTTAATCGAAACCCTAGTAACGAGGCATTGGCTACCTTAAGAGAGTCATAGTTACTCGTCCCAATTGCTCACCCAGTCCAACATTTATTCTTACTGCGACCAGTCTGCCAGAAGCGATATGTCACTAGTTGTGTATCATAAAAGAGTCATCGTTACACTTCCGAGGGGTTATTCGAGATATCTTAATCGAAACCCTAGTAACGAGGCATTGGCTACCTAAAGAGAGTCATAGTTACTCGTCCCAATTACTCACCGATTCTGCCATTTTTTCTTACTGTGGCCAGTCTGCCAGAAGCGATATGTCACTAGCTGTGTATCATAAAAGAGTCATCGTTACTCCTCAAAGGGGTTATTCGAGATATCTTAATCGAAACCCTAGTAACGGGGCATTGGCTACCTTAAGAGAGTCATAGTTACTCGTCCCAATTGCTCACACAGTCTGCCATTTTTTTTACTGCGGCCAGTCTGCCAGAAGCGATATGTCACTAGTTGTGTATCATAAAAGAGTCATCGTTACTCCTCCCAGGGGTTATTCGAGATATCTTAATCGAAACCCTAGTAACGAGGCATTGGCTACCTTAAGAGGGTCATAGTTACTCGTCCCAATTGCTCACCCAGTCCAACATTTTTTCTTACTGCAGCCAGTCTGCCAAATGCGATATGTCACTAGTTGTGTATCATAAAAGAGTCGTCGTTACTCCTCCGAGGGGTTTTTAGAGATATCTTAATCGAAACCCTAGTAACGAGGCATTGGCTACCTTAAGAGAGTCATAGTTACTCGTCCCAATTGCTCACCCAGTCCTACATTTTTTCTTACTGCGAAAAGTCTGCCAGAAGCGATATGTCACTAGTTGTGTATCATAAAAGAGTCATCGTTTCCCCCCCCCCCCCCCCAGGGGTTGTTCGAGATATCTTAATCGAAACCCTAGTAACGAGGCATTGGCTACCTTAAGAGAGTCATAGTTACTCGTCCCAATTGCTCACCCAGTCCAACATTTTTTCTTACTGCAGCCAGTCTGCAAGAAGCGATATGTGACTGGTAGTGTATTATAAAAGAGTGATCGTTATTCCTCCCATGGGTTATTCGAGATATCTTAATCGAAACCCTAGTAACGAGGCATTGGCTACCTTAAGAGAGTCATAGTTACTCGTCCCAATGGCTCACACAGTAAAACGTTTTTTCTTACTGCAGCCAGTCTGCCAGAAGCGATATGTCACTAGTTGTGTATCTTTAAAGAGTGATTGTTACTCCTCCCAGGGGTTATTCGAGATATCTTAATCGAAACCCTAGTAACCAGGCATTGGATACCTTAAGAGAGTCATAGTTACTCGTCCCAATTGCTCACCCAGTCGAACATTTTTTCTTACTGTGGCCAGTCTGCCAGAAGCGATATGTCACTAGTTGTGTATCATAAAAGAGTCATCGTTACTCCTCAAAGGGGTTATTCGAGATATCGTAATCGAAACCCTAGTAACGAGGCATTGGCTACCTTAAGAGAGTCATAGTTACTCGTCCCAATTGCTCACCCAGTCCAACATTTTTTCTTACTGCAGCCAGTCTGCCAGATGCGATATGTCACTAGTTGTGTATCATATAAGAGTCATCGTTACTCCTCCGAGGGGTTATTCGAGATATCTTAATCGAAACCCTAGTAACGAGGCATTGGCTATCTTAAGAGAGTCATAGTTACTCGTCCCAATTGCTCACCCAGTCCTACATTTTTTCTTACTGCGAAAAGTCTGCCAGAAGCGATATGTCACAAGTTGTGTATCATAAAAGAGTGATCATTACTCCTCCCAGGGGTTATTCGAGATATCTTAATCGAAACCCTAGTAACGAGGCATTGGCTATCTGAAGAGTGTCATAGTTACTCGTCCCAATAGCTCAACCAGTCCAACATTTTTTCTTACTGCAGCCAGTCTGCCAGAAGCGATATGTCACTAGTTGTGTATCATAAAAGAGTGATCGTTACTCCTCCCAGGGGTTATTCGAGATATCTTAATCGAAACCCTAGCAACGAGGCATTGGCTGCCTTAAGAGAGTCATAGTTACTCGTATCAATTGCTCACCCAGTCCAACATTTTCTCTTACTGCAGCCAGTCTGCTAGAAGCAATTTGTCACTAGTTGTGTATCATAAAAGAGTCATCGTTTCTCCTCCCAGGGGTTATTCGAGATATCTTAATCAAAACCCTAGTAACGAGGCATTGGCTACCTTAAGAGTGTCATAGTTACTCGTCCCAATAGCTCAACCAGTCAAACATTTTTTCTTACTGCAGCCAGTCTGCCAGAAGCGATATGTCACTAGTTGTGTATCATAAAAGAGTCATCGTTACTCCTCCGAGGGGTTATTCGAGATATCTTAATCGAAACCCTAGTAACGAGGCATTGGCTACCTTAAGAGAGTCATAGTTACTCGTCCCAATTGCTCACCCAGTCCAACATTTATTCTTACTGCGACCAGTCTGCCAGAAGCGATATGTCACTAGTTGTGTATCATAAAAGAGTCATCGTTACACTTCCGAGGGGTTATTCGAGATATCTTAATCGAAACCCTAGTAACGAGGCATTGGCTACCTAAAGAGAGTCATAGTTACTCGTCCCAATTACTCACCGATTCTGCCATTTTTTCTTACTGTGGCCAGTCTGCCAGAAGCGATATGTCACTAGCTGTGTATCATAAAAGAGTCATCGTTACTCCTCAAAGGGGTTATTCGAGATATCTTAATCGAAACCCTAGTAACGGGGCATTGGCTACCTTAAGAGAGTCATAGTTACTCGTCCCAATTGCTCACACAGTCTGCCATTTTTTTTACTGCGGCCAGTCTGCCAGAAGCGATATGTCACTAGTTGTGTATCATAAAAGAGTCATCGTTACTCCTCCCAGGGGTTATTCGAGATATCTTAATCGAAACCCTAGTAACGAGGCATTGGCTACCTTAAGAGGGTCATAGTTACTCGTCCCAATTGCTCACCCAGTCCAACATTTTTTCTTACTGCAGCCAGTCTGCCAAATGCGATATGTCACTAGTTGTGTATCATAAAAGAGTCGTCGTTACTCCTCCGAGGGGTTTTTAGAGATATCTTAATCGAAACCCTAGTAACGAGGCATTGGCTACCTTAAGAGAGTCATAGTTACTCGTCCCAATTGCTCACCCAGTCCTACATTTTTTCTTACTGCGAAAAGTCTGCCAGAAGCGATATGTCACTAGTTGTGTATCATAAAAGAGTCATCGTTTCCCCCCCCCCCCCCCCAGGGGTTGTTCGAGATATCTTAATCGAAACCCTAGTAACGAGGCATTGGCTACCTTAAGAGAGTCATAGTTACTCGTCCCAATTGCTCACCCAGTCCAACATTTTTTCTTACTGCAGCCAGTCTGCAAGAAGCGATATGTGACTGGTAGTGTATTATAAAAGAGTGATCGTTATTCCTCCCATGGGTTATTCGAGATATCTTAATCGAAACCCTAGTAACGAGGCATTGGCTACCTTAAGAGAGTCATAGTTACTCGTCCCAATGGCTCACACAGTAAAACGTTTTTTCTTACTGCAGCCAGTCTGCCAGAAGCGATATGTCACTAGTTGTGTATCTTTAAAGAGTGATTGTTACTCCTCCCAGGGGTTATTCGAGATATCTTAATCGAAACCCTAGTAACCAGGCATTGGATACCTTAAGAGAGTCATAGTTACTCGTCCCAATTGCTCACCCAGTCGAACATTTTTTCTTACTGTGGCCAGTCTGCCAGAAGCGATATGTCACTAGTTGTGTATCATAAAAGAGTCATCGTTACTCCTCAAAGGGGTTATTCGAGATATCGTAATCGAAACCCTAGTAACGAGGCATTGGCTACCTTAAGAGAGTCATAGTTTCTCGTCCCAATTGCTCACCCAGTCCAACATTTTTTCTTACTGCAGCCAGTCTGCCAGATGCGATATGTCACTAGTTGTGTATCATATAAGAGTCATCGTTACTCCTCCGAGGGGTTATTCGAGATATCTTAATCGAAACCCTAGTAACGAGGCATTGGCTATCTTAAGAGAGTCATAGTTACTCGTCCCAATTGCTCACCCAGTCCTACATTTTTTCTTACTGCGAAAAGTCTGCCAGAAGCGATATGTCACAAGTTGTGTATCATAAAAGAGTGATCATTACTCCTCCCAGGGGTTATTCGAGATATCTTAATCGAAACCCTAGTAACGAGGCATTGGCTATCTGAAGAGTGTCATAGTTACTCGTCCCAATAGCTCAACCAGTCCAACATTTTTTCTTACTGCAGCCAGTCTGCCAGAAGCGATATGTCACTAGTTGTGTATCATAAAACAGTCATCGTTACTCCTCCGAGTTGTTATTCGAGATATCTAAATCGAAACCCTAGTAACGAGGCATTGGCTACCTTAAGAGAGTCATAGTTACTCGTCCCAATTGCTCACACAGTCTGCCATTTTTTCTTACTGCGGCCAGTCTGCAGAAGCGATATGTCACTAGTTGTGTATCGTAAAAGAGTCATCGTTACTCCTCCCAGGGGTTATTCGAGATATCTTAATCGAAACCCTAGTAACGAGGCATTGGCTACCTTAAGAGAGTCATAGTTACTCGTCCCAATTGCTCACCCAGTCCAACATTTTCTCTTACTGCAGCCAGTCTGCCAGAAGTAATTTGTCACTAGTTGTGTATCATAAAAGAGTCATCGTTACTCCACCCAGAGGTTATTCGAGATATCTTAATCGAAACCCTAGTAACGAGGAATTGGCTACCTTAAGAGAGTAATAGTAACTCGTCCCAATTGCTCACCCAGTCCAACATTTTTTCATACTGCGACCACTCTGCCAGAAGCGACATGTCACTAGTTTTGTATCATAAAAAAGTCATCGTTACTCCTCCCAGGGGTTATTCGAGATATCTTAATCGAAACCCTAGTAACAAGGCATTGGCTACCTTAAGAGAGTCATAGTTACTCGTCCCAATAGCTTAACCAGTCAAACATTTTTTCTTACTGCAGCCAGTCTGCCAGAAGCGAAATGTCACTAGTTGTGTATCATAAAAGAGTCATCGTTACTCCTCCGATTGGTTATTCGAGATATCTTAATCGAAACCCTAGTAACGAGGCATTGGCTACCTTAAGAGAGTCATAGTTTCTCGTTCCAATTGCTCATCCAGTCCAACATTTTTTCTCACTGCAGCCAGTCTGCCAGAAGCAATTTGTCAGTAGTTGTGTATCATAAAAGAGTCATTGTTTCTCCTCCCATGGGTTATTCGAGATATCTTAATCGAAACCCTAGTAACGAGGCATTGGCTACCTTAAGAGAGACATAGTTACTCATCCCAATTCCTCACGCAGTCCAACATTTTCTCTTACAGGAGCCAGTCTGCCAGAAGCAATTTGTCACTAGTTGTGTATCATAAAAGAGTCATCGTTTCTCCTCCCAGGGGTTATTCGAGATATCTTAATCGAAACCCTAGTAACGAGGCATTGGCTACCTTAAGAGAGTCATAGTTACTCGTCCCAATTGCTCACCCAGTCTGCCATTTTGTCTTACTGTGGTCAGTCTGCCAGAAGCGATATGTCACTAGTTCTGTATCATAAAAGAGTCATCGTTACACCTCCCAGGGGTTATTCGAGATATCTTAATCGAAACCCTAGTAACGAGGCATTGGCTACCTAAAGAGAGTCATAGTTACTCGTCCCAATTGCTCACTGATTCTGGCATTTTTTCTTACTGTGGCCAGTCTGACAGAAGCGATATGTCACTAGCTGTGTATCATAAAAGAGTCATCGTTCCTCCTCAAAGGGGTTATTCGAGATATCTTAATTGAAACCCTAGTACCAAGGCATTGGCTACCTGAAGAGAGTCATAGCTACTCGTCCCAATTGCTCACACAGTCTGCCACTTTTTCTAACTGCGGCCAGTCTGCCAGAAGTGATATGTCACTAGTTGTGTATCGTAAAAGAGTCATCGTTACTCCACCCAGGGGTTATTCGAGATATCTTAATCGAAAGCCTAGTAACGAGGCATTGGCTACCTTAAGAGAGTCATAGTTACTCGTCCCAATTGCTCACCCAGTCCAACATTTTCTCTTACTGCAGCCAGTCTGCTAGAAGCAATTTGTCACTAGTTGTGTATCATAAAAGAGTCATCGTTACTCCTCCCTGAGGTTATTCGAGATATCTTAATCGAAACCCTAGTAATGAGGCATTGGCTACCTTAAGAGAGTCATAGTTACTCGTCCCAATTGCTCACCCAGTCCAACATTTTTTCTTACTGCGACCAGTCTGCCAGAAGCGATATGTCACTAGTTGTGTATCATAAAAGAGTCATTGTTACTCCTCCCAGGGGTTATTCGAGATATCTTAATCGAAACCCTAGTAACGAGGCATTGGCTACCTTAAGAGAGTCATAGTTACTCGTCCCAATTGCTCACCCAGTCCTACATTTTCTCTTACTGCAGCCAGTCTGCCAGAAGCAATTTGTCACTAGTTGTGTATCATAAAAGAGTCATCGTTTCTCCTCCCAGGGGTTATTCGAGATATCTTAATCGAAACCCTAGTAACGAGGCACTGGCTACCTAATGAGAGTCATAGTTACTCGTCCCAATTGCTCACTGATTCTGCCATTTTTTCTTACTGTGGCCAGTCTGCCAGAAGCGATATGTCACTAGCTGTGTATCATAAAAGAGTCATCGTTACTCCTCAATGGGGTTATTCAAGATATCTTAATCGAAACCCTAGTAACGAGGCATTGGCTACCTTAAGAGAGTCATAGTTACTCGTCCCAATTGCTCACCCAGTCCAACATTTTTTCTTACTGCAGCCAGTCTGCCAGATGCGATATGTCACTAGTTGTGTATCATAAAAGAGTCGTCGTTACTCCTCCGAGGGGTTATTCGAGATATCTTAATCGAAAACCTAGTAACGAGGCATTGGCTACCTTAAGAGAGTTATAGTTACTCGTCCCAATTGCTCACCCAGTCCAACATTTTTTCTTACTGCGACCAGTCTGCCAGAAGCGATATGTCACTAGTTGTGTATCATAAAAGAGTGATCGTTACTCCTCCCAGGGGTTATTCGAGATATCTTAATCGAAACCCTAGTAACGAGGCATTGGCTGCCTTAAGAGAGTCATAGTTACTCGTCCAAATAGCTCAACCGGTCCAACATTTTTTCTTACTGCAGCCAGTCTGCCAAAAGCGATATGTCACTAGTTGTGTATCATAAAAGAGTCATCGTTACTCCTCCGAGGGGTTATTCGAGATATCTTAATCGAAACCCTAGTAACGGGGCATTGGCTACCTTAAGAGAGTCATAGTTACTCGTCCCAATTGCTCACACAGTCTGCCATTTTTTCTTACTGCGGCCAGTCTGCCAGAAGCGATATGTCACTAGTTGTGTATCATAAAAGAGTCATCGTTACTCCTCCCAGGGGTTATTCGAGATATCTTAATCGAAACCCTAGTAACGAGGCATTGGCTACCATAAGAGGGTCATAGTTACTCGTCCCAATTGCTCACACAGTCCAACATTTTTTCATACTGCAGCCAGTCTGCCAGATGCGATATGTCACTAGTTGTGTATCATAAAAGAGTCGTCGTTACTCCTCCGAGGGGTTTTTTGAGATATCTTAATCGAAACCCTAGTAACGAGGCATTGGCTACCTTAAGAGAGTCATAGTTACTCGTCCCAATTGCTCACCCAGTCCTACATTTTTTCTTACTGCGAAAAGTCTGCCAGAAGCAACATGTCACTAGTTGTGTATCATAAAAGAGTGATCGTTACTCCTCCCAGGGGTTATTCGAGATATCTTAATCGAAACCCTAGTAACGAGGCATTGGCTATCTGAAGAGTGTCATAGTTACTCGTCCCAATAGCTCAACCAGTCCAACATTTTCTCTTACTGCAGCCAGTCTGCCAGAAGCAATTTGTCACTAGTTGTGTATCATAAAAGAGTCATCGTTTCTCCTCCCATAGGTTATTCGAGATATCTTAATCGAAACCCTAGTAACGAGGCATTGGCTACTTTAAGAGAGTCATAGTTACTCGTCCCAATTGCTCACCCAGTCGAACATTTTTTCTTACTGTGACCAGTCTGCCAGAAGCGATATGTCACTAGTTGTGTATCATAAAAGAGTGACCGTTACTCCTCCCAGGGGTTATCGAGATATCTTAATCGAAACCCTAGTAACGAGGCATTGGCTACCTTAAGAGAGTCATAGTTACTCGTCCCAATTGCTTAACCAGTCCAACATTTTTTCTTACTGCAGCCAGTCTGCCAGAAGCGAGATGTCACTAGTTGTGTATCATAAAAGAGTCATCGTTACTCCTCCGATTGGTTATTCGAGATATCTTAATCAAAACCCTAGTAACGAGGCATTGGCTACCTTAAGAGAGTCATAGTTACTCGTCCCAATTGCTCACCGATTCTGCCATTTTGTCTTACTGTGGCCAGTCTGCCAGAAGCGATATCTCACTAGTTGTGTATCATAAAAGAGTCATTGTTACTCTTCCCAGGGGTTATTCGAGATATCTTAATCGAAACCCTAGTAACGAGGCATTGGATACCTTAAGAGAGTCATAGTTACTCGTCCCAATTGCTTACCCAGTCGAACATTTTTTCTTACTGTGACCAGTCTGCCAGAAGCGATATGTCACTAGTTGCGTATCATAAAAGAGTGATCGTTACTCCTCCCAGGGGTTATTCGAGATATCTTAATCGAAACCCTAGTAACGAGGCATTGGCTACCTTAAGAGAGTCATAGTTACTCGTCCCAATTGCTCACCGATTCTGCCATTTTGTCTTACTGTGGCCAGTCTGCCAGAAGCGATATCTCACTAGTTGTGTATCATAAAAGAGTCATTGTTACTCTTCCCAGGGGTTATTCGAGATATCTTAATCGAAACCCTAGTAACGAGGCATTGGCTACTTTAAGAGAGTCATAGTTACTCGTCCCAATTGCTCACCCAGTCGAACATTTTTTCTTACTGTGACCAGTCTGCCAGAAGCGATATGTCACTAGTTGTGTATCATAAAAGAGTGACCGTTACTCCTCCCAGGGGTTATCGAGATATCTTAATCGAAACCCTAGTAACGAGGCATTGGCTACCTTAAGAGAGTCATAGTTACTCGTCCCAATTGCTTAACCAGTCCAACATTTTTTCTTACTGCAGCCAGTCTGCCAGAAGCGAAATGTCACTAGTTGTGTATCATAAAAGAGTCATCGTTACTCCTCCGATTGGTTATTCGAGATATCTTAATCAAAACCCTAGTAACGAGGCATTGGCTACCTTAAGAGAGTCATAGTTACTCGTCCCAATTGCTCACCGATTCTGCCATTTTGTCTTACTGTGGCCAGTCTGCCAGAAGCGATATCTCACTAGTTGTGTATCATAAAAGAGTCATTGTTACTCCTCCCAGGGGTTATTCGAGATATCTTAATCGAAACCCTAGTAACGAGGCATTGGCTACCTTAAGAGAGTCATAGTTACTCGTCCCAATAGCTCAACCAGTCCAACATTTTTTCTTACTGCAGCCAGTCTGCCAGAAGCGAAATGTCACTAGTTGTGTATCATAAAAGAGTCATCGTTACTCCTCCGATTGGTTATTCGAGATATCTTAATCGAAACCCTAGTAACGAGGCAGTGGCTACCTTAAGAGAGTCATAGTTACTCGTCCCAATTGCTCACCGATTCTGCCATTTTGTCTTATTGTGGCCAGTCTGCCAGAAGCGATATGTCACTAGTTGTGTATCATAAAAGAGTCATCGTTACTCTTCCGAGGGGTTATTCGAGATATCTTAATCGAAACCCTAGTAACGAGGCATTGGGAACCTTAAGAGAGTCATAGTTACTCGTCCCAATAGCTCACCCAGTCCAACATTTTCTCTTACTGCAGCCAGTCTGCCAGAAGCAATTTGTCACTAGTTGTGTATCATAAAAGAGTCATCGTTTCTCCTCCCAGGGGTTATTCGAGATATCTTAATCGAAACCCTAGTAACGAGGCATTGGCTACCTTAAGAGAGTCATAGTTACTCGTCCCAGTTGCTCACCCAGTCTGCCATTTTTTCTTACAGCAGCCAGTCTGCCAGAAGCGATATGTCACTAGTTGTGTATCATAAAAGAGTGATTGTTACTCCTCCTAGGGGTTATTCGAGATATCTTAATCGAAACCCCAGTAACGAGGCATTGGATACCTTAAGAGAGTCATAGTTACTCGTCCCAATTGCTCACCCAGTCTGCCATTTTCTCTTACTGTGGCCAGTCTGCCAGAAGCGATATGTCACTAGTTGTGTATCATAAAAGAGTCATCGTTACCCCCCCCCAGGGGTTATTCGAGATATCTTAATCGAAACCCTAGTAACGAGGCATTGGCTACCTTAGGAGAGTCATAGTTACTCGACGCAATTGCTCACCCAGTCCAACATTTTTTCTTACTGCAGCCAGTCTGCAAGAAGCGATTTGTCACTGGTAGTGTATTATAAAAGAGTGATCGTTATTCCTCCCAGGGGTTATTCGAGATATCTTAATCGAAACCCTAGTAACGAGGCATTGGCTACCTTAAGAGAGTCATAGTTACTCGTCCCAATGGCTCACCCAGTAAAACATTTTTCTTACTGCAGCCAGTCTGCCTGAAGCGATATGTCACTAGTTGTGTATCTTTAAAGAGTGATTGTTACTCCTCCCAGGGGTTATTCGAGATATCTTAATCGAAACCCTAGTAACCAGGCATTGGATACCTTAAGAGAGTCATAGTTACTCGTCCCAATTGCTCACCCAGTCTGCCATTTTTTCTTACTGTGGCCAGTCTGCCAGAAGCGATATGTCACTAGTTGTGTATCATAAAAGAGTCATCGTTACTCCTCAAAGGGGTTATTCGAGATATCGTAATCGAAACCCTAGTAACGAGGCATTAGCTACCTTAAGAGAGTCATAGTTACTCGTCCCAATTGCTCACCCAGTCCAACATTTTTTCTTACTGCAGGCAGTCTGCCAGATGCGATATGTCACTAGTTGTGTATCATAAAAGAGTCGTCGTTACTCCTCCGAGGGGTTATTCGAGATATCTTAATCGAAACCCTAGTAACGAGGCATTGGCTACCTTAAGAGAGTCATAGTTACTCGTCGCAATTGCTCACCCAGTCCAACATTTTTTCTTACTGCGACCAGTCTGCCAGAAGCGATATGTCACTAGTTGTGTATCATAAAAGAGTGATCGTTACTCCTCCCAGGGGTTATTCGAGATATCTTTATCGAAACCCTAGTAACGAGGCATTGGCTGCCTTAAGAGAGTCATAGTTACTCGTATCAATTGCTCACCCAGTCCAACATTTTCTCTTACTGCAGCCAGTCTGCCAGAAGCAATTTGTCACTAGTTGTGTATCATAAAAGAGTCATCGTTTCTCCTCCCAGGGGTTATTCGAGATATCTTAATCGAAAACCTAGTAACGAGGCATTGGCTACCTAAAGAGAGTCATAGTTACTCGTCCCAATTACTCACCGATTCTGCCATTTTTTCTTACTGTGGCCAGTCTGCCAGAAGCGATATGTCACTAGCTGTGTATCATAAAAGAGTCATCGTTACTCCTCAAAGGGGTTATTCGAGATATCTTAATCGAAACCCTAGTAACGGGGCATTGGCTACCTTAAGAGAGTCATAGTTACTCGTCCCAATTGCTCACACAGTCTGCCATTTTTTCTTACTGCGGCCAGTCTGCCAGAAGCGATATGTCACTAGTTGTGTATCATAAAAGAGTCATCGTTACTCCTCCCAGGGGTTATTCGAGATATCTTAATCGAAACCCTAGTAACGAGGCATTGGCTACCTTAACAGGGTCATAGTTACTCGTCCCAATTGCTCACCCAGTCCAACATTTTTTCTTACTGCAGCCAGTCTGCCAGATGCGATATGTCACTAGTTGTGTATCATAAAAGAGTCGTCGTTACTCCTCCGAGTTGTTATTCGAGATATCTTAATCGAAACCCTAGTAACGAGGCATTGGCTACCTTAAGAGAGTCATAGTTACTCGTCCCAATTGCTCACCCAGTCCAACATTTATTCTTACTGCGACCAGTCTGCCAGAAGCGATATGTCACTAGTTGTGTATCATAAAAGAGTCATCGTTACACTTCCGAGGGGTTATTCGAGGTATCTTAATCGAAACACTAGTAACGAGGCATTGGTTACCTTAAGAGAGTCATAGTTACTCGTCCCAATTGCTCACCCAGACCAACATTTTTTCATACTGCGGCCAGTCTGCCAGAAGCGATATGTCACTAGTTGTGTATCATAAAAGAGTGATCGTTTCTCCTCCCATAGGTTATTCGAGATATCTTAATCGAAAGCCTAGTAACGAGGCATTGGCTACCTTAAGAGAGTCATAGTTACTCGTCCCAATTGCTCACCCAGTCGAACATTTTTTCTTACTGTGACCAGTCTGCCAGAAGCGATATGTCACTAGTTGTGTATCATAAAAGAGTGATCGTTACTCCTCCCAGGGGTTATCGAGATATCTTAATCGAAACCCTAGTAACGAGGCATTGGCTACCTTAAGAGAGTCATAGTTACTCGTCCCAATAGCTTAACCAGTCCAACATTTTTTCTTACTGCAGCCAGTCTGCCAGAAGCGTAATGTCACTAGTTGTGTATCATAAAAGAGTCATCGTTACTCCTCCGATTGGTTATTCGAGATATCTTAATCGAAACCCTAGTAACGAGGCATTGGCTACCTTAAGAGAGTCATAGTTACTCGTCCCAATTGCTCACCGATTCTGCCATTTTGTCTTACTGTGGCCAGTCTGCCAGAAGCGATATGTCACTAGTTGTGTATCATAAAAGAGTCACTGTTACTCTTCCCAGGGGTTATTCGAGATATCTTAATCGAAACCCTAGTAACGAGGCATTGGCTACCTTAAGAGAGTCATAGTTACTCGTCCCAATTGCTCACCCAGTCCAACATTTTTTCTTACTGCAGCCAGTCTGCCAGATGCGATATGTCACTAGTTGTGTATCATAAAAGAGTCGTCGTTACTCCTCCGAGGGGTTATTCGAGATATCTTAATCGAAACCCTAGTAACGAGGCATTGGCTACCTTAAGAGATTCATAGTTACTCGTCCCAATTGCTCACCCAGTCCAACATTTTTTCTTACTGCGACCAGTCTGCCAGAAGCGATATGTCACTAGTTGTGTATCATAGAAGAGTGATCGTTACTCCTCCCCGGGGTTATTCGAGATATCTTAATCGAAACCCTAGTAACGAGGCATTGGCTGCCTTAAGAGAGTCATAGTTACTCGTATCAATTGCTCACCCAGTCCAACATTTTCTCTTACTGCAGCCAGTCTGCCAGAAGCAATTTGTCACTAGTTGTGTATCATAAAAGAGTCATCGTTTCTCCTCCCAGGGGTTATTCGAGATATCTTAATCGAAAGCCTAGTAACGAGGCATTGGCTACCTAAAGAGAGTCATAGTTACTCCTCCCAATTACTCACCGATTCTGCCATTTTTTCTTACTGTGGCCAGTCTGCCAGAAGCGATATGTCACTAGCTGTGTATCATAAAAGAGTCATCGTTACTCCTCAAAAGGGTTATTCGAGATATCTTAATCGAAACCCTAGTAACGGGGCATTGGCTACCTTAAGAGAGTCATAGTTACTCGTCTCAATTGCTCACACAGTCTGCCATTTTTTCTTACTGCGCCCAGTCTGCCAGAAGCGATATGTCACTAGTTGTGTATCATAAAAGAGTACATCGTTACTCCTCCCAGGGGTTATTCGAGATATCTTAATCGAAACCCTAGTAACGAGGCATTGGGTACCTCCAGAGGGTCATAGTTACTCGTCCCAATTGCTCACCCAGTCCAACATTTTTTCTTACTGCAGCCAGTCTGCCAGATGCGATATGTCACTAGTTGTGTATCATAAAAGAGTCGTCGTTACTCCTCCGAGGGGTTTTTCGAGATATCTTAATCGAAACCCTAGTAACGAGGCATTGGCTACCTTAAGATAGTCATAGTTACTCGTCCCAATTGCTCACCCAGTCCTACTTTTTTTCTTACTGCGAAAAGTCTGCCAGAAGCAATATGTCACTAGTTGTGTATCATAAAAGAGTGATCGTTACTCCTCCGAGGGGTTATTCGAGATATCTTAATCGAAACCCTAGTAATGAGGCATTGGCTATCTGAAGAGTGTCATAGTTACTCGTCCCAATAGATCAACTAGTCCAACATTTTTTCTTACTGCAGCCAGTCTGCCAGAAGCGATATGTCACTAGTTGTGTATCATAAAAGAGTCATCGTTACTCCTCCGAGTTGTTATTCAAGATATCTTAATCGAAACCCTAGTAACGAGGCATTGGCTACCTTAAGAGAGTCATAGTTACTCGTCCCAATTGCTCACCCAGTCCAACATTTATTCTTACTGCGACCAGTCTGCCAGAAGCGATATGTCACTAGTTGTGTATCATAAAAGAGTCATCGTTACACTTCCGAGGGGTTATTCGAGATATCTTAATCGAAACACTAGTAACGAGGCATTGGCAACCTTAAGAGAGTCATAGTTACTCGTCCCAATTGCTCACCCAGTCGAACATTTTTTCTTACTGTGGCCAGTCTGCCAGAAGCGATATGTCACTAGTTGTGTATCATAAAAGAGTGATCGTTACTCCTCCCAGGGGTTATCGAGATATCTTAATCGAAACCCTAGTAACGAGGCATTGGCTACCTTAAGAGAGTCATAGTTACTCGTCCCAATAGCTTAACCAGTCCAACATTTTTTCTTACTGCAGCCAGTCTGCCAGAAGCGAAATGTCACTAGTTGTGTATCATAAAAGAGTCATCGTTACTACTCCGATTGGTTATTCGAGATATCTTAATCGAAACCCTAGTAACGAGGCATTGGCTACCTTAAGAGAGTAATAGTTACTCGTCCCAATTGCTCACCGATTCTGCCATTTTGTCTTACTGTGGCCAGTCTGCCAGAAGCGATATGTCACTAGTTGTGTATCATAAAAGAGTCATTGTTACTCTTCCCAGGGGTTATTCGAGATATCTTAATCGAAACCCTAGTAACGAGGCATTGGCTACCTTAAGAGAGTCATAGTTACTCGTCCCAATTGCTTACCCAGTCGAACATTTTTTCTTACTGTGACCAGTCTGCCAGAAGCGATATGTCACTAGTTGTGTATCATAAAAGAGTGATCGTTACTCCTCCCAGGGGTTATTCGAGATATCTTAATCAAAACCCTAGTAACGAGGCATTGGCTACCTTAAGAGAGTCATAGTTACTCGTCCCAATAGCTCAACCAGTCCAACATTTTTTCTTACTGCAGCCAGTCTGCCAGAAGCGAAATGTCACTAGTTGTCTATCATAAAAGAGTCATCGTTACTCCTCCGATTGGTTATTCGAGATATCTTAATCGAAACCCTAGTAACGAGGCAGTGGCTACCTTAAGAGAGTCATAGTTACTCGTCCCAATTGCTCACCGATTCTGCCATTTTGTCTTATTGTGGCCAGTCTGCCAGAAGCGATATGTCACTAGTTGTGTATCATAAAAGAGTCATCGTTACTCTTCCGATTGGTTATTCGAGATATCTTAATCGAAACC